>NC_142065.1:16671808-16998753 GCF_059756535.1 Pantherophis guttatus
TTACATGATATTTGTTGGTTCTTCTCCCTCTCAATAAGGTGAATTGAAGAGTTAAATGTAACAGCAGAGTTATAAGTGAATAGGGGAAGTAATTCTGTGTCATTTGTGTTGGTTTTATTTGTACTAGTTGCAGTCAGCCTCTTGATTTCAAGCATCAGATTTTAACTGGCTAGTTGCACATAGTACCCTGTTGCCTTGATTTTGCCATACATCAAAATCTTTGCAGACTTTGTTTCCTGGTAGCTCCATAGGACTTATATAAATCAAGTTACATTAGCAGATGTCAAAGTGAGTCAACGTTTGTGGCAAAAGATTAATGATCAGAGTTTAAGATTAGGCAAAAATATTCTTTTTTTTTTTGACAGCAGCCAAGATGTTGTCTCTAAGATAAGGCAATAGTTGAAATAAGAAACAGCCATCAGTTGAAACTGGCTGTGTTGAGAGACAATAACTGGTTGTAACTAGATGGGCTAAAGGGGAGTGGGTTTTTAATACTATGAGTTGTATTAGTTCTGATTTCATTTGGAATCTCTGCCTCCATCTGTTTGCTTCAAGTATAACAAAACAATGCTTCAGAATGTCCCAGAGGTGCTTTTTCAAGAGGCAACTGGACTTTCTGGTTTTTCTTTGAAGACATTGAAGACATTTCTTGGATGAGAAGTGAAACATCTTCAAAGAGAAACCAGCAAGTCCAGTTGCCTCTTGAAAAAGCACCTTTTGGGACAACCACAACCTGGATGACTGAGAATCTGCATAGACAATGCTTCAGAATGCTAAGTAAAAAAGATCTTATTTAGAAATTTCTCTGTGTTTATGCAGTTGGTGACTATTTTCATTTTTTCATTGGAATGCCACAGACCAGATTAATCTTTAAAGACTGTGCAACCATAGCTATAGCTGAAACCCAAGAGGTAACTCTGGGGGATTGTATTGATTCCAGAGGGATCCACTGTCTATCCCCAGAATATTATTTTCAAATACAATATTCGCAGGGAGGTAAAACTGCATATCTTCAGTTTGTGCTACTTCTCCATTGCCAGAATTCTATTCCCTTCTATTTCCATAATAATTTACAATCTTAATCTAAACATTTGGAGATGTGTGAAACTGATGAACAGGCATCCTGATCCATTCATACAGTATAGCAGGAATATATACAGCAGGTAATTTCATGTGGAAATTCAGAAAGATCAAGTTTCTTCAAACCATCCAATAAAATAAAATAAAATAAAAAGAAGAGGACAGTGATGAGTGAGAATTGTGATTGTGCTTCCGAGAAGAGCATATCAAAATTTACCAATTTTCTTGCAAATAGAAACAAAAGAACTCAGGTTTCTTAAAAATGGGATCATGTACTTGCTAAATATTGTTGGAGAATTTCTTCCTCTGGAACAGTGTTTCTCAACCTTAGCCACTTTAAGATGTGTGGACTTCAACTCCCAGAATTCTTGGAGTTCAAGTTCACACATCTTAAAGCAGCCCAGGTCAAGGAACCCTGCTCTGGAGTAATTTAAAGAAATCATCCACCCAGTTTGTCTATCTACAAATATGATGGACAATTTCAAAAGGGCACCGTGTCCAGGTTTGGGGAAGGGGAAATTAGAATATAACCTTTTATTTGACATCTCTCTCTAGCAACTGTTCTCACTGCCCCCACATGTACATTATGATACTGATACAGCTATTTTACCTGCATTTTTCTCAGTTCTACACTAACTTACACATCCCAAGTTGATCTATAGCATATTTTCTATTTTAAGATCTACAAAGCTGGCAAACTGCAAATCTCCAATACAATGGGTACCTCAGCATTCTAATTACTCCTACACAAAGTACACCTTCTTTGTGCCTGACACCATAAGCTTTTTTAGATGTTTAAAACAGCAAAAAGCTATTACGACAAAATTCAAAAGTATTGCCATTCCACCAATGGAAGAAGCCACTTACTTTTTAGCAAATTTTATTTTTTTTTAAAAAAAACAAGCAGATTGTATGTGGTTTACATTTCCATACTAATGAGACAGATAGTCAACAAATGAAAATAAATACAAGCTTCTGATAACTGGATATTTCTCACTTCCACACCATTAAAGGCACAAATCATCTGGAACATCTCTTGAATGAACTCCATTGAAATAAATTGGGTTTCTGCTCCCAGTTTATTTCATCTGAAGCCGTTGTTATTTCTTGCTAAGAATTAACCTCCATGTTCTTCGTGGTTAGGAGAAAAATTGCATATTTGGTGGCTCAGAAAGTAATATTTTACAGAGGCTCCCATGTACAGAGGGTTCTATTTATTGATGAATGTCCCCAGCGAAGATACTCCTGCCAGTAATTCACTGTTTTGAGGGAGTCTGGATGTAGGGAAATGGATTTAAGAAAAATATGGATAAGATTTAAAATAGATAATGCAGTCAAATGCAAAGAGCACATGCCTGTGACTCTGTCATAGCTGTGTCTGTCAGATCCTCTATCATGTCCTGCTATTCTGTTGGAAGGTGGGGGGGAGGCTTGCTAGCATTTTTTCCACATGCTTTTACTGTGTAACTGCTTGGGAATTAGCAAGTGGGCTCCCTCCAGCCTGGTTCCAAGGCCACCGTACCCTGAAAGTGAACTGTTATCTGCCTAGCACCTCAGCATTCTCAAAACAACCTTGCAGCATCGTATGGGCTGCAAGTGGACTGGTCGGGGATGTGTGTATTAGGTTTGGGGAAAGAGAAGAATTTCTTTGGGCTTAACATGAGCTTTTCAGATTCCACCTGATTTTACTGCAACCACTTTTTCCAAGTAAAATTTCTTTTGATTCAACTTAATGGAGTCAAGAGTTTTGCTTTCCTGAGGGAACAGCTGGGGCAGGTCCTTACAGTGTCTTTCTCTAATCACATGGCTGTTGCAGAGAAGAGCTGTGTGAGTCCAAAAAAGAAGAAGAAGAAGAAGAAGAAGAAGAAGAAGAAGAAGAAGAAGAAGAAGAAGAAGAAGAAGAAGAAGAAGAAGAAGAAGAAGAAGATATGGTTGTCTTAAAAAGCTGTAGACAAATATTACATTTACAATCTCTGATACTACAAGGCACTTTTCTGCAACTGAGTTCAAACTCCTATAGTGAAATAATACTGGACAATATTCCCCACCCCCCAAACCATTGCTTCCTGAAAAACCTTTGGTGATTATGAGTATATTTGAACACAAATATACTTTCAGAATGACTGCAGGAATCTTGAGAAATATGAAAGTAACTTTTAATGACTATGGTGTATTTAATTGCATAATGTTGCAGACAGGTTGCATGAGGGCCCAAAGTGTTTTGCTGGTGATTTTCATTGGTACTCAGTATCTGATGCATCTCGCTGCAGTGTCGTCAACCAGCTTTGATGGATTCCAGTTACCATTTTTCCATTGTGGCAATGTTCTGGTTAAATCTTTCACCATGTTTGTCACTTATTGCACCTAGAAGTCCAAATGTGAATGCAGAAAATGAATCTTCAGTGACATATTGCATTTCATGGTCTTGAATGCTGTAAGAAGTTTGTCAACTAAATACAGTTTGGTGCTCTGTTGCTGTAAATCCCAAGATGCTTTTTTGTTGTTGCTAATCCCAAGGTGCGGTAGCACAGTGGTTAGAGTGCAGTACTGCAGGCTACTTCTGCTGCCTGCCGACTGCCTGCAATTTGGCACTTCAAATCTCACCAGGCTCAAGGTTGATTCAGCCTTCCATCCTTCCGAGGTGGGTAAAATGAGGACCCCAGATTGTTGGGGGTAATAGGCTGACTCTATAAACCACTTAGATGGGGCTGGAAAGCACTGTAAAGCGGTATATAGCAATAGCACATAGACTTATATACCACTTCATAGTGCTTTTACAGCCCTCTCTAAGCGGTTTACAGAGTCAGCCTATTGCCCCCAACAATCTGGGTCCTCATTTTACTGTCAGGGCATTGATTAATCCCATGTTTGGCTCTGGGACAATCACCCTGGTTAGAGGATGGATCGAGGCTTCCTCCTTGTTGCAATATTCTGAAAAGAAATCCCGAAGAAAAGTTCTCTAATAAAACTCATTTATTTGTTATAAAGAAAATAAAACACCTCACTAACTAAGAAAGATAATTACTACATTTTGAAAGTAAGTCGGGCCAGCTGCCTTTCAGCAACCGGCAGTCGTGGCATGAGAACAAAGGAAAGAGTGTGTGAAGGAATGTGAAAGAATGTGGACATGCGTAGTAAAATACTGATAAGGAACTTGGCAAACTACAGTAAGTCTATTAGTCCAAAAATAATGAAGCTCAGCTGGGAAATAAAAAAACGCAGTGACATTTACCCTCCTCAGAAGGATGGAAGGCTGAGTTAACCTTGAGCCTGGTGAGATTTGATCTGCCAACCTGCTGGCAGACAGTGATCAGCAGAAGTAGTCTGCAGTACTGCACTCTAACCACTGCACCACCACGGCTCGAGTAAGTGCTATATAAGTCTAAGTGCTATTGCTATTGCTTTTTCAAAAGTCAACTGGACTTTGTTTTTCCTTGAATAGTTTTTGCTTCTCATCCAAGAAGCTTCTTCAGGTCTATCAGAACCTGAATGAGGATGAGAAATGAAACATCTTCAAAGAAAAATAAACTCCAGTTGCCTTTTGAAAAAGCACCTTTGGGACAACCATGACCTGGATGACTGAGAATCTCCATAGTTGCCAAGAAAATCTCAACAACAACCTTGAATGCTTTCCAGGTGTGTTTTTTTTTTCCTAGCCCCATTAACAGATCCTTGAGCTGCTTTTCAAATAGTGAAAAACTTCACCTTCCTTCTTCACAATTTTTTTCATCAGTCCAAGTTTCATGTGAAATGGAGGCAAAAATATTTTTGTTGGGTGAACAAGTGGTTCATGTGCCATGTTTTTCTGTCCTGGAATCAATTTGGGGGGTGGATTGACCATTTCTTTTTACTTTAATGGGATTATCCCTTTTGCATATGTAAAACAGCACTTGGTATACCCAAGCTACATTCAAAGCAGCAAATGTTATGGAGATTATCAATCATCCAGGTCGTAGTTGTCCCAATGGGTATTTTTTTCCCCAAAAGGCAATGGGACTTGATTTTTTCTTTGAAAGCATTTCATTTCTCATCCAAGAAGCTTCTTCAGTTCTGAATGTCACAGTACGTAGTACACATTTTGCTTAAAAGGTAAAGGTTCCCTTTGCATGTATGTGCTAGCCGTTCCCAACTCTAGGGGGCAGTGCTCATCTCCGTTTCAAAGTTGAAGAGCCAACGCTGTCCGAAGACGTCTCCGTGGTCATGTGGCCAGCATGACTAAACACCAAAGGTGCAAGGAACACTATTACTTTCCCAGCAAAGGTGGTCCCTATTTTTCTACTTGCATTTTTTACGTGCTTTCGAACTGCTAGGTTGCCAGAAGCTGGGACAAGTAACAGGAGCTCTCTCCGTTACACGGCACTAGGGATTCGAAGTGCTGAACTGCTGACCTTTCGATTGACAAGCTCAGCATCTTAGCCACTGAGCCACTGCATCCCCTACATTTTGCTTACTAGTCACCAAAATAAGCCGGGGCATTCCTAAATGCAGCAAGTTGTTATTAATTTTTCTATTCCAAGAGTTAAGTTACCCTAGTAAAAAAAAAATGGATCTGAACAAAAAGCTGTAGGGACAGGAATTCCGCCCCGACCCCCATTTTTAAAAGCCCCCCCCCCCCAAAAATAGCCCTTCTCTGTACAGCAAGGCACAATAGTGAAAGCAGACATGGATTGCCTTGCCTCTTTCTAGAGGTAGTGAAAAGGAGACTTAAGAAACTGAAGCGGAAGCTCATCTGAAGCAGACGCTAAGTCATGGTGATTAAAAATAGAAACATCTTGATAATGATGAGCAATTCAAAGATCAGTCCTCCCAGAGGTTCTGTCCAGATGATACTGTCAGCTATTCTATTCGGTATTGATTTATCCTCTTTCGCTCATCCAACTGCACTTGTTTCCGGCTTCTTTGCTTCTCTCTGTGTTAAGATAAAAATCTACCAATTTCTCAGTCAGAGAGAATATGCCTGTAACCTTCCTTTGTATTGCTCTCTTGCAGTAGAACCAGGAGTAATAAGATTCTGTGTGAGTACAAACAACCTGGATGAAGTCACCCAGCTTGAGATAAAAATGCTGCAGTGAAAATGCTGCGGTCAGCTAGTTGCCTTACTTTTCTGGCAGATTTTGATAGTGTTTGTCAAATTCTGATCTGAAGGTTGTTTGTCCAGAGTTAACATCACCTGTAGTCTCTTGGTCTTGGCTTCCTTCACTCCCTCCTTTTATCCTGAGGTCTCGTGCATGTCCTTGGAATTATCAATTGAATAAATGAATAAAATGTATCCCTTTCCCCCTCTTTTATTTAATGAGCTGATCAGAGGAAACTCCAGCCTGAAAAAAAGGAGGAACTTTTTGACAGTGAGAACTATTAAGCAGTGGAACAACTTGCCTTCCAGGGTTTGGCAGGAGGTTGGTCTAGAAGACCTCTAAGTGAAAAGCAAAACAGATGGTTAGGTGACTGGAGGCTAAAACAGATAAAGAAGAGTTGCTGGAACTGGGTATGTCTAGTCTGATGAAAAGAAGGACTAGGGGTGACATAATAGCAGTGTTCCAATATCTCAGGGGCTGCATTCAATTATACATAAATAATGTCTGTCTGAGGTGTGTTTAATTTCATGTGCTCTCATAGGATGAACATGCACCATATCCTCTCTTTGAAGAAATGTCATCTCGTAAGATCTGGAATGTGTATCATTTCTATTCCAATAAGCAGTGTTCCAATATTTGAGGGGCTGCCACAATGAAGAATGGCACAACCTATTCTCCAAAGACAGGAAGCAATGGATGGAAAGTAATCAAGGAGAAGAACCAACCTAGAAGTAAGGAGAAATTTCTTGACAGTTAGAACAATTAATCAGTGGAACAACTTGCCTCCAGATGTTGGGAATGCCCCAACACTGGAAGTTTCTAAAAAGAGATTGGATAACCATTTGTCTGAAGTGGTATAGGGTTTTCTGCCTAAGCAGGGGATTGGACTAGAAGACCTCCAAGGTCCCTTCCAACTCTGTTATTCTATATTCTATTCCTATCCTATGATTTTATGATTTTACGAGCTGTGTGTTTCCATCTGGAGATTTTCAAGAAAATATTGAACAACCATTTGTCAAAGATGATATGACTACCTAAGGAAGGAAGTTGGAGTAGAAAACTCCAAGGTCTTGGAGGTCCTATGATTCTATGATTCTGGGTTTTTCCATGCAAAGGAAAAAAATGGTTCATTTATAGGTACTTACTATTGTTTGAATAACTCTGGGCCTGTGTCTTTGTTTTTAGTCTTCCCCTCCACCCAAGAATACCCCAAGGTTACAGTAGGTCAACGAATCCATCTCTGCTCAGAATAAGTTTAATGAGCAGTTTGACAAGAAACCAGAGCTTTTCGGTTTAGAACAGAATATATAAATCCCATTGTTGTCCAGTGGGGGAAAATGAATATCTCTAATTGTTTACAAGAACAATATAATCAACATAATTATTCTATTAAGCACCTCTGAATGTGCATAATGCATATAGCATGTGTCCCACCAAATGGCTGGACTGGATTTGTGTCTTACATAAGACAGGGGAGATTTTTGCTATGAAACCCATTGCAAGAAGAAAATATCAGGGCCTCTGGACTTGGTAGCTGGCCTATTTCATAATCAGAAGGGATTTTTTTTTTATATATTTAGGGGGGAAAAATAGTCTCACTTGAGATCTTAGACCCTGAGTGAAACTGAAATCGAAATGGCATGTTTAAGGCAAGACTAATAAAGATGAAACCAGTTCCAGATACTGGTTGAAGGTTATAAAAAAAAATACTCCAAAATGTCATACCTAATATTGTAGTAATTCATGAAAAAAAAAATGAATCTGAAGTCAGTCTTTTAGAAAGGGGTGTTAGAGATTACACAGGAAGTCAAAACTCAAGCAAAGGGAGAAAAGTGAGGAGGATATTTTTTCCAAGATATCATAATCATTTCCTCTGACATGGACTCCATGCAGAATGACTACTTTCTTTCTTGGAGATTTTCAAATACATGTAGTCTGCTTGCAAAATTGTTGTTAGTTGCAAAGTCGTGTCTGACCCATGGAAACTTTCCTCCAGGCCTTCCTGTCCTCTATCATCCTCTGGAGTCCGTTTAAGCTCACGCCACCTGCTTCAGTGACTCCATCCAGCCACCTCATTCTCTGCCATCCTCTTCTTCTTTTGCCCTCAATTGTTCCCAGAATTAGGCTCTGCTCCAGTGAGTCCTTCCTTCTCATTAGGTGGCCAGAGTATTTGAGTTTCATCTTCAGGATCTGGCCTTCTAAAGAGCAGTCAGGGTTGATCTCGTCTACAACTGACTAGTTTATTGCCTTGCAGTCCAAAGGATTTGCAGGAGTCTTCTCCAGCACCATTGTTCAAAGGCCTCAATTCTTTGGCGATCAGCCTTTCTTATGATCCAACTTCCACAGTCATACATTGCAACTGGGAAAACCATAGCCTTGACTATACATACTTGCAAAATTACTAACAGGGCAATCTACTTTCCATCACAGTAAGAAGAATTCAAGCAACAAAATATCCCAGCATGTTCTCATCCCATCAGTGAAGTCTTCTTTAAGGTTTCAACCAGCCATTCATCTTTGCCTCCATGTTACACACATTATACTCCACCATATATACTTATGCTTAAGCAAGTGAACTGAACACTTAAGGACTGCATTCATCCAACTTACTAAGCTTGGAGTGTTGTTTTGTGGGTGACCTGATGATTGAACCTACATAACTAGGTTACTTAATGGTTCAGTATATTGCACAAACTGATAAAGTTAGATTAATTCACCATCAGGTTAATTTACTTGGGTGAATATCAACATTCTGTATGTTTGCCTCTCTGTCAATTTACCTAACCACAAAGTGAAAAGGAGCCATTTATGTGTATTGTCTTGTACCCCTTACACCTCCTTCTCCCAAATTCACACATAGATGATATTGAAGGGGCAGGAAGAACCGCAAAAATTGAAGCCTGCCTTGGTGCAATCTGCAAATTTTCCTATCCTTAATATTAATCCTGGTAGGAAGTTATGAAAACCAAAAGAAAATTGCACTTAGCAACTTAATCTGTGTGGAGTGAATCAACTAACTTAAAAGACCATCCCACATAATTAAAGAAAGCCAAACCACTAAGATCAGTCACGAATAATATGCCCCTTATCAGCTCTTCTGGCCTTTACTTTTTAATATCCACATTTCAAAGCAACTGAAGTCATTTTGAAAATCATCCCAAAACCAGATAATTTCATTTCTGTAATAGAGGTAGTGGCTTCACTATTGGACCAGAAGGATATTAAGGAATAAAACAAAGATGAATATATAAATGTAGGTGACATTTTGATCTTGAGAATTACTCTACCTGGACAATTGCTGGATCTTTATAAATCACAAGCAAATTCCACGTGTGCTTCTTCTTTTTTTTTTTTGGTGTAGATTTAGTGTATTTGCTCTCTATTAATATATGAGTCAGCAGTCCTACAAAATTGCTTAAATAAAGAACTTAAAAATAATTATACAAATCATTGAGAAGCTTATATTTTTTAACAAGCCAGAAACAGATGCACAAATATAATTTGCCATTCTATTTTTAAAAGGAAGGTAATTTTGGATAAAGAAGGAAGTGAAGCTAGCTAGGCATGGAAGAGAAATTCATTTTACCCACTTTTTAGTATTTTAGAAATTCCATCAGCCTGACTTTTTATCCATTTTGCATTTTCTAAATCTAAGTGTAAATGAGAATGTATTTGTCTACCATAAACCATAATTTTCAAACCATTAAAATGTGATTTATGATTTTTAAATATATGTAAATCAAGGGACAATCCACACAAATGTGCACATTACGTGAAAAGGCACATAGAAAGGAATCCTACATTTAAAATGCATTATTAAGAGGTAGAACTACTTGCAAAGACATTCATGCCTTGGAAAATATATTCAAACACTCTGATGTCTCCTATCAAATCAGTCTCACGCAAGACATTGTATTCCCTGAGACACTCTAGCAAAAGTTGGGCATTGAAGAAGCAGGATAGGAAGAGTTTTGATACTTTTGAACTTTGGTGCTGGAGAAGACTGCTGAGAATACTGTGAAATGCCAAGAAAACAAACCAATGGATCATTGAATAAACCAACGCAGACCTCTCACCCAAGGCCCAAATAACCAGGATCAAATTATCTTACTTTTGACACATTATGTGAAGACACAGCTTTCTGGAGAAAGTTACCATATTTTTCAGAGTATAAGACACATCTTTCCCTCACCCCAAAAGTGGGTGAAAACTTAGGGGCATCTTATAGACCAAATACGGGAGTTTTTGGTCTCCTGAACCCTCCGCATGTCACGTTTTCACCCTCCTTGGCCCCCAGAAATACTCTGCAGTGCTCTACATGGCCCATTTTTGTCAAAAATGGGCCCATTTTTGGGCTCCCAAACCCTCCATGCATCGTGTTTTTGCCCTCCCAGGCCCCAAGAAGCACTCAGCAGGATAAAAACGGGTGCGTTTTTGGCTAAAATGGGCCTGTTTTTGGCAAAAATGGGCTGTGCGGAGCCCAAAAACTATTTTTTTCTTGTTTCCCTCCTGTAAATGTAGGTACGTCTTATAGTCCGGTGCATCCTATAGTCTGAAAAATACGGTATATTGTTGGAAAAGGTAGAAGGAAAGAGGAAAACCAGCACATGGATGGACTCTGGTACACTGGGAATGGATGCACAATTAGAAGACACGAAAGACTTGAAAGTTAGGTATAGATGGTGTTTGAGAAAATAACTTGATGGCAAATTATCACTCATATTTAATTATAATGAAATTAAACTAAGTTTTGTTTTCATCAGGTTTATGCTCATTTCCTCACAGTGCCATGTACTTATAGCCTTGTCAAAAACCAAGTGAACTCACCAGCTCAAATGTCTTGAAAATGTTGTGTTAGATCACACACAATGTATTAAATTCCCAGCCTGTGGGCCAGATGCGTCACAGGCTGGCCACACCCACACCCGGTGTAGCAAAGGGGAAAAAAGTCCCGATACATCACATGACGCCACCGTGAAGACGTGAGTTTGACACCCCTGTGTTAGATAATCCAAAAGCTGATCTGACACAAGCCAGTTTTCTATCACCAGCTGCAGGTTCTTGGTAGACCTATTAATGGATCTATTTTGAGAAATCACACTAGCAGATGACAAAAACATGTGTACAAGGACAGGACAGGAACTTTCCAAGACAAGGGAAAACATGCTTGTCTCTTCTGCTACTAAAAGGAGTTTAATGCACCCAGATCTTGAATGATAGTTCAGGTGTCTATCATATTTTTCCTTCCTAAGGCTATCTGGTTTCCTGTTGGGAACCCAACCAAGACACTGGAAAGGATGTCTGTTCTGCTAAATTCATCTTGGCTCAGATTTTGAAACACTTCCTGGCTGCATTTTCCTGCATTTCATCCAATGATTAAACAAGACCTTGCTTTCTACAGGATATAGCTTCAGCCCTGCTAAGCAAGAGAAAAATTGAAATAGTGTCAACACACTGGGAAATTAAAAAAGTAACTTTCAGGTGTGTTTGGTGGGGAACAATTCAGAGCTTTGCATTTAATTACTGCCCCAGGACTTTCAAAATATATAATTTCCTCCCCACCCCCGTCATTTGAAATGTAAACTGAGCATTTTCCTATGAGATAAAGAAATCAATCTGAATGTATCGAAGCTTTCTCTTGTTTCCTTTTCTCTTTCTTCTATCCCTTCTCTTTTGGCAGTTTGGTCCTTTAATTATGATGATAAATCTCTAGCATTTGGCAGCAGAACAAAGAACTATATTTTTTGCATGCCTTTGTTCCTGGGGAAGAAGGGAGAGATTAGAAAGAGGGGAGGAAAGGGATACCTTCAAAAAAAAGAAGAAACTCCTTTATGTATTTTCAATGATTGCCATAATTCACTGACTGAGGTCCATGGGAAAGAAATTGGTCAGTAATGGCCATGCTCCTTGTTTCTATGGGCGAAGGCCAGGGGTGGGCTTCAAAAATTTTAGCAAGGGGTTCTCTGCCTGGTTGTTGGGTAGGCGTGGCCATGGTGGGCGTGGCCTAGTCAGCCTCCTGCACCACGTTTTGGCCCTCCCCAGGCTCCAGAGGCTTTCCTCGAGCCTCCAGGAGGGCGAAAATGGCCTCCCCAGGCTCCGGAGCCCTCTGAATTTCTGGTAGGCCCGTTTTTGCCCTCCCTGAGCCTCTGCGCATACCCTGAACTTACCTGCATCCAAAATGGGCCACGTGGGGACTCCTGGGAGGGGAGAGGAGGGGTGGGTGGGGCCAGCCAGGAGTGAGATTTGGAGGTTCTCTGAACTGCACAGAATCTTAGCTAGAAGTTCCCCTGAATCCCTGCAAACCCCCAGCAGGCCACCCCTGGCAAAGGCCCCCTGAAGGCCTTCCTAACATCCCATTTGCCCAGCTAACAAAGGACATGAACTAATTTCAACATTTTGAATGGCTAGTTTTATCTGAAATGGCACAAAGGCATGTTAGACCCAAGTTTATATTGTAGAAATAAGAAATTCTTCTGCTCTCTTTCTTCAACACCCCCTTACTTTATGCCTCTTCTTAAAGAGACTCCCTCCCTCCCAAAAAGAAATTAACAATGTAAGCTCATCCCCTCTTCTGGTGATCTAGCAGTGCTACTGCCTGATTTTGTGTGATCTTCGGAGCACGGGGCAAATTGTGGCTTAGGGTTGCCAGGTCTGCTTCCAAAAAATAGTGGACAAGCTGGGGGTGGGGGGGCTGGGGGGGTTAAGTAGTAAAAAAATAATAAAAAATACAATTAAATTATATATTTTCTTACAAACATTTTAACACGTATTAAAATAATCACTTCAAAACTTTACTTAAAATTCAAAACATCAAATATATTATAATAATATGTAAAATATTAAATTACATTTTACTTTGCTGTCGTGTGTATTTTTTATTTGACTGCGCAGCTTTGATCAATTCTTTGTGTTTAAGGAATAATTCTTTAATTTCAGTACAACGTTGAGAAATATTAAAAAAATATACAAAGCTCACTTCGAACTGATGGTACAAGCAGTCGGTTACGTTCGTCAGTCCACAAATTTCTCATGACGCTGAAAATTCATTCAACGTTTGCATTTGATACCAGAATTGATGCATAATACTGGAACAGTTTCAGTAAACTCGGAGCTGGCTCTTTCATTCTAACTTATGAAAAAAAAGACAAAACCCAATTCTCCTATCCTTATTCTCTTAGACTGTACAGCTTTAGATTACATACCATTTCATCATAAAGCTTTTGAATAAAAAAAATGTCCACTATTTTGTGAAAAAAAATAGTGAACATAATGTGAAAAAAGCGGACTGTCCGCTCAAATAGTGGACACCTGGCAACTCTTTGATACATTCTTCAACCATCATTATTCAGGATCTCCAAGAGGTCAGAATTCTATCCATATCCTATAGGTTTCTTTCTGTGGGTATGACTGCCTTCATCTTTTCTGCTAGCACTTTTTTTTCCCCATAGAAAACAAATGTTGTGTGAATCACAGGATGTTGAGGAACATTTTAACCGTACTACTTTAAGATATGAATAGCCAGTTTTTCAGGGTTTGTGGAGCTCATTTGATATTTGGTGAATGCTGGTTACTTTAGCAAGCATAGCCATTGGCAAGCTGGCCATCATGAAGCATGTAACAAGGTTTAAAGCATCAGTTTTGCATAAAACTACTTGTCACCTCCTCTAGCAAGACATTCCTGATTTTCCTTGTCTGATTTTCCTTTTTACTGGGCAGGTGAGCGCACTTCCAAGCAAAGTTCTGCAGTGCAACTACTTATGAGGTTTATTTTCTAAGAAATGGGTTTTGGAGGCCATTTGAGATACTGAGATATTCATGGAAGTTAAGGTAACACTCAAGGCAGGTGCAATGTTTTGCAATGTGTGATATGGAATCAGAATCAGATTAACAGAGTTGGAAGGGACTTTATAGGTCATCTAGTCCAACCCCCTGCTCAAGCAGGAGACCCTACACCATTTCTGACAAATGGCAGTCTAATCTTTTCTTGAAGGTCTCAAGTGATGAAGCTCCCACAACTTCCAAAGGCAACTTCTGTTCCATAGGTTGATTGTTCTCACTGTCAGAAAGTTCCTCCTCATTTCTAGGTTGAATCTCTCCTTGGTATGGGATGCCAGTGTACTTGCATATGCTTTCAGTGGCACTCACCGGGTTCTAAACTTTGCGGTGGGGCTAAGATGGAGCCATTGGAGGTGTCTGCGATACATTTGTCCCCAAGTACCTTATTGGGGTATCCTAAAATTAAGAGAGCAGATTACAGTCATGAGAAATGAACTTTTCTGAAAGGGAGAATTTATGAATATTGTGTGGCAGGAGATAATTGATGGATAGGAGTATTTTTTTTTCACATTTTTAAACCACCCATCTATCTAAAATGATGTCCTGCACACTTGGAAATGTTTCTTAAGTGCCTTTACTAGATCAAGCAGAAGCAACAAGCGTGTACATAACTGGAGAGGGCAAGATGGGAGAAGGAGACAGCAGAGAAACAAAGTTAACCTTGCCACCTTGCTTTCAAATCCACTCCCGCATCAAAAGACAAGGTGGCAACTTAAAAAAATAAATAGAGAAGGAATCAGGATTTAGCTCTTAAAGTGATATAATCAAGAAGAAAATGTGGGGGATGCACATTCTCAAAAGGATATTTGAAGAATGGTTATTAGGTGATGTAACTGTGTTTGGACATGTGATCTCTTCAGGGGAAAGTTGGCTCATTCCAGATGGGTGGAATGGGTGGAAACTAATCAAGGAGAGAAGCAACTTAGAACTAAGGAGAAGTTTCCTGACAGAACAATTAATCAGTGGAACAACTTGCCTCCAGAAGTAGTGAATGCTCCAACACTGGAAGTTTTTAAGAAGATAACCATTTGTCTGAAGTGGTGTAGGGTTTCCTGCCTAAGTAGGGGGTTGGACTAGAAGACCTCCAAGGTCCCTTCCAACTCTGTTATTCTATTCTATTCTATTCTATTCTATTCTATTCTATTCTATTCTATTCTATTCTATTCTATTCAGATTATAGGAATGGAGTCACACCTTTTCAGTGAGAGTGGTTTGCTTTTAAAGCACTTGAATACATTATGTGTCTTTTTAAGTATCTTAACCTAAAGTTAGTGTTGGATGAAGTTCATGAGTTACATACAACTCCAAGAACGTTCTGTTATTCTTCCCTCTATTGTGGAATGTTATTAATGTTCCTTCAAGATATTTTTTATGTGTTGTGCATTCCTTCTTTATTTTCTCTCCTATTCTGGACATACAGTGTTTATATTCATGACTAATAAAATGTCCTTTTTCCCGAGCTGATGGTGACGATGGCACATATTGAAACACAGTTTGTGGACTTTGATGAATATAAGTCTTCTTTGTGATTCATAGTTGCATAAGAGACTTGGTTAAAAAGCCTTATCTACAGTAGTAGCCAAAATTGTGGAAACCTTTTGGGGAAAGTGTGTTTTTGAGGTTTGGTGGCTAATAACACCAGGTTTTTTTTTGGAGTTTCAAGATAATCATATTCCACTGCTGGAATGGCCTTGGAATAGCCCAGACCTTAACCCAACTGAAAATCTATGGAGCCGACTAAAGAAACTTGTTAGTCAGCAATAAAACCCAGTTAATAGAAGCAATCATTCAATCTTGGTTTCACATTATAACAGCTGCAGAACTAAAAGACTTGGTTCACTCTGTGGGAAGATGTTGTAAGGCCGTCATTCATGCTAAAGGTTACCCAACTAAGTATTAACTTACATGGTGATAATTTTTGTATATCTCATTTTTTCTACATGTTTCACTTTTCTTCTTTATACTATAACTGCTATTCTAATAGCAAATCCTTCATAAAAGTTATGGCATTACATTCTTGATATATAATTTTATGGTACTACTCCAAAAAAAAAAAAAAAAGTGGTGTTATTAGCTAGTTTTAGAAAATACACTTTTCCCCAAAGGTTTCCACAATTTTGGCCACTACTGTATAGGATGTGGTTCACACAATATATTTACCCATGTAGGTGACATACCTAAGAGCTCAGTTTGCACAATATGACATGCTCACATGTCTGTGGGGGCGGGGGGGGGAAACCAAGGCACGAAAGCAGTGTCCCACTAATGGCTGCAGGCCCTACCCATTTTGTACATATATCATAATGTCCCATGTATGCATGAAAGACGTGGACTTTGTGACACAATAGAATAATGCTGCTTTTGTCGTTTTGAAAATGTCTGTAATGGAAATGTAGCTATCTTTGATGCTAGACCTGTTTAATTTTCACCTTGGATAAATTTTGAGGAGTTGGTATACTATGCAAATCCAGGCCAGTTGGTCAGTTTATAGTTGAATGTATGATGTAATCCCAATATTTTGTTAACTGTGTTGGGTTTGACTCTCAGGCTAAATCTGATCAGCCATTAACTCAGTCAAGTTATCTCAGAGATAATTCTGACGGTTCACAATCATATTAACTGGATCAGAGTCACAACTTTAGGACTTATAGAAACATTGCTCCCTTCCTCCAGGATATGCCTTTCTCTGGACAGTCCTGATAAGACTTCATGATATCATATCTGTATTGGCTAGGTAGACAATCGGTATTAGGGTGCTGTGTTCTGTGTTGCCATATAAAAGCATCCCAAAGGTGCTTTTTCAAGAGGCAACTGGACTTTCTGGTTTTGTTTTGTTTTGTTTTTTATTTGATTTATATGCCGCCCTTCTCTGGAGACTCAGGGCGGCTTACAATGTGTTAAGCAATAGCCTTCATTCTTTTGTATATTTTTATACAAAGTCAGCTTATTGCCCCCACAAACTGGGTCCTCATTTCACCTACCTTAGAAAGGATGGAAGGCTGAGTCAACCTTGAGCCTTGGAGAGATTCGAACCAGCAGAAATTGCAGGCAGCTGTGTTAATAACAGGGTGCACTAAACCACTGTACTATCAAGGCTCTTTGAAGACCAAGAAGCTTCTTCAAGCTTCAAAGAAAAACCAGAAAGTCCAGTTGCCTCTTGAAAAAGCACCTTTGGGACAACTGTGACCTGGATGACTGAGAATCTCCATAGACATATAAAGGTATCCATGGGGAAGGCCAAATCAATCAAGATATACATTACAACGTTGCAATGCAAGCCCTGCCCCTCTTCGTCATGTACTGAGGGAGCAGGGCTTCTATCTCAGTGCTATCCCCTGCTATCAGGCTTTGGAAGTGAGGTTTGTAATGGAGATGTTTGTTTGTTTTTAGAGGACTAGGTATGCAAATGAGTCTTGATATTCCTTCACCACACGAGACAATTTGGAGTTAGTTTAGCCCTGTGCTGCTGTCCTTAGGCAAAGCAAGAGGTGGCCAATAATGATGACTTGCTGAAAAAAAATGCAGATACTTGAGATAAAGAAAGAATTAAAAAACATAACCCTGTATTGATTTTGTTTGGCGCAATATGGGTCAGAGAGAAACTTGGATAGACCATTGAGATTCTATCATTCTCCTTTATTGTAATAAAGAGCACGCCTGGAGTCCCTGCCATGCCTCTTTGACCTGGTCTACTTGAAGGCCTAAGGGACGCGGTGGCCCAGTGGCAGTTCAGCGGTTCGAATCCCTAGTGCTGCATAACTGGGTGAGCTCCCGTTACTTGTCCCAGCTTCTGTCAACCTAGCAGTTCGAAAGCATTGTAAAAATGCAAGTAGAAAAATAGGGACCACCTTTGGTGGAAGGTAACAGCGTTCCGTGCACCTTTGGCGTTTAGTCATGCTGGCCACATGACCACAGAGACATTTTCGGACAGCCCTGGCTGCTCAGCTTAGAAATGGAAATGAGCATCGCCCCCTAGAGTCGGGAACAATTAGCACATATGTGCAAGGGAAACCTTTACCTTTACTTGAAGGCCATATGTTTTGGTCATCTGATCCCTTTCTGGTGCTCCCACACTGCTCAGACCTCTTTTTACCCTGGTTAAGGTGTCCCAGGAACAGTTCTTGCATCTGCAGCAACAGACATTGGTTTCAGAATGATGGGTGCACTTGAACAATGTATTGAGTAATTGTAAAGATATGTGGGAATGACCTTGGGAGATGTGGGGGGGGGAGCGATGCTGCCTACGAAACAATCAGATAAGAGAGGACACAGCCTGTGGTTGCCTAATGGGCAGAGAAAGAAGCTCAGAAAGGAAACACCCTAACTTCTCAGGCTATAAAAGAGAAGGTGGGAAGTTTGTACTATCTGTCTTGCAACATTGATGTCAGCTTTCTCAGGTAAACCAGACAGGAAACATAAGCAGATGAGGTAATTTTACTTTACCTGTAAGGACTGCATTAACTGAATCAGAGATCTAGTAGCACAAATTCTGAGTTTGTTTCTCTGCCCATTATGCAGCTGTGAGCTATGCCCTATCTTATCTGGTTGTTCTCTAAGCAACATGCCTCCCTCCCTCCATCTTCCAAGGTCATTCCCGCATACCATTACGGCAATGCCCGTGTTAAAATTCAATTGAGCAATACATGTCAAAGGGATGGGCTTTGATTGTTCAGTCCTGCCTACCATCTTGAAGCCAGTGATCATCACTGTGGATCTCGATCTCTCTCTCTTTTTGTTTTTGTTTCAATTGAACACTGGATTTTGCCCTTTGAACTAAATCACTCTTATTTTTAACTACGGTATTTGCAAGTACTGCTAGTGAGAAATCTAGTTGTTCAGTTATCTGGGCAAACTATAACAGAATTGGAAGTGACCTTGGAGGTTTTCTAGTCCAACCCCTGCCCAGGCAGGAAACCCTACACCACTTCAGACAAATGGTTATCCAATATCTTCTTAAAAATTTCCAGTGTTGGAGCAAATCCTTCATAAAAGTTCTTCTGGACAACTTCTGGAGGAAAGTCATTCCACTGATTACTTATTCTAACTGTCAGCAAATTTCTCCTTAGTTCTAGGTTGCTTCTCTCCTTGATTACTTTCCATCCATTGCTTCTTGTCCTGCCTTTCAGGTGCTTTGGAGAATAGGTTGACCCGCTCTTCTTTGTGGCAGCCCCTTAGATATCGGAACATTGCTCTCATGTCACCCCTAGTCCTTCTTTCCATTAAACTAGACATACCCAATTCCCGCAACCACTCTTTTATGTTTTATCCTCCAATCCCCTAAACTTCTTTGTTGGGTCTTCTCTGCCCTCTTTCTAAAATCTCAACATCCAGTAAGTTGCTTCAACTATTAGTCAGATAGATTTAGGAGCATTTCCCCACCAACCTCATCTGTGATCATCAGTCATCAGCAATTTATTTGGAAAACTGTAATACACTAGTCTTCTTTTATTCATTTCTCAAGATCTTGGCAAATTTCTTTGAGGTCAAGCTTTATTTGGTCTCATAAATATATGCAGGAAACTACAGGAAAAAGTTTAACAATTCTCAAATAAGTTTCTTAAATGAAAATATCAGTAAGATGTCCATAAAGCTTATCGAACCTTGTTGTTGATTCCTCAATCTTCTTTGGCTGTCTTGCCAAAGCCTCTTCCTTTTCTTCATAATCCATGCACAAGCACCAGTGATAGTTCCAGCTTCAATAAAGGAAGAAGTGCCATCTTCTTTATTACCCCTTACATAGGGACCTCATACTTGTGTTGCAAAAAGTTGGCCCTAAAGAACAGCAAAGACAGTTTGCTGTATCTCCTTGGTGCCATCAACCTGTTGTCCAGATTTTTACAGACCCTTCAAATTATCTAAAAGCCTCCAGCAAAGAGGGGTCCATCATGTCCTAGGCAGTCTATTTCTCTACTTAACACTTCCTATGAAGTGTGTAAGAAATTGCTTCTAATATGCAGCCTGAAGCCCCTTGCTTTTAATTGGTTTTCTGTTATAACAGACAACGGGTCCATCCCTTCTTGCATGTGGCATCTCTTTAGATATCCTGCTCATATCTCCTCTTGGTCTTTTCTTTTACAAGCAAAACCTGTCCATCTTGCCCTGTTTTACCAACGTAAATAGGAAATATTTGGTAGATCAGTTCCCTGGCTGAAATCAGAGAGGTGGTAGACTTTGGAAATTAGATTGGCTTGAAAAACAAACAATTCATTTAAGACTAAAGAGAAAATAGCTTGGGAAATTCTTAAACTGAGGCAATTAAGAATGAGCTAATCTCAACCATGGTGGTTTGTTTTGACCGACAGAAAAATGATGCACTTGTAGATGCACTGATCCATGTCTTCTACATATTTGAGTTTTGGATTGAATTGTCTTCTTTGGAACAGCAGTACCAATTTCCTCTTTTCTGGGAAACTGATGTTTTCTCATCTGGGCAATAATTCACATTTCTTATTTGCAACAGTTGACAGAAACAAGAATATTCATGACTTTTTGGAAATTTTGCTGAGAAAAAAGTCAGCATTTCAAATTTCTCCAATGCAGGGAAATAATGCTTCATAGAATTTAAGTACATCTGACTCCCCTAATGAGATATAAGACAATAGACAGTCTATACTAACATATTAAATGTGCTAAGAAGCAATTAAAAACAAACCAGCTTGGTCTAGTGGCAATAGGATAAAAGCCAGGAGATTGTGAGTTCTAGTCCCACTTTAGGCATGAAAGCCAACTGGATGACTGTGGGCCAGGGCCTTTCTCTCAGTCTAACCCACCTCACAGGGTTGTTGTTGTGGGGGGGGGAATAGGAGGAGGAAGAAATATTGTGTGTGTTCACCATCTTGAATTATTTGTAAAAAATAGTAGAGGCAATAAATAAATAAACAAGCAGCCAAAGCCTGAATTAAATGTGTTCTTTATGTAGAATTATACTGGAATGGGAAATTTAGGGAAGATAGTCTGGAAGAGAGAGGTAACAAAGAGTTTAATGTAACCAATACTGTATAAGGAGCTCTTATGCAAAACTGAATGTTTATTTACAAGTGCTTCATCATAATATGATGATGATGCAGTGTGGAACAGTTGTGTTTACACTTGTAACACACCAAGTCAAGTCTTTCTTTTCTGGTCCTGGGGACATATTAAAATAGTTGTTAGGGCCTTTCAGGATTTGCACCTAAGAACAACACAGATACTGTATATCCTGGCATTTTTGTTTGTTTGTTCTTGCTTTCATCCCCTAACCCATGACGACTGAGACAGAAGTCATTTTTAGGTGCACTGTAGAAGAGAGCCATATTCAGCAATGATAGCAGATCATCTACAGGATCTAGGAGAACCTTTTCCAACTAATAAACACCATTAAATGGCAAAATCTTCTGTAAACTGCAACTCAATTCTGGTTCCAATTGTGATTCATATATTTGCCCTGTAAGGGCAAAATGGATGGCTCGTTTCAGCTTCTGCAAGCCTTAAACATCCATTCGTATAACCATCTATTCCAGAAGCATAATGAGAAAGGGGGTGGTGAGGGAGGGAGAGAGAGAGAATGAGAGGGAGGGAGGGAGGACGGGGGAGAGAGAGTGTGTGTGTATGTGTGTGAGAGGGGGGGAGGGAGAGAGAACGGGAGTGTGTGTGTGAGAGAGAGAGAGAGGGAGGGAGGGAGGGAGGATGGGAGAGAGAGTGTGTGTGAGAGAGAGGTGGAGGGAGGGAAGATGGGAGTGCGTGTGTGTATGAGAGAGAGAGGGGGGGGAGGATAGCAGTGTGTGTTTATTTATTTATTATTCGTATTTCTATGCCGCCCAACTCTCCGAGGACTCTGGGCGGCTTACAACAAAGGCAATATGAACAATATACAATAAGAGACTTTAAAAACCCATACACACCGCTCATGGCCGGATCTCGCAAGATCGCAGTGGTGAGATCAACGGCCCCAAGCCTGCTGGAAAAGCTAGGTTTTCACCATTTTCCGGAAGGCCAGTAGGGTGGGAGCGGTCCGGGCCTCAGGAGGTAGCTGATTCCAGAGAGCCGGGGCAGCCACAGAGAAGGCCCTCCCCCACGGACCCGCCAGCCGACATTGTTTAGCTGACGGGACCTGGAGGAGGCCAACCCTGTGAAATCTTACCGGTCACTGGGAACTATGCGGTAGAAGACGGTCTCAAAGATAGCCTGGCCCTAAGCTATATAGGGCTTTAAAGGTAATAACCAACACCTTGAATTGTGACTGAAGACCGATAGGAAGCCAGTGCAGCTCACAGAGGATTGGTGTAATGTGGGAGTACCTAGGTGCACCCACGACCGCTCAAGCAGCTGCATTCTGGACCAACTGTAGTCTCCGAATACTTTTCAGGGGTAGCCCCATGTAGAGCGTGTTGCAATAATCCAACTGTGAGGTGACAAGGGCATGAGTGACTGTGAGGAGAGCCTCCCGATCCAGGTAGGGTCGCAATTGGTGTACAAGGCGAACCTGTACAAAGGTCCCTTTAGCCACAGCTGCCAGGTGTTGCTCTAATCTCAGCTGTGGGTCAAGGAGGACACCCAAATTGCGAACCCGTTCTGATGGGGACAGCTTCTTCCCCCCCCCGCAGGGCTAAGGATGGACAATCGACATGGTCCTTGGGAGGCAATACCCACAGCCACTCGGTCTTGTCTGGGTTAAGTCTGAGCCTGTTGACTCCCATCCAGACTATCACAGCCTCCAGGCACTGGCACATCATATCCATTGCTTCACTGAAATGATGCGGGGTGGAGATATACAGCTGGGTATCATCGGCATACTGCTGATATCCCAACCCGTATCGTAGGATGATCTCCCCCAATGGTTTCATGTAGATGTTGAATAGAAGGGGAGAGAGGACCGAGCCCTGAGGCATCCCACAAACAAGGGGCCTAGGGGTCGACTTCTGTCCACCTATCAACACCGACTGAGACCGACCAGAGAGATAAGAGGAGAACCACCGTAACATGGTGTGTGTGTGTGTGTGTGTGTGTATCAGTGGTGGGTTGCCCCTGGTTCGGACCGGTTCGCAAGAACCGGTAGTAAAACCGGTGGGAGGCCCTGCCCACTGCCCCAGATGTCATCATCAGCGATCTGCACATGCGTAGAAGTTGCACACGCGATCCCATTGCGAACCGGTGGTAAAGGTAAGTAGAACCCATCCCTGGTGTGTATGTGTGTGAGAGAGAGGGAGGGAGGGAGGGAGGGAGAGAGGACGGGAGTGTGTGTGTGTGAGAGAGAGGGAGAGAGGGAGGATGGCAGTGTGTGTGTGTGAGAGAGAGAGAGAGAGTGAGAGAGAGAAGAAGAAGAAGAAGAAAAAGAAGATTTTGAAGGGCAATCCCCAGTAGGAAGGAAGGTTTCCACCTCTGGCCTGCCTCCAGCTTTTCCCACCAATAATAATTAGTTATGAAACTGGACTGAACCATAGTTCAGTAGTTCAGTTGTGACACACAACGTTTCGACAAGAATGGTGAGAAACGAAAGTAGTCTGAGAAGCTGGGAATTTTAGCAGGGGGACTTAAACATTACATTTACAATCTAGCATCAATAGCGAGAATATTCCAGGCTGGACAAGAAGATACACATGAGATGAGACCAGTTGTCCTTCTCTTGTTCATTTATCATTTTTATTGTAATAATTTCTGTAATATCCTTCATCAAAAACAATTTATGGATGGTTGCTGTCTTTCAGCTAGAAAATCAATCTTCAGGTTCTACTAAGACACCCGTAGCACACAGCAAATGATGCTCTTTCACGTCTCTCTACTATTCTCCAGACAGTAACCAGACATTTAGCAAAACAGCTGCAAAGTCAGGTTATTTGATGCAAAAGATGCTTTCATAAACTTGCCATTATGATGGTTTCATGCGCTTTAGATGTTTCCTGTCGTTACATGATTGATTCAGTCTCTTTCATAATAATTGCTTAGAATTTTAATTAGTTCATTAATGGAAGAATGATTAAGTCAGTCAGGCCACGGAGGGTCATTACAGGTTATCTTTGTTTCTGTGCCAGTTTTTTTTTCCCAACATCCATCATAGAAATAGATGCTTGCCTAGTAAAAACAATGGAAACAAATGCAAAATTATTCTGCAGTCTATTCCATCATTCAACGAGATGGAAAAAAAAATGCTCTGAAAGGGGGAAAGAATTGTTGAAATTCTCTTAGGTAGAATATGGCATTCTTGCATACAATTTGCTCATGATCAAGCAGCGTGGGTCTATATGTGAATATCTTGTGTTTTGTTATACAATCATATCTCCAGCAACTTTCTGTGTTTCCATTAAATCCCAAGGGAAGACATAGAATCATAAAACTGTAGAGTTGGAAGGAGGCACAAGAATCCTCTAGTCAATGGTTCTTAACCTTTTCTTCACTATGGACCTCCTTTAAGTAGCTTTTGTGGCAATGGACCATGGCCACAGACCACCAAGACTTAACTCAAGATTTTAAATCATAACATTTCTTCAAGCCTTTGCAGGGGCCCTGTGATGACATTGTGCCCTTTCCAGTGGTCCACGGACCACAGATTGAGAACCACTGCTCTAGTCTAACTGTTCTAAATGCAAAATAAATAAATAAATGTTAAACTGTCCATGAGAGATCATTTGTCCAATTTCTTTTAAAACCTCCAGAGAACCCAGTCTCCATAGTTGGACTATTCCATTGTTAGAACACCATAACAAATACTTCCCACTGGTCTTTGGGTTGTTCTTTTTTTCAGATTGAGAATTATGGGTAGCCAGAGAATTCACAATATGATATCGATATATACAAACATTATCCCAATATATCAGCAACAATACCAGTACCCTTTCCCGCATTTCAACAGTAAAATAATCTTAAGCAACCCAAATAAATACTAAAGAAATTCTAAGCACCATGAGACTGACATACAGAAAGCCTTTCACAGAGAAAAAAATATTCAAGAAATTGGAGGAAATGTTTCAACATATTATTAATCTAAACAGCTCACCATTTGTACTTATTCATGTGCACATATAGCCAATGACGCAGGTAGGTTGGCACAGTGGAGAATAGCCTGGGGCTGAAAATCAGGGTGTATTTACTTAAAATGTTTTATATGACCACCCATCTTGTGATACACAACTCTGGGCAGCTAACAAGAGTAACAAAAAATGCCATAATACAACAAACAAGAGAAACTAGTGTTGAGTGGTGCTAGCTGTGATCAGGAGGATACTGGATGTTTCCTATACTCAAATGATGTGGCCCATCAGCAGCCGGTACAGCTAGTAGCTGATTCAGATAGCGAGGAGGCTGGTGTGGTGCTACGCCAGCAGTCTGTGCAGCTGGCACTCGAGTCGGACAATGAGGAGGCTGGAGAAGATGTGGTGCCAGAGGCGGGGATTCAGCCAGGGCCTTCAGAACCTCCAGAAGCTTCCATGGGTGAAGAGGAAGAAGAGAAGGAGCCTCTTCTCGATGCACAGGCGCGCAGAGCTGCCAAAAGGCAGGAGTGGCTCCTCAGGAGGAGGTCTCCTCGAGAGTAAGACTTGGGGCTAATTGGCCACTCCCTTAGCCTATTTAAGGAGGAACACCGACTGAAGCAATTTGCAGGGAACAACTCCATTCACATACCTTCCTGTCGTGTCTTGCTTATCTTATCAGCTTCCTGCAAATTGCTTCTGGGCATTCTGCCAACCACAGTAAGCTTTCAGTATTTTTCTTTGAATTCTTGGCAGCTGTTAATGCAGTTAATTAACAGCCGTTGTTGTAAAAAAACTGGTTTATTTAGTAAACTAAGGTTTGAACGGACTTTGTGTGTGCTGCGTTCTTTGGGGTCCGTAGCTGGGGCAGAACACTCAAAGATCCCTCTAGGTTAGTCAGCTAATGGCAAAAATACCCATGAAAGCCCAACTTTCAACCTTATATGCTTTAATGTAATACTGGTGCAGTACTGAAGAAGCTTCTTGGATGGGAAGTGAAATGTTTTCAAAGCAAAAAAATAAAATAAAATAGGAAAGTCCAGTTGCCTATTGAAAAGTACCTTTGGGACAACCATGACCTAAATGATTGAGAATCTCCATAGAATTTGGTGCATACCATGCACCAAATTAGGTATCTCTTGTATATCTTTTGTGAAGATTTTCAGAAACCAACTCTCTTTCCTCATGAAGCTTGGCTGCTATTAGGGCTTGAATAGACTAGAGTAGAGTAGGGTAGGGTAGGGTAGAATAGGGTAGGGTAGGGTAGGGTAGGATAGGGTAGGATAGGGTAGGATAGGGTAGGGTAGGGTAGGGTAGGGTAGGGTAGGATAGGATAGGATAGGATAGGATAGGATAGGATAGGATAGGATAGGATAGGATAGGAGGGTTGGAAGGGACCTTAGAGATCTTCTAGGCAACCTCCTGCCTAGGCAGGAAACCCTACACCACTTCTGACAAATGGTTATCCAACATCTTCTTAAAAACTTCCAGTGTTGGAGCATTCAAACTTCTGGAAGCAAGTTGTTCCACTGATTAATTGTTCTCACTGTCAGGAAATTTCTCCTCAGTTCTAAGTTGCTTCTCTCCTTGATTAGTTTCCACCCATTGCTTCTTGTCCTGCCTTCCGGTGCTTTGGAGAATAGCTTGACTCCCTCTTCTTTGTGGCAGCCCCTGAGATATTGGAACACTGCTATCATGTCTCCCCTAGTCCTTCTTTTCATTAAACTAGACATACCCATTTCCAGCAATTGTTCTTCATATGTTTTAGCCTCCAGTCCCCTAATCATCTTTGTCGCTCTTCTCTGCACTCTTTCTAGAGTCTCAACATCTCAACATAAAGGGCTTGATTCCCTTTAAACTTGGCCTGAACTTACACAACTGAATATCACTGATGGATATTCAGGGTTGCAATTGCCAAGTTCTACTTTAAGAGATCTAACAGAATAGGTAAATTCATCTTGGAGAATGATTGACCCAAAGTCATTCATGAGCTCTTGGTCAACTCCAGATTGATTCTCACTATTTATGGGTGTGCTGTTCCCCTTGTCCAGTCTCCTTATATCTGAAGATGCTTCAATTGTTAACAGCAAAATAGCTCAAGTGGATCTAATTGTTATTGTTAAGGTCCATATGAAAGCCATATTGTATTTCTGCATAAATCAGTGATCATATCTAAAATCATAAATAGCAATAGCACGTAGACCTATATACCACTTTATGGTGCTTTACAGCCCTCTCTAAGCAGTTTTACAGAGTCAGCATATTGCCCCCAACAATTTCAGTCTTCATTTTACCCACTTCAGAAGGATGGAAGGCTGAGTCAACCCTGGTGAGATTTGAACTGCCAAATTGCAGGAAGCCGGCAGTCAGCAGAAGTAGCCTGCAGTACTGCACTCTAACCACTGTGCCACCATGGCTCATAAATGCTTTATGAAGCTCCTAATGCAGAAATCTTAGCAAAGAGTACCATGTGAGGGGGTAGTAAATCCCACCAGTTCTGTTCACCTTGGGGAGTGGGGGTATTAACATAGGCCTAGCATATTTTATAGGGGACAATCCTCTATCTGAAGACTGAGGACAATCCTCTGTTAGCCTACTTGAAAGTCAACCTGGTCCAAATCTGAATGAAAAATTAACAAAAAATCTCAAGTGGCAAAAACAAAGTCACTGAACATGTCCACGTCAGCTATACTGTAAGCACCTGGAAAGAAGATGGAAAAGGACCACAAATCATCTGGAGTTTGATCCTGACCGGCTCAAGGTTGACTCAACCTTCCATCCTTCCAAGATAGATAAAATGAGGACCCAGATAGTTGGGGGCAGTATGCTGACGTTTGTAAACCATTCAGCGAGTGCTGTAAAGCACTATAAAGTGGTATTTAAGTCTAAGTGCTATTGCTATCTGGTCACAAACTTTAATTCCCTGTATGATGAAAGATATTTTGTTTCTAGTTCAATTACAGTAATTATTTCTGAATGCCAATTGGCAGATCCAATGTTATGCAAATCTGTCTCCTCTCTCTCTCTCTCTCTCTCTCTCTCTCTCTCTCTCTCTCTCTCATTTCCTTTTAGGGCAACAAGCAGGGGTGAAATGCTACTGGTTCGCACCGGTTCAGGTGAACCGGTAGTAAAAAAAAAGCTACCGGTTCATCTGAACTGGTATTTCCGACAATCAGCTGTTCCGCGTGATTTGTATTTGTTTGAAAGCAGGAAATCCTGCTTTCTAGCGAATCTAAATTGTATGGCACAGCTGTTCCCCCCCCTCGCTGTTCTACTTACCTTCAAATAGCTCCTTTTACTGCATGAAGCATGCATTTGGTGCACACTGTGCATCCATATGCACGCAGCGTGTGTTTGGTCCACGCTTTTGCATGCATGAATGCACAGCACATGTTTTGTATGCACTGAGCATGCACATGCAGCATTTGTTTGGAGCACACTGTGCATGCACGTGCACAGCATGTGTCTAGCGCACACGGCACATGTGCTGGCAGCAAACCGGTGGCAACCCGCGGAGAATTTCACCACTGGCAACAAGACACAAATGACCCCCACCCCAACACACACACAGAGAGAAAGATACACATTCTCTTTTTCTACTGTTATCTATCTACCTGAATCTTTCTCCTCCATCAGAGCACAGATACTGTATGTTCAATGTCTGGACAGCTTTCGGAAAAGCTATAATAAAGTGGATTCGACAGATTCTTCAATAAGCAGAATGGTACGAGAACTATAAGGCTTTGGCTTAATCTAAAACCATTGATTCATAAATTGTGGAGTACAGGAGGAGGCCTCCAAGGCGAAGAGTTCGGCTTGTCGGGGCAAGGTTCGACAAGAATGTTTTTGAAGGTTTTTCTTCCCCATGTGAATGTCAACCCACTGCTTTGATTCTCACCTTGATGTGGGTTTTGGCTGACGAGAGAAGTTTATTGCTCTTAAGTAATCGGGTTATAATCTAAGCGTTTCACCAGTTGTCTCAAGCAGGAAAACACGCAACTGTTGTCTCCCACACCCTACAAAGGTAGCAACTGCACACCAGTTAGGTGAAGCTGTGCCTCCAATCATTCTAATCCACTTGCTGTTTGCATCTCATTTCCATGGATAATTATGTGCATAAACATTGTACCACCCTGAGGCCGAATGCACCCATCACCTGGACACACCAACACTTCTTAACAGATAAAACAGTATCGATCAAACAGATGTGTAGGTGTATGCAGATAGTTCACGCTACTGAAAAATTATTCCAGCTGGCATACCAAGTACTTGCTCTTCTCCCTGTGATTTTATTTATCTGAAAGATTTTGACCTTTCTCTTCATTGTGTGGTATATAGCATAGGACAACTGCGTGAAAAGTAGAAAAGAGCAGGTACATTTTTAAAGCCTACTCCTACGGCTAAATCAATCATATTTGGAAAAAGCCTGAATAAATGAATTTACATATCTGTCTGGGAGAGGCAACTTGACGGTGCTTCAACAGGGACAATATTGACACCCGCAAGGTGTCAAGAGCCTCTGTTCAGAAAACCTCTTACATTGTAGAGGACATTAACACCTTTGATGGAAGAGCTCCATAGACAAAGAAGTAGTTATGCCATTGAAGTACAGCTTGTAACTGCAAGTGTATCTTCAAAATGCATTAAAAAAACACCACCGCCTGCCCCAGTTACATATATTTCTCTTCCCGTATAAGGTTCCTTGTCTAGTGGTGCTATTGAGTAAAATGTGCTGGGAACTTGGAGGTGAGATTCTTGGAGATAGATATTCTGCAAAGCAGCTACCATGGAGAATCACAAGTCTTCACCAGGCTATGGGCATGTTGAATCACAAGACACAAGACACAAGTTACTGGAAAGAAAATTGGTTAAAATATCCCCAGCCATTCCCTTTATAACTTTCAAGGGCCCTTGATATAGCCAGAGTATTCCAGGAAGTGAGATTATTAAGGTGTTAGTGCATCATGGTAATATCAGGAGCCTTGGTGGTGCAGCGGACTAAAGTGCTGTTAAGTAGCACTTAGCTGCCAGCTGCCTGCAATTACTGAGAGTTCAGATCTCACCAGGCTCAAGGTTGACTCAGCCTTCCATCCTTCCGAGGTAGGTAAAATGAGGACTCGGATTGTGGGGGCAATAAGCTGACTTTGTATAAAAAAGAACACCGCTTAGGGGGGCCTGAAAGCCCTACTAAGCAGGTATATACAAAAGTATGAAGGCTATTGCTTAACGCATTGTAAGCCGTCCTGAGTCTCCAGAGAAGGGCGGCATATAAATCGAACCAATAAATAAATATTGGAGAACCAGTTTGGTCTACTGGTTAAGGCAACAGGCTAGAAAGTGGGAGACTGTGAGTTCTAGTTCTGCCTTAGCCATGAAAGGCTAAGGGTGACCTTGGGCCAGTTAATCTCCCTCAGCCCAACACCTCACAGGGTTGTTACAGTGAGGAAAATAGAAGGAGGAAGTCCCAAAGGAGATTTTTTTTTTCAAGAGGCAACTCGACTTTCTGGTTTTCTCTGAAGACGATTCATTTCTCATCCAAGAAGCTTCTTCAGCTCAGAGCTCAGAGTTTAAGAAACTTCTTGGATGAGAAGTGAAATGGTCTTAAAGAAAAACCAGAAAATCCAGTTGCCTCTTGAAAAAAAAAAAGCACCTTTGAGACAACCATGACCTAGATGACTGAGAATCTCCACAGAAGGAGGAAGGTTATGTTTGCAGCCTTGAGTTATTTGTAAAAATAATAAAGGTAGGATAGCAATAAACACAACAGAGTCTGGGTGAATATGATTTGGGGGAAAAACTGGCCAGAGTAAGTCCTCTTCAGCAGAATGTTGTTATTAAAGAAAGGGAAAGCTGTTGTGGGCGTGGGAGAGGCACAGGATAGCTTCAGTGGTGGGATTCAGCTGGTTCAGGCCGGTTTGGGCGAACTGGTAATTAAATTGCTGGTTGGCCCCGCCCCTTCCCATCCCGCCCTTCTAGGAGTCCCCACGTGCCCCATTTTGGCTCCCAGGTAAGTGCAGGGAGGCCTACTAGGCCCAAAATGGGGCACGCAGGGGGGCGCCCCTCCCACGTGGCCTGTTTTTGCTCCCAGGGGGGTGCAGGAGGCTGAGTGCTGCCTGTCACACCCCCTGGCTCTGCCCACTATGGCCATGCCAACTCAGCCAGTCATTAGAGTAGAGAACCGGTTGTTAAATTATTTGAATTCCACCACTGGATAGCTTCCTGGGGCTTTTCCAACCTCCATGTTAGAACTGTGTCTTGACAGAATCAAAGCAACCATTCCCTCTTTCTCATTCTTTGGAGAAGCACCCATCCTGAATTTTTAATGAACAACCCATTGTAGAGACTTTTGATTCCTGTAGTCTAAATCTTCAGCCTTCTACGCAACCTTCAGGAGGATATATATTCTGCAGCCAATTTCCAGAATTCAGTAAAAAAAAATGATTTCTATATTCTATTTTTCTATCTACATAAATATTTCTTGGCTGTGTCTTTGAGCTTTGATTGCTCATGACCTCAGGAAATGCTGTTTTCCACAACACAACCTTCCATCGTTCTGAAACTTCCTTGACTGCCCTTATTTCCTGTTCTGGAAAAGCCCAGGGGAAGACATTCTCTTGGAGTCTAGGAACAGCAAAAGCTAAAATGCCTTGGTAAGATTACACTTGGAATATTGCATCTAATTTTGGTCGCTGCAATATAACAAGGATGTTGAGACTCTAGTAAGAGTACAGAGAAGAAGAACAAAAATGATTAAGGGACTGGAAGTTAAAATATACAAAGAATGGTTGCAGGAGTTGGGTTTGTCTAGTTTAATGACAAAAAGGACTAAAGGCGACATGATAGCAGTGTTCCAATATCAATAAGAGACGAGTTGGCGCAGTGGTTAGAGTACAGTACTGCAGCTACTTCAGCTGACTGCTAGTTCAGCAGATCAGCAGATCAAATCTCACCGGCTCAAGGTTGACTTCCATCCTTCCATCCTTCCGAGGTGGGTAAAATGAAGACCCAGATTGTTGGGGGCAATATGCTAATGCTAATGCAATATGCTAATATGCAATATGCTATATGCTAACTTTGTAAACCGCTTAGAGAGGGCTGTAAAGCACTATGAAGTGGTATAGAAGTCTAAATAAATAAAAAAATCTAACAAGCTGCCACAAAGAAGGGGGGGGGTGTCAACCTATACTCCAAAGCAGCAGAAGGCAGGACAAGAAGCAATGGATGGAAACTAATCAAGGTGAGAAACAACAGGAGAAATGTCCTGACAGAACAGTTAATCAATGAACAACTTGCCTCCAGAAGTTGTGGTTGCTTTCACAACTGGAGGTTTTAAAGAAGAGAATGAACAGCCATTTGTTGGGTTTCCTGCTTGATCAGTGGATTGAGCCAGGGGTGAAATCCAGCAGGTTCTGACAGGTTCTGGAGAACCGGTAGTGGACATTTTGAGCAGTTCGGAGAATCGGTAGTAGGAATTTTGAGTAGTTTGGAGAACCAGCAAATACCACCTCTGGCTGACCCCAGAGTGGGGTGGGAATGGAGATTTTGCAGTATCCTTCCCCTGCCATGCCCACCAAGCCACACCACACCACACCCACCAAGACATGCCCACAGAACCAGTAGTAAAAAAATTTGGATTTCACCACTGGATTGAACAAGAAGACCTCCAAGATCCCTTCCAACTCTGTTATTGTGTTATTCCATTACAAACATGGTGGAATGAAAGCCAGGAGGATATTTCCTCGGCCACCTTTTCACTAAGTATGGTCCTCTCAGCTGGTGAGATTTTCACAGAAATTCCCTTTCCCCTCAGATGAAATCAGCTTTCTTTCATCAGTTTAGTGTTTAAAATGCAGGGGAATCTTTCCACTCAATTCTCCGTTCCCTGTAATGCCAAGATAATATCCTTGCTGGGGTCGAATATGTGGGCAGCAGCATGACAGGTCATAATGCAAGACAAGATTGCTATTATCAAGTCAGAATGCATAACAAAAGATTGGGGTGGGGTGGGGGCAACATTGGCAGCAATCATTTTCTAGGCTATTGTTTATCCATCCCCTTGGCTTTTAGTTTGGCTCCCTGCCTGTTTTGCAGCTGGGTTTAAATTTTGATAACTAAGTTAATAGTAAACTCAGTGGTTTTAAGGCAGATACTGTAAAAGGGCAGAAAATGCTGCAGGGGTGGGGAGAGAGTAATTTATGAGGAAAAGCGGGTTGGGATTTAACAAGAATTTGCACTGGATTCTGTAGATAGACCTTTTAAAATACCATATCCACTTAAGGGGTGGGTTCTACTTATCTTTACTACTGGTTCACAATGGGGTTGCGTGCACGCGCTTCCTTCGCTCGCTTCCTGATGACATCGGGGTCAGTGGGCGGAGCCTCCCGCCGGATTTACTACCGGTTCTATAGAACCAGTCCGAACCGGAAGCAACCCACCATTGATCCACTTCCTTTCTATGCAGCAAGGATATATCCCAAATTCTGTTTATACGGATTCTGTTTCATACTCATGTTCAACCTGCTTCATCACTGGCACCCTGGGAGATGGAAACACTTTTGTTGTTTCAACTCCAGAGGAACATCTTGGAATCATCAAACATAGAACATAGAATAATAGAGTTGCAAGGGACCTACTAAAGCAGGAGACCCTACTCCAGGGGTGTCAAACTCAAGGCCTGTGGGCTAGATCTGGCCCATGGGGTTCTTAAATCTGGTGTGTGGGGCCAGCCTGGAAATAGCAAAGGACCAGCCCGCAGTGCCTCTGGCAGTCATGTGCGTCCCCCACCTGCCCCATTTTGACTGGCAAAGTGCCGCAGGAGGCATCCATCCCATCTCCCCACCCCACCAGCAGGCCCAGGGAAAACTACAGTGTTGATCCGGCCCTCAAAGGAAACCAGTTTGACACCCTGCCCTACACCATTTCAGACACATGGTTGTTCATTCACTTTTTGAAAGCCTCCAGTAAAAGAAAGCTGGTACTTGGGGCAATCATATAAAAGCTATTATAGCACCCCAATTTCAGGGGCCAATCAGACACCAGTGGAAATGACTGCCAGGTTGCTATGAAATCCCTCAGCACCTCCCATAATTAATCTGATTCCATAAGGTGCCTAAAATGGACTACTTTAATCAGCCCTTCTTCCCTGCCACTTACATGAAAATGGACATTCTCATACCTGTAGGGCTAAAACGGAGAGATAAGTTCACGCTTCACATTATATCAAAATTATGGGGTCCTAGGTGCTCTGTGAGCTTGGTCATTTGCAAACCTCAATCCCTTCTAGCGGTGATGATGGTATCTAGTTGGGTGATGAAATTTCTGCAAGAAGAGAAGACAACCAAGTTCAGAGAGCACCAAGGTCCTCACAATTCAACTCTGGCTGAGCTGTAAACATTCTCTTCCATTGGTACATCATAACTCCTAGTATAGTTTGTTTGGTTTTGATGAAGAAAACAGTATGCATCTAGACATTATGATTCATAAATAATAGTTTATGATATGGCCATGCCCTGTTTGGACTGCATGTTGTGTGGCAGTGATATTATTCAAGGACAGAACTGACATGTAACTTCGAATAGTCCCTAAATGAATGGAATGGAATGGAATGGAATGGAATGGAATGGAATGGAATGGAATAGAATAGAATAGAATAGAATAGAATAGAATAGAATAGAATAGAATAGAATAGAATAGAATAGAATAGAATTCTTTATTGGCCAAGTGTGGTCGGACACACAAGGAATTTTTCTTTGGTGCATATGCTCTCAGTGTATATAAGGAGAATAAAACACATTCATCAAGAATAAAAAGATACAACACTTAATGATACTCATAGGGTATAAATAAGCAATCAGGAAACAATCAACATCAATATAAATTGTAAGGATACAAACAACAAAGTTACAGTCATGCACTCATAAGTGGGAGGAGATGGGTGATAGGAACGATGAGAAGATTAACAGTAATAGTAATAGTAATGCAGCCTTAGTGAATAGTTTGACAGTGTTGATTGAATTAACTATTGTAAGTTGTCAACTACTTGTATAGGGTCTCCTACCTGAGCAGGGGGTTGGACTAGAAGATCTCCAAGGTCCTTCCCATCCCTATTATTCTGTTATTCAGGTTCTTAATGATGAATCACAAATACAAGAAAATGAAGAAGGGATTTGGGAGAAATACCAATTATGGACGGGATTGTACTTGAAAATCAGATTTGCAGCCTGAGGATTCCCCATGGATTTAGAGTTTATGCTGGACTGTCTCTTAATTATCAGTGACACAAAGAGCTGTTGTACTGTAGAGAGTAAGGAAAATGACCCTTATGGAGATATGCAAAAGCCGTTGCCTAGGCAGAAGGAGCTAAAGCATTTTTAAATCCCCAATGAAGACCACTTTCCAAATTCATTGAACTATAAGAAGGTGGAGGAAACATGGCACAACCTGACTTGCAAGTTTCTATTATTTTAGACAATCTCAATAAAAGTAGTTTTAACGGAGTTGATTCCATGGTCTGATCTAACAAATATAGGAGAGGTGTGTCACAAACATTACTGAAGCCTTCCAGGGATGTCCACTTTCCCACCCCCCCTTAGGATTTCCCAGTCTGCCTTTTTTACTTTCAAGAAGACTAATGGCAGCTATAAAAGATCAGGACCACACGGGAAGTTCCAATTAAATGGATGTATTACTTGACATACATATGTACAAGAATATACTCAACTAGTGTTTAGCACTATCATGGCATTAGATGAGGGTCAACGGAATTCAAGAGGGATTGAATTTAGTTCATTTGTGGCTACATAGAGACTCTAGGTTGATTCCCCTTTTGACTCTGCCTCAAGGTGCCCCTCCTTCTCCTACAGCTAATCTTCCTTCCTTCCTTCCTTCCTTCCTTCCTTCCTTCCTTCCTTCCTTCCTTCCTTCCTTCCTTCCTTCCTTCCTTCCTTTCTCCCTGAGTTTGGGATCAAGTAGTTAAGCTGCTATATCCCTCTCTATTTTGTTGGCAAAGACTCACCTCACCCCAAATACATGTTCTAAACATATGGCCTCTATTTCCCACTTCATTCAAAATGACAGTGGTTTTTGCATACATGGGGTTAGTACAAACCCAAACACAACGACAGCTATGAATAAGGGACTGTATTTATAACAAATCAAATGAGAAGGGGATTTGTGATTGGGGAGTTGGAGAGTTGGTCCAAGTTATAGAAGGAGAGATGAGAGGGGAGAGGAGGAGAGGAGAGGAGAGAGGGAGGGAAGGAAAGGGGAAGGGAAGGGAGGAAAGGAGGGAGGGAGGGAGAGAGGGAGGGAGGAAAGAAGGAAGGAAGGAAGGAAGGAAGGAAGGAAGGAAGGAAGGAAGGAAGGGCTAAGAGAGGACTAAAATCAAATAATGCACTCGTTTTATCCCTTTCACTGAAATTATTCCAAGCATGCTACTTTAACAACAAATTCTATAGGGTCTCATATAATACTCCTATTTGGTCATTTTCAGGAGTAGGTTGCTTAATCTTTGTTTAGGAATGGGAAACCCTCCAATGACTCTTTTCTGCAGAAAGAATAGATTTCTTGCGTGTTGGTTTGAATGACTTCACACCAAGTTGAAAAGCAGTTCTTTGAATGAACTGTTTCTCAGGAATGCTTTTAGTATTGCTGCTGAAATAATAATAAAGGGGGAAAAAAGATGCAACTTGAAATATTTCTTTTGCAGGAACTATAATTGCCCCTTCTACCATTATTGTGAAAATAGAAGGAGAGAGGAAAAAACTCTCCATCTGAGCAAGTACTAACTCTCCTATGATTTTAAAAGCTCATTAAATACTTTTCTCATTTCTCTAATGGCTTATAACACACCAAGGCAATGTATACATCCAAACAACAGGCTAAACTTTGTTAGTTTTAACCTTGGCTAGCTTTTCTGGGACTCCTGTGTTGTGCAAAGCTTACCTTTTATTATTCAACACATTGTGTAAAACTAAAAAATGGATTATTTCACTGTGCAATTTTTGAAACATTATTTAAATAACTCAGCATAGAAAGTAGTTCTTCCCATTTTAGTTCCGTATCCAACTGTTCATATTAAGCTAATGTTCTTATCAGTTTTTATTTATTTTCCCAGATCAACCAAAAGAAAAACAGTGAATCATATAGCCCAGATCATGAGTCTTTTCAGGGGCATGTTCAAAGCTGTTCTCTTCACAGGGTTGGATCAATCCTTCATTTAGCTAATTTTGTTTCAATCCTAAACATAGTTCATAAGATGGTTGTCCTTGAGTTTGATCATTGTTCTTTTTTGATCACATTTAAAATCAAAACTCACTACCAGAATTTAGAGGGGCAATGTAAAGGTAAAGGTAAAGGTTCCCCTTGCACATATGTGCTAGCCGTTCCCGACTCTAGGGGGGCGGTGCTCATCTCTGTTTCAAAGCCGAAGAGCCAGTGCTGTCTGAAGACGTCTCCATGGTCATGTGGCCGGCATGACTAAATGCCAAAGGCGCATGGAATGCTGTTACCTTCCCACCAAAGGTGGTCCCTATTTTTCTACTTGCATTTTTTTACATGCTTTCGAACTGTTAGGTTGGCAGAAGCTGGGACAAGTAACGGGAGCTCACCCCGTTATGCTGCACTAGGGATTCGAACCGCTGAACTGCCGACTTTTTGATCAACAAGCTCAGCGTCTTAGCCACTGAGCCAATTTCTATCTAAATTCTAACCTTTTTTTAAAAGGAAGGTGGTCAGATGATTCAAATGATCCTGGAGGGAGCTTCCAGATGATCCTGAAGGAAATGGATTCTCTGGACCCATTGTTGTCATGTTTCAAATGGGAGCATAGTATAGGCACAATGTTCAATACACTTGACAATGACTTTTGAAGAATGATTGGGTGTCATTTAATACCATCAATCATGATATTCTTCAGGACTGCATGGATTGGGAGTGTGGGGCAGTCCTTTGTGGATAATTCCAGGTGGGAAGAGGTCAAACCCCTGACCCTGTACTTGTGTGGTGTCTCAAAGCTTGCTATTTTTACCTCTTCTGTTTAACATCTACGTGAAATCATGCATGAGGTCACTCACTGGTTTGAGTCTGGCATCATCTGTAGAATAGTTTCTTAGTTCAAGAACTAAGAAGAAATTTCCTGACAGTTAGAACAATTAACCAGTATAACAACTTGCCTCCAGAAATTGTGAATTCTTCAACACTGGAAGTTTTTAAGAAGAGATTGGACAACCATTCGTCTGAAATGGTATAAGGTTTCCTGCCTGAGCAGGGGGTTGGACTAGAAGACCTCCAAGGTTCCTTCCAACTCTGATTCTATTCTATTCTATTCTATTCTATTCTATTCTATTCTGTTCTGTTCTGTTCTGTTCTGTTCTGTTCTATTCTATTCTATTCTATTCTATTCTATTCTATTCTATTCTATTCTATTCTATTCTATTCTATCCTATCCTATCCTATCCTATCCTATTCTAACCCAGTGATACATCTTGGCATCCTGACCAGGGGTGAGTTCTATTTACCTTTACTACCGGTTCACAATGGGGCCATGTGCGCACGCTTCCCTGCATGCACAGAAGCTTCCTGATGACATTGGGGTCAGTGGGTGGAGCCTCCCACCAGTTTTACTACCGGTTCTTGTGAACCGGTCTTAACCAGGGGCAACCCACCACTGATCCTGACTCTCCGAGCAGTGATGTTGATGTCTTGTCCCAGTGTCTGGAAGCTTTGTGCATTTGGGTGGGAAAGTACAGATTCAGGCTCAATCATGACAAGACCAAGCATCATATTTGGACATGTCAATTTTAGGAACTTTCTATCTTCAGCCTTGGAGAGGCTTGCTCTTCTCTATTTGAGACTGATGTGTAATCTGAGGGTTCCTTTGGACTTGGAGCTTCCAGTCAAAGAGTGGGTTTGTACCAGTTGCACCAATTGCTAGACTGGGAGACCTTCCAGCTATTCGCTCAGAAGTCGTCTCAGAAATGAATGGTTACAATATGCTATACATGAAGCTGCTCTTGAAGTCCACTTAGAACTGGGGTGTCAAACTCATGTCATCAAGGCGGCATCACGTGATGTATCACAACTTCCCCCCCCCTTCGCTAAACTGGGCATGGGCGTGACCAGCATGTAATGCATCTGGCCCACGGACCGCACATTTGACACCCCTGACTTAGAAGCTTCAGCTGTCCCAGAACATGGCACTGTGGGCAGTAATGGCCATGCCTCAGCATGTGCAGATGATACCATGGCTCCATGAGCTTCCCTGGTGACCAATTCAGAATCCTGATTATCGTGTATGCAATAGCCATAGCAATAGGACTTAGATTTATACTGCTTTACAGCCCTCTCTAAACGGTTTACAGAGCCAGCCTATTGCCCCCAACTATCTGGGTCCTCATTTTACCGACCTCATTTAGCGAAGGATGGAAGGCTGAGTCAACCTTGAGCCTGGTGAGATTTGAACTGCCAAATTGCAGTCAGCTAGCAGTCAGCAGAAGTAGCTGCACTCTAATCACTGAGCCACCATGGCTCTTGCAATGCAGTGCTAATTATCACATTCAGGGCCTGATTATTTGACAGATTGCCTATTCCTGACCACTTCTCCTGTATTTTAAGATTGGGCAGAATGGATGCTCTCCTTCAATTAAATAATGTCATATTTCAGGACTTAGGAAATGTGCTGCTTTGTCATAACCTAGGTCCCTGGAACAGCCTCTTCCTAGAGATTTGATAGCTCCAACCCGGATGATACTCAAAAAGTTGCAGAAAATCAGACAATTCCTTTGAACCTTGTGTTAAAAGTCAGCTCCTGTGGAATTTTATTTAATTACACGTTTTCTCTCCCAGAGGTGCAGGTTCTGGGCTTTTATTGTTTTCTGCTTTTGACATTGTAATCTACTCAGAATTTTCTGCAATTGGGCAGCCTCTAAACTGCCTCAATAAACAAAGAAATACCATGGCTATGTAGATGGATTCGTGTTAGGTGGATTCATGCACAAGAAAGGACATCATGTTCATAAACAGATTCCTAAACCAGTAGATTATTTCAGATAAATGCAATCAAAATATCCAGATGCAAACACTCTCTCTCAAATATCCAAAGGTACTCTCTCTCTCTCTCTCTCTCTCTCTCTCTCTCTCTCTCTCTCTCTCTCTCTCTCTCTCTCTCTGTGTGTGTGTGTGTGTGTGTGTGTGTGTGTGTGTGTGTGAGAGAGAGAGAGAGAGAGAGAGAGAGAGAGAGAGAGAGAGAGAGAGAGAGAGAGAGAGAGAGAGAGAGAGACAGTTGTGTATGAATGTCAATAACTTTAATCTGCAATGTTGTTTAGGCCCAATAAATGTACAGTGAAACAGAATTCAAAAAACAGAGAGCAACTAAAGATCATAGAAATTACCATCCCTCGCCAACAAGTAGGATTGATCCTGCATATTATACATTTTTCAAGGTATATGTGTGCAAGTGTTTGTGTTTTCTTTATTTCCCATCACAGTAACATGTAAAATAAAAATGTCATTGTAGAAAATCAGAATAACCCAGCCAATCCATACTTATAGCCTATTTTATTTATTCAGAATATATATATCTTCCCTGTTCAGAAGGGCAGAATAAGTATGGGTAAGATCACAGAGATCTCCTTTTCTTTGGCTCCTTCCACATTTAGGACTATTTGAGTAGGGTAGGCAGGGGTGCGAATTTCAGATTAACAATTCTGATTTGGAAACCTATCGGTTGCAGGAGTTCTTTATGGGATCATTTTGACATTGCAGTCACATTCGGTGGTCTTGCCCTCTTAAATAGCAGAATATGTAACTTGCAGAGAACAGGACTTGACACACAGCTTGAAACCAGATAAGGTCCTCCCTGTTTGGAAATAAATCACCCTTTGTATCAGATCATTTTCACAGTACTGGGCATGGATTTTACAATGATAGCCTTCCAATCTCTGTTCCAACTGCATGTAGCAGATAAACTGAATAGTTTTCCATTTGTACAGGCAGAATAAATACTGCTTCTTGGGGTGAGTGTGTGTATGTCTGTCTCTCTCTGTGTGTGTTTTAATGTGCCATGCCAGGCATTTCCAAACAAGAAAACAACAACAATGAAGTTTTTCTTTTTCTCTGTAAAGAAATAATCCCTTGTGGGGTGGAGTCTGGGCAACTGAATGGAGCTAGTGGATGTTTAATGGCCGGATGCCCTTCCTGTCGCCAATGAAGAGTTTTGTTCAGCAGATATGTTCCCGTTGCGCCCACACACACACAATACAATATAGGAGATAATACTTAAAATAAAGATAAACCCATAATAAAATCAACATTATATGGAGCCATAGAATTGCAATGGCATAGTCGTTATAATTCGATATCTAAGATAAGCTAACCGTCTAACTGCTTCCGGGGTGGCTGTGATGAGGTCATCCCAGGTGCCTTGAAGTTTCCTGAGGAGACATTCTTGAACTATATGTGTTATAGTTTGTTCTGAAACACCACAGTCACATTGTGGACTTTCAGTCATTCCCCACTTAAATTTTTTTGCCTTAATCCTGGCATGTCCTGTCCTGATTCTATTCAGGTGGTTCCATATTTGGAGGGGGGGAGGGGTCAACTGCATCCCCAGAAGTCGTTTTGTTGGATCTGTGTGATCCAGGGGTGGGTTCTAAACTTTTTTACTACCGGTTCTGTGGGCGTGGCTTATTTTGTGGGTGTGGCTTGATGGTCATGTGACAATTCTTAGGATTTAGCAGAGGTACTGGTCTACCAGGCTTTTAACTGCTTGCAGAGCTGTACTGGTCTATCATTTGTTTTTGGAGGCACCGGTCTACCCATTTGTTTTTTGGAGGCACCAGTCTACCCATTTGTTTTTTGGAGGCACTGGTCTACCCATTTATTTTTGCAGGCATCGGTCTACTCATTTATTTTTGGAGGCACCGGTCTACCCATTTGTTTTTGGAGGCACTGGTCTACCGATTTATTTTTGCAGGCACCGGTCTACTCATTTTTTTTTTTATTATTGAAAAAGTTTTTCAAATACAAATTTTTCTCCCTTTTCCCCCCCCTCCTCCCTAACCCCCCTCACCCCCCCTTCCCCTTTGACTTCTTCATAATAAAACCCAAATTCATAACAGATTATATCATACTTTGCTATCCACTTACTCCATCTCCATATACTGACCCTTTCTTTCTAATAAAATTATCATACCCCCCTTATACTATGCTATAATATGCATTTCAAAGTGACATTCTATTATAACAATATCTAGTAACTCCTGATTTAACATAATGATATTATTATATCTCCCAATTTAACAATTTCCGCTCGTAATCTACCCTTTTACTACCCCCCATACAATATAACATTTCAAAGCATACTTCCACTCTAATACTATTCAATAAATCCCAATTTAACACTTATTCAGTTCAACTACCCATTTCCTTCCCCCCCTTCATTACATACATTCACATCTAAACATAATATCCCTTTTCTTTAAACTAAACATTCCGTAACCTATCCTGTCTCCACCCACTTTCCTACAAAATTACCATAATTATTCTTAATATCTTTATTCTTCTGCCCACTCCCCTAGAAGAATATTCCCTTATGTAAATAAAATCCTAAAAGAAAAAAAAAACTTTTTGCTTATAATCCATATAACATCTTCTGTAATATCCTTCAACTGGATGATAAATTCCATCGCCCATGTTAGGGTAACATCGCATCCTTATTCCAACAGTATTTTCAGAATCTTCAATTACCATCTGCCCCCATCAGTAACGAATATCTTCATATTGGAAGAAAGAAACAAAAAGAGCCCCCAACAACCACCCGAGTGACTTTATAATTATATTCCGTATAATGTTTATGGAGGTGTCTTTTATCCAGATTATACTCATTTGTTTTCTTTTAACACTGATCAGCTGTAGAGCGGCCCTTTGAAGCCCCGCGGCAAGAGTTTAAACAGGTTTTTTTCCCTCTAGCCAATCAGCTGGGACTCAGGAGGCAGCTATAGATTGGGGGTGGGGCCAAATAAAAGGTAAGAATAATGCAATGGGGCCGGGGGGGCAGGGGGCCAGAACCGGTACGGTGATGTCATAACGTCACCGCTACCAGCTTGGCGGAACCGGGAGGAACCTGGAGGAACCCACCACTGGTGTGATCCGTTCGGTTGTGGTTAGTGGTGGGTTGCTCCCGGTTCTGTCCGGTTCTTGCGAACCGGTAGTAAAAGAGGCGGGAGGCTCCGCCCACCCACCCAGACGTCATAATTGATGATCTGTGCATGCGCAGAAGCGCATGCGCTCCCATTGCGAACCAGTAGTAAAGGTAAGTAGAACCCATCCCTGGTTGTGGTTTTTAAAAGTCACCCATCTTAAAGGAAGCTGGATGAGTTTCTGTGTTAATTGAGGAATAAGAAGCTACATGCTTCCAATATTTATCTGCAGATCGAACCAGTGAAATGTACCTGCCCTGTCAATTCACTGGTGGCAGTTTTAATCCAAAATTGCTTGTGCTTTCTTAAAAGCAACATGGCATTTATCTTTTGTGGCTCCCCTGCCATTCATAGGCCAAGTACCTTGTATCTTTGTGCCCTATGATGGACCATCTCTTTCATTCAACCTTGAAGCCCGCTTTCCTTCTAACCAAACCTCTCCTGGTGTTTAGCCACATTTGAGGAGAATAAAACTGTAAAAGCTATGTGATAACTAAATAAATATCTACCTATATATAGCTTCATGCCTAAGGCAGTTTGGAACGCATGGTCTCTGGCCTGATGCCTTAACCACTATACTAAACTGACTCTCATAGAGTTAATACATCTCTGAAAATTACATGCTGGAGACAAAACTACATTGGGAAGCCATCTCCTTCAGTTTACTCCAACAAGGCAATTTTAAATCAGTGTAATGTAGTGTAGAGGTTAAAATGTTGGACTGGGAACAGGAGATCCACATTCAAGTCCACCTTCAAGTGCAGACATTCACTAGACAATCTCTCTTGCCAAGCCCATCATAAATTACTGGGTTGTTGCAGGGAGAAAACTGAAGGGGGAAATACTATAAATGCCATCTTTTGCTCCTGTGGAAAGTCTGGGATGTAAATACGAGAAATACAACATTAACAACCCATTTCAATCTGAATAGAGCTGGAAGGGACCTTGGAGGTCTTCGAGTTGAACCCCCTGCTCAAGCAGGAGACCCTATACCAGGGGCTTCAAACTCAATTTCATTGAGGGCCACATCAGGGTTGTGTTTCAGATAGATGGCTGTCCAGCCTTTTCTTAAAAATCTCCACGGATGAAGCACCTACAACTTCTGGAGGCAAGCTATTCAACTGGTTAATTGTCCTCACTATTAGGAAGTTTCTCCTTAATTCCAGGTTGCTTCTCTCCTTGATTAGTTTCCATCCATTGTTTCTTGTCTTGCCTCCTGGTGCTTTGGAAAATAAGTTGATCCGCTCTTCTTTGTGGCAGCCCCTCAAATACTGAAATACTGCTATCATGTCACCCCTAGTCCTTCTTTTCTGTAGACTGGTCATATCCAATTCCTGCAACTGTTCTTCATTTGTTTTTGTCTCCAAGCCTTTAATCATCTTAGTTGTTCTTCTCTGCATTTTTCCAAAGTCTCAAAATCTTTTTTTGTAATGTGGTGACCAAAACTGGATGCAGTATTCCAGGTGTGGCCTTACTAAAGATTTATAAAGCAGTACTAATACTTCACATGATTTTGATTCTATGCCTCTGTTTGTACAACCAAGGATTGTATTAGCTTTCTTGGCTGTGGGTGCATACTGCTGGCTCAGGTTTAAGTGATCGTCCACTAGGTCTCCAAGCTCCCTCTCACAGTTACTGCTTTTGAGCCAGGTTTTGCTTCATCTGTATCTGTACCTTTGGTTTCTCCAGCCTAGGTATAAAATCTTGATTTTCTCCACGTTAAATTTCATGTTGTTGGATAGGGCCCATTGTTCAAGTCTGCCAAGATCCTTTTGGATCCTGAGCTTATCTTCAAGGGTGTTAGCTATTCCTGTCAGCTTAATGTCATCTGCACATTTGATGAGTTCCCCTTCTATTTCCTCATCTAAGTCATTTATGAAGATATTGAAGAGTACTGTGCCTAAGATGGAACCTTATGGTACCCCACTACTTACTTCCCTCCATGTAGATATGGTACCATTGAATATGGTTAGTTAGCCAGTTCAAATCTATCTGATGGTGATGTTGTCTATCCCACATTTTTCTAGTTTACCAAAAAATTAGGTTGTTGTCTACTTTGTTGAACGCCTTGCTGAAGTCTAAGTATACTATGTCCATAGCATTTTGCTGGTCTACTAACTTAGTTATTTCTAAATGCCCGTCTTGAATTACCTGTCCAGTGTTATTGATCTTGCTTCTTTTTTCTTTTTTCTTTAGAATAGAATAGAATTCTTTATTGGCCAAGTGTGATTGGACACACAAGGAATTTGTCTTTGGTGCATATGCTCTCAGTGTACATAAGGAGAATAATACATTCATCAAGAATAAAAAGATACAACACTTAGTGATAGTCAAGGTTACTAATAAGCTATCAAATCATACTAGGAAACCAATAAAAACAATATAATTGAAAGATACAAGCAATATGGTTATAGTAATAAGTGGGAAGAAATAGATACTAGTAAGGAAGAGAAGAATAATAGTAATAAAGTCTTAGTAAATTACTTGATAGTGTTGTGGGAATTAATTGTTAAGCAGAGTGATGGCATTTGGGAAAAAACTGTCCTTGTGTCTAGTTGTTTTGGTGTGCAGTGCCCTATATAGTATTTTTTTATAGCGTCTTTCTCTGTCATGTGAAGCCAGTTGATATTCAAAACCAGCTTTTAGTCTGCCATCGTATTTTTGATGGGGAATACAGTGAGGAAGTTGAAAATTAGCTGTTGGGATCTATGAGATTCAAATGTGTGAGAAGAGACTTCAGTGAGTCTATCACCCTCAGCATCAGGCTTCTGTCTTTCTAAAAGGGCAGAAGCTCCCCTTGTTTTATAGAGATGATGTCCAATATTTGATGAAGAGTTACCATGCCAATTATTGGATATAATCCCTTGAGGGTTAACTAGTTTAAAAAGAAGAATAAGAGGCACTCTGTTTCCTTCTTAGAGTTCCTTCAATGCCGTTTACTATGTCTGAACCCTCTCTAAGCCATGGTTCCATGTACAATGTATTTTCTAAGATGGGATACTCAATTCACTGTATTTGAGTTCCGATTTATTGAGCAATTCCATCAATATTCCATGATCCTGATGGAATATTCCATGATATCAAAAGCCACTGATAGATCCAGAGAATTAACATAATAGTACACTCTATGCAGTTTCCACAAGGAAGAGTTCATTAATAAGGATAACCACGGTTTCTGCGTTATATACATATTTGAAGTGAGACTGCAGTGGATCCCCATAATTCTATTTTTATGAAATATTTATGGCTGAATGCCTAACAACCTTCTTTAAACACCTTGCTCAAGAAATGGATAAAAGTTAAGCAAATGGGGGATAATTGTCCAAAACCAGGCCCTTCAGGAAAGTTAGTGGCTGTGATTTTCCTTGTGTAAAGAATTGAGAGACAATCCCTGGTCCTCCTTCCCCCCCTCTCTTTCCCTCCCTCCTGAGAGGGATGAGTGAAGAACACTAGGACTATTTTGGAAGTGAAGTGGAAAAGAACATGTTCAGCCAGAAGATCATGCTATTCACTAGTTAGAAAAGAGAAAAAGAGAGAGAGAGAGAAATGCTGTTTTCATAGTCAGGAAGGATACAGCAAAGTTAATACCTGGGCATAATGCAATCAATGACAGAGTAATATTAGATTTTGCTTACAAGCTTTTAATATGATGGTTATCACATTTTATGGTCACGTTCAAGCTGCAAATGGCTAAACATACCAGCAAGCTGTACTGGTGTTGGTTGAAGATTAGACTGTCTGATATATCTTAGAAAATGTGCAGAACAACACAATGGCCAACAGATTGGGAGAAATCAGTCTTTGTGCCGATACAAAAGAAATATTTAACAGACGACAGACACAATATCCTTAAGCTCACAGTCTATCATAACAATGCTTAGGTTCCTCCAATGCCGAAATGTACATGGAGAGGAAGCTGCCAGATGTTCAAGCTGACTTTAGAAAAGGCCAGAGAACACGACACTTTATTGTTGATGCTATTGCTAAATAATTGAGAAAGCCAAAAAAAGGAAGAAGAGTCAATGAACATGTATTTCATTGATGATAGAAAATATTTTGATTGTGTCAACTATGTGAAATTATTTTTTTAAATTTTAATTTAAATCTTTCAACAACGGAACAGTTTTGTTTTCCTGACTTGGGAGCTTCATTTTATGACTGAGTATGAATGGTGGAAGAATCATCAGAGACATTTTTTTTTAAAAAAAAATATACAACTTACATTTTTGGAATTTTCTCTGGCTACCAGCTTGGCTGGTTTCAAAGAAAAGTTGGACTGATCTATAAAAAGGATAAGGATAAGGATGAGGATAATTTTATTTCTATACCGCCCCTCTCCCGAAGGACTCGGGGCGGTGTACAGCCAGGTAAAAACACAATACAAATATCACAATTTAAATTTAAAAAATTATTAAAAGTATTACATTTAAGGCCAATTAACTAAAGAAACCCAAAATTAAAAAATTCCAAATTTAAAACTCAATTTATGAAGCTAGCCCTGCCTGTCGGAAGAGCAGGGTCTTAAGAGCACAGCGGAAAACTCTGAGGTCAGAGATCTAAATCATGGGGCATAATGGTTATTAGTCTTGATGGCAGTATGACTGTCTCATGGCAATTTGCTTTCGTGCAATGTCCCCACATGCGTGCAGCATCAAAAACACATAATCATAATCATAAGTTTATTTGTCAAGCATATATAAGATAACAGGTAAAAGTATAAGCATAATTTGAATACATGAAAAGAGTAAGTAAAAAAGGAATATTAGTACAGGGACAGAAGGCACGCTGGTGCGCTTATGCATGCCCCTTACAATCCTTTTAGGAATGGGGTGAGGTCAACAGTAGACAGTTTAAGGTTAAAATTTTGGGGGTTTGGGGAAGAAACCACAGAGTCAGGTAGTGCATTCCAGACATTGACCACTCTGTTACTGAAGTCATATTTTCTGCAATCGAGTTTGGAGCGGTTTACCTTGAGTTTGTATCTATTATTTGCTTGTGTATTGTTGTGGTTGAAACTGAAGTAGTTGTTGACAGGAAGGACATTGTGGCAGATAATTTTATGTACTACGCTTAGGTCAGACTGAAGTCAGCGTAGTTCTAAGTTGTCTAAGCCCAAAATTTGGATTTTAGTGGCATAAGGTATTTTATTGCAGTTAGAGGAATGGAGGACTCTTCTCATAAAATATCTCTGGATTTTCTCGATTGTATTTATGTCCGATATGCAGTGCGGGTTCCAGACAGATGAGCTGTATTCAAGAATTGGTCTAGCAAATGTTTTGTATGCTCTAGTTAGTAGTACAACATTACCAGAGAAGAAGCTACACAAGATTAGGTTAACAACTCTTAATGCCTTTTTGGCAATGTTGTTACAGTGGGCTCGGGCACTTAGATCTTTAGAAATGAGTCCTCCAAGGTCCTTGACAGAGTGAGGTTCTGCTACAAGGTCATGTCCATCTAATTTGTATTTTATGTTTTGATTTTTTTTTTGCCAATTTGTAAGACAGAGCATTTGTTGGTTGAGATTTGAAGTGATATAGGGTGGGATTGCCCCTGGGTGGGTGGGTGGGTGGTAGCGGGCCGACATGCAGGTCACTACTACCGGTTCTCCTGAACCGGCTGAATACCATCTCTGGTGTTAAATGAAGCTCCTTGAATCGTTGGGCTTGCAACAAGGTCTACAACACTTTTGCTTGTTGGGGATGCTACTTTATCGAAAGAGGAAAATTCTGCTTTGGAAACGTTGAATGTACAGCAGGATTCTCTGTGATTAGCAACAAAAACAGCTGGCAGGTGGCCTCCCACTGGAACCAAAACTGCTCAGAGAAGATTCAAGTCTAAAGAAAGATTTAATTCTTAAAGAAAAGAAAATTCAGCCTAAATGCTCTGGATTATACAAGACCGCCTGGGGCAATGATCTATATAATAGAAAGAGAAAACACCCACAGCCATCTCCAAAATCTTCCAATCCATTCATCTGAGGGTTGTCATGATTGTTAGGGGCCTCCAGTGGGTGACCTGCCACCCCAGATGAGAGGAGCAGCCTGCCCCAGTCACTTGACGACAGTTTTTCGGTTGATTTTCATATATTTTTTTCTTCAGGTCTATTGAGGCAGAAGAATTCAAGCAATTTATTGAATCTTGGGTGCATCATTGTGGATGTTATTCTAGGTTGCCGCCTGCTATCAGAGACAAGGTGATGCATTATCTCTTTTATATAGAGGAGATAATTGGATTGGCAGTTGGATCTCTTTTCAGTATTTTTTTTTCTTTTGATTGGAGAGCAATAGCATCTTTCTGAAGAACCAGACTTGCCTAGAGCCATATGTCTCAGCTCACATTGATTGGCTGGCTTTCTCCTCCTTCCTTCCAGCATCTAGTGTCTCCCTCTGGCTAGTTGTAGCGATGGCTCGCCTACCATGAAGTGCATTTGGCTTGGTGAGTCAATTTTCCTGGCCAGACAAATGTTTTGAACTTGGAAAGGGTCAAAGGTGAGATATCTAGCTGGCATCTCTGATCAAGAAAATTAAGTACGGTCTCTTGTAGAACTGCTGCTGGCAACATATGTAGAACTAAATTGGCCTAGATAGACCATCATGGACATCTTCTTACCAAATTGTCAATCTGAGACCCAAAACAAGCATCGAAACATCTATGCATCCTCTTGTTACGCTGTTCTTAGCAGTTTAAAAGGTGGGTTTAATGGAATACACTGAGGGGAAATATGCATATAAATATGCATTTTGAGGAAAAAAATAAAATTAAATAACAGGATTTTTGGAAAGGGTGCAGTCATAAATAACCAGAAATAAGGAAAACTGTGAAAAGTGATACATAGCAGAGATATACTTTCTAATTCTGCATTTGTTTGAAGATAGGTTAATATTATTAATGATACTGGATATTTTCTGATAATGGGAGGACAATGGCTTGGTTGTTTATCTGTATGAACATGCCTTTTTCTGGTTTAATATTTTAAGGCTCTAATTGCAGCTTCAGACAGCCTTGCTCAATTTTTCCAGCCATCAGACAGGAGGTAAGGTAATGATGGTTTTACAAGGAGAGTGATTTTAGAACATAGAATAACAGAGTTGGAAGGGACCTTGGAGGTCTTCAAGTCCAACCCTCTATTCGATCTGGAGACCCTATACTATTTCAGACAAGTGGCTATCCAGTCTCTTCTTAAAAGCCTCCAGCAATGGGGCCCCCATGAGTTCTGAAGGCAAGCTCTTCCTTCATTAATATTTCTCACTGTTAGGAAATTTCTCCTTCATTCTAGGTTACTTCTTTCCTTGGCTGGTTTGTTTTACATTGCTGGAGAAGAGAGAAAATTTAAATATCATCCTCCACTGGACCTGATGTAGTTGGTTCTACATGCAACGTGGAAGGGAGCAACACTCTTGACCAAGATCAGTTGCAAGGACACATGCTGTCAACCATCCCAACTTGATCGGTTAGTAAGAAAGTCTTTCGGCCCCATTGTTAGACAGAAATACACCAAGTGGTCACAGTAGAAGCAAAGCTGGATCTGGAGTTTTTTCATCCAAAGCATATGGTTAACTTTCCCCTTGGTCCCATCTCCCCCTCTCCCATTATCAACAGGTGTCCAATTAGGTGCTAACCAATTGTTTGGGTAACAGTCCCGTCTGTGCGGTCTGGCTCGTTCTACATTTCTTAGTGTGGCCTTGGAATGGTGGTGGTTCTCATGGGATGGCACGATGCATAATTTTGTTTCCTCATGCTAACCCTCCCCTTATCCCACCCTGACAATCCTCCCACCCCCATTGAGCATGACAGGCTGACAGCAGGCTATCCATGGCGTAGCAGGATGGCAGTCCTGACAAATTCCCTAGCTGAGAGGTGTACAAACTTTTAATCCAGGGTTATAATATGAAAACAACTTGAGGAAGCCCTCCCAAGGGGTGCACCAACGGCAGGGACTTCTGGATTTGCCTCTTTACTTTCCACAAAGTCATCTTTATACTAGCTGGACGCCCGTGCTTCACTACAAAATTATGTGATCGGGTGTGATAAATTGACACTTAAAGTCTGAAACTTAATGTAGAATGTGTAACTCTGTAACATCAGAGCGTGTCAATATAAGGCAACTGGCAGTTGGAACAGAGGGGGAGGGGGAGTAGAATGTCCCAGCCCGCAGGCCAGATGAGTCACATGCTGACCATGCCCATGCCTGGTTTAGCGAAGCGGTAGCATCAGAGCATGTTAATATAAGGCAACTGGCAGTTGGGACAGAGTTCTTTTCAGGTGGGGAGGGGGAGTAGAACATCTAATTCCTTAGCATCAAAGCGTGTGAATCAGCGGTGGGTTTCAGCAGGTTCTGTCTACTTCTGGAGAACTGGTAGCGGAAATTTTGAGCAATTCAGAGAACCGGTAGTAAAAATTCTGCCTGGCCCCGCCCCCATCTATTCTCTGCCTCCCAAGTCCCAGCTGATCGGAAGGAAATGGGGATTTTGCAGTAACCTTCCCCTGGACTGGTGAGGGAATGGAGATTTTACAGTATCCTTCCCCTGCCACACTCACCAAGCCATGCCACGCCCACCAAGCCATGGCCACAGAACCGGTAGTAAAAAATTTTGAAACTCACCACTGGTGTGAATATAATATTATATATGAAATACTAATGATCTGATGGTCATTTTGAAAAATTTTCTTAGCGAGCACCTAGAAGCCAAGAGGAACATATGTGCCAAATTTCAAGTTTGTAAGCTTCACTGTCCTGGAGATTTTGAGTAGTATTTGGCTTTTATATATATAGAAAATTCAGGGCACCCTCCCAGTGTTGTATATGATTTTCCTACATGTCGGTGGAAATATACAATATGGTGCAAGTTCTTGTATTTCTTCCACAATCAGAAATACAGAATTATTATATTTTCTTTGATGACACATACTGACTGTTTTCACAAGCCACAATATGTAAATCTACACATGGTAATGTGAAAATCTGAGTTTATGTCAGCATTCTACATGGCTTAGATTGGCCATGGTTTATCAAAGAAACCCTGCAAATATAAAACATAGCTTGGCGTAATGTATGAACCGAGGACTCAAGGCAAAGATCTTTTGTAATCGCAGAATCCCATGTCTGTCCTGTGCTAACCGTTGTTCCAACTTTAGTTCTTGTGTTACTGAAGCAAATCGCTGTCAATGTGTTACATTAGAGGCTAAAATAGGCTTCTGGGCAGGAATTTGAATCTTCTTCTCCCAGCTCCAGGCTCAAACTTTTCCAAAACTGCCAAGAAAGGGTATTTTTAAAAACACAGAACAAGATATTTATAGGAAATATGCTTTCTTACCATCGTTGGACAGGGGGGTGGGTTTTGATGTTGTGTTAACGGAAGAAGAGAAATGAGAAGTGACAATGCTTTGTAACAAATTACTGTCAATCAAATCCTTCATACTGGAATCTGGATAAGATTGTTGAAATGAACTTTATCTCCTGACAATTCAGATGAAGAAACTATTCACTTTGGAAATGCAATTGGGGGGGTAATTTTTCCATTTCTGGTGTGCTCTGTGTAAAGCATCCAGTTTCAGACCAGTGTTGATCCAAGTTTTTTACTTATTATGTTATTTATAATATACTACACTATATTATAGTATAGTATATACAGTATATAATATATATACTATAATATAATATACTATACTTCCTCTCAGGAAGATAAATCTATCTCAGCATCTACTTCTGTCGATGCAGAAGTAGATGCTGCAAATCTATTGCAGCATCATTGAGAGTGTCCTGACATACGGTATTCTTGCATGATATGGGAGCAGCTCTGTAGCGGACAAAAAAGCTCTACAGAGAATCATTAAAACTGCCCAGAATATCATCGGACTCCAGCTACCAGCCCTGGACGACATCTTCGAATCTTGCTGTTTGAGAAAATTGCATAACATTCTCAGAGACTCTTCCCATCCTGCTTACAATCTTTTTGGACTGTTGCCTTCTGGCAGAAGATACAGAACAATTAAAACTCGGACCACACATTTTCTGAATAGTTTTTATCCCAGAGCTATCATTGCACTCAACAATGAACTAAAGGGCCACCATCAGTGAGCTGTTGGACAGCATTACTTGGTCTGTTGTGTGGATGTTTGGGTAGTTTAGGGGTGGGGAATTGTGGTGGGTGGGAGTGTGTTTTGGGATTGTTATGTGTGTTGGACCTGGTCTTTGGGTGTTAAGTGAATTTCGTTGTATGGGTATACTGTGTATACACGTACAATGACAATAAAGTTATTATTATCTGTGAGATGCTTAGAATAGGGATGCACCCTTAGATTATTCCAGAGGGAATAGGACCATCATGTTGAGTCCCATTTGGGGGATCTTGAATTTATTTAAGCCCCATAATACATGTCATAAACCCTGTGGATGCTCAATGCACCTGACCCATCATATTTTTTGAGTGTCGCCTTCAACATACCCAACAAACCCTGGTGTAACTATTGAGCACACAGAAGTTTCAGGCCACTAATTTAGTTTATACAATGTCAGGCTTAGAGTATGAAAAACTGGAGGTTTTTAAGACGAGATTGCACAACCATTTGTCTGAAATGGTATAGCACTGCCATCCTGTTATGCCATGGATTGCCTGCTGTCAGCCTCCATACTCAATGGGGGGGGGGAAAGGGGGAGGATTGGCAAGGTGGGGGAAGGGGAGGAATAGCATGAGGAAATAAAAGTATGCAATGTGCCATCCTGTGAGAGCTGCTGGCCAGTCCAAGGACACACTAAGGAATGTAGAACAAGCTGGACCATGAAAAAGGGACTGTTACCCAAACAATTTGTTAGCACCTAATTGGACCCTTGTTGATAATGGGGGAGGGGGAGATGGGACCAAGGGGAAAGTTAACCATATACTTTGGGTGTGAAAACCCCAGTTCCAGCTTTGCTTCTTCTGTGACCACTTGGTTTTAATAAAATGTATTTCTGGGCTACAATGGGGTCCAGAGTCTTTCTTTTCTAACCATCAAGTTGGGATGGTTGACACCATTTCCCCTTGCAACTGATCTTGGTCAAGAATGTTGTTCCCTTCCACATTGAATGCAGAATCAACTACATCAAATTCAGTGGAGGGTGATGTTAAAATTTTCCCTATTCTCCAGCAATGCCAATTAAAGATGAGCTGAGAATGGTGCAGTGGTTAGAGTGCAGTATTGCAGGCTACTTCAGCTTTGCCTGGTCAGCTGCATCTCTGGGGCGCAGGCCCACGGCTTGTATATCTTTATTGATGGTGTCTTGCCATCTCTGTTTTGGATACCACCGAGATTGCCGGCCATTGACTTTTAGTTGGTAGGTAGTCTTGGCCACAGTGGAAGGTGCTGGTCTCTGGACAATCCAATCTCTACCCAATGTAATAAATCACTACAATACTATCTGCAACAGATAACCATGAAGACTTTGGGTTTTTAAAAATAAAAATGTCTAGTCAAGGCTGTAGCCTCTTGGGTATAAGCAATGGTGGGATTCAGCCAGTTTGGGAAAACCAGTAGTTTTCTTTTTTTTTTAATTTGATTTATATGCTGCCCTTCTTCGGAGACTCAGGGAGGCTTACAATGCGTTAAGCAATAGCCTTCATACTTTTGTATAATTATACAAAGTCAGCTTATTGCCCCCACAAACTGGGTCCTCATTTAACCTACCTTAGAAAGGATGGAAGGCTGAGTCAACCTTGAGCTTGGTAAGATTCGAACCTGCAGTAATTGCAGGCAGCTGTGTTAATAACAGGGTGCTTTAGACCACTGTACTACCAAGGCCCTTGGTTAAATTGTTAGTTAAATTGTTGGCTTGCTCTGCCCCTTCCCGCCCCTTCCAGGAGTCCCCACATGCCCCATTTTGGCTCCCAGGTAAGTGCAGGGAGGCCTCCTAGGCCCAAAATGGGGCACGAGGGGGCGGCGCGTCCCCCCTGTGGCCCATTTTTGCTCCGGGGTGTGTGTGTGCAGGAGGCCAAGTGCTACCTTTCACACACCATGGTCACACACACCATAGCCATGGCCACCCAACTGGTCCTTAGGGCAGAGAACCAGTTGTTAAATTATTTGAATCCCACCACTGGGTATAAGGTCTATAAAGTTTTCAGAGCATGGAAGTGTGCACAAGTGTCAACTTGCATCTGATTTTAAATTGGGAGGAAAATTGATGGAAGTCTATCGGGAAACTCAAGCTCCATAATAGAGTGGATAATTTTTTTTAAAATTAGAAAAGACACTTATACATTGTTGCTGTGAAAACCGTAGATTGTGTCCAGCAACTCAGAAGGATTTGTAATTGCTTGTTTGGGAGTCAAGGATCCAGGTTGGATTGGCACTGTCATTTGCTGAGATGCTTGCAACAGAGTCTGATATTTTTGTAGGGATAATGACGTTATTCTTGGGTTAAACAGTTGAAGAAGGACTGATCAAGAGGATAGGAAGGGTTGCAATGTAAATTTACCAAAGTAGTAAAACATTCATTTAAACATGTGAAGAGATAGGCTCTGATTCTCCATCTCTCCCATTGTCCAAACATTAGTGATGCACGTTTTTTGAAAATGAACTTATAAGCCGGTATGTTTCCCTTCCTCTCTTCTTGCACAATAGCTGTATCATCATTTGAAATTGTGTTAAGTAAGTGAATTAAGTCTGCAAGAGATTAATGTACACTAAGCAAGCAGCTGAAAAAAACATTGGTGCAGGTAGTAAATAAAGTAAGACGCGTGTCATTCTCCATCTATTACACGATATCTGCAATTGCTCTGCAATCATATGGAAGCAAACCAGTGCATTGGCTAAATGAGTGGAAATTATACTGTCCAACTTTATTTTTATTTATTTATTTATTTGTCAAGAACGTATTTGGTAATAAGTATAAGCATGGATTGGATACATAAAATAGATACAAATAGAAGAAACTTTAGGACAGGGACGGTAGGCACGCTGATGCACTTATGCACGCCCCTTACACATCTCTTAGGAATGGGGTGAGGTCTACAGTAGACGGTCTTAGGTTAAAATTTGGGGGGTTGGGGATGAAATCACAGAATCAGGTAGTGCATTCCAGGCATTGACCATTCTGTTGCTGAAGTCGTATTTTCTGCAGTCGAGTTTGGTGCAGTTTACCTTAAGTTTGTATCTATTGTGTGCTTGTGTATTGTTGTGGTTGAAGTTGAAGTAGTCATTGACAGGTAGGACATTGTAGCAGATGATTTTATGTACTACGCTTAGGTCAGACCGAAGGCGGCGTAGCTCTACATTTTCTAAGACCAAAATTTCAAGTCTGGTGCTATCACTGTTTCCTTTTCAGTTCTTTTCCTGGATGTCAATGATATGGGGAAATAAAACCAAGCAACTTTGAAGCACAAGTCAGTTTCTCTGAACTGAGCACCAGCGGAGACTGAATTCCATGGCACGGGCACCCCATGTGTCCAAAGCAGAATTCCAATTGCATCATAATTTAGACCTACTTTTTTTTTTAAGACAGCCTTATGCCTGGCAGATAGAAAGTTGCAGACTTGCTAGCCCACTGAATGTGTAATCTGGATAAATAATCAGGTTCCCATGGCCACCAGTCATTCAACCCCGTGGAATGAGGTTATTTGCCTCCCCAACAACTCAAGGCTAGCCAGGATGGAAGTTTTGCAAATCACACTGCACATTAAAGAAGCAACTGAGTGAGTGGGGAAACAAGGAACATCCCGTAGAGAATACATTTTAATCCGAGGAACTGCAATAAAGTTGTCAGAGCATTTCAGCAGAGCACCTGCTTTGCATGCAAAATGCCCCAGATTCAATTCCCCAGGATCTTCAGCGAAGGCTGGAGAAAATCATGGCTGAAACTCAAGAGAGAGGGGCTACCTCTCAGTGTCAAAATTACTGAACTATTTGGAGCTACCTTCTAACCCGGTTGAAATATTGCCGAATATTCCTATTTGTTTTCATCATGGTTTGCTGAAAAACCTAAGTTGGCTGAGCTCACATCACCAAATGCCCCAGTCAGAAAATGCTATGCTTCATCATGCATTGTAAGAAAAGATGTGTTCTTAACTTTGAGAAAAAAAGCTGCTTTGAACAGGAGCAGCCTGAAATCTTGCAAACAAGTCCCTGGTGCCCAGTGGTCTGTTGATTACTATTACTACTTGATTAGAGCCATGGTGGTGTAGTGGTTAGAGTGCAGTACTGCAGGCTACTTCTGCTGATCACCGGCTGCCTGCAATATGGCAGTTCCAATCTCACCAGGCTCAAGGTTGACTCAGCCTTCCATCCTTCCAAGGTTGGTAAAATGAGGACCCAGATTGTTGGGGGCAATAGGCTGACTCTGTAAAACTGCTTAGAGAGGACTGTAAAGCACTATGAAGCAGTATATAAGTCTAAGTGCTATTGCTATTATTATTTATAATCCACAATGGCTGACTTCACCTGAAGTTCACAGTAAACCAGAATTAACTATGTTTGTGTGTATATAAAACTTTGGGTCAGTTTGATCCCTTTGAGTTGGTCTTGAGTCCTGGTGATTGTGTGGACAAGTCCCTGCAGTTTTCTTGATAACATTTTTGGAAGTGGGTTGCCATTGCCTTCTTTTTAGGGCTGCGAGAAAGAGACGGGCCCCAGGTCACTAGCTCACTTTGTGCCTAAGGCAGGATTAGAATTCAGTCTCCTGGTTTCTAGCCTGATGCCTTATCCACTATATCAAAATGGCTGTCTGATTAAGTAACTTTCACAAGTACTGTTGCTAATTCAAATGTTCTCCATTCTACAGCTGTGCATCTGATTTCTGTTTCCTAAGTGAACTTTGCATTTGTACCAGTCCAGTTTCATTCTCTTCTTAATAGGCCATTTGTCTTACTTATCAAGATTGTTCTCAATTTGATATCAGATTCTTGTTATTAGGCCACCCATCCAGTTACCTGCAGATTTGCTAAATGTTCTTACTACCACATAATCCAACTCATTGCTGGGGGGGGGAACTCGGGGCCCAGGACTGAAGTTGATGGCATCTCACCTTCAGTTTGCGAGAAATCTTTGGTGCACATTGATTGTCATGCAAGCCAGCCCACATCAAATTAGACAGAGATTGAGACAGAGTGACTGACCCAAGGTCACCCAGGTGCTTTCCATGCCTAAGACACAACTGTAATTGAACAAACTAGATCTTTAATTGGCACACTAAAATCTTACTAGTTTCCTCCTTGTTTTGTCTGGAAGGCTGTTGGTAGAGCTTCCTGCACTGAATCCAATTAGATAATTAGTTCCTGCTTTTGCCTTAACTGGGCACCCCATAATCCACTAGAGTCTAGAGGATTATTATCTAGAGAAAAGAAGGGCTAGGGATGACATGACAACCATATTCCAGTATTTGAGGGCCTGCCACAAAGAAGAGGGGGTCAATTTATTTTTCCAAAGCACCAATAAACAGTGGATGGAAACTCATCAAGGAGAGAAGCAGCCTAGAATTAAGGAGAAATTTCCTAACCGTGAGAATAACTAAGCAGTGGAACAGCTTGCCTTCAGAAGTTGTAGGTGCTTCATCACTGGAGGTATTTAAAGACTGGACAGCCATTTGCTTGAAAAGGTATAGGGTCTCCTGGTTGAGTAGGGAGCTGGACTAGAAGACCTCTAAGGTCCCTTTCAGCTCTAATCTGACCAACTAGCAGTCACGGAGAATGAGCAGGTGATAAAATAGGCAGTCAAAGTGGGCTGGACTTAGATCTCTTATGGGCATGCAGGGAGTTGTGACTTATAACTGTTTGACTCCTCCTTCCCTCGGGCTCAGCCTGGTCATCACCTACACTAGTTGCTTAACAATATCCTTCTTCTTTTCTTCCTCTTTTATCACTCCTTGCTAAGATATAACCTTCCCTCACTCATACTTAAATTATACCAGGGATCAGCAACCTGCAGCTCTGGAGCCACATGTGGCTCTTTCACACCTCTGCTGCGGCTCCCTGTCACTCAAAATATGCGTCACAACCGCCAATGTGTGACACCCACCAGCACACAATTTATTGAGCTTTTCAACCCCTGGTAGGCCAACCATGGATAAATCCAAGAAAAGGAAAGTTTCAGAAGAAAACAGAACATTTCATTCAAGTATGCTAGTTTTGTGGCTGCTCAAGAAATAATCAGGCACGGGAAGGATTTTGTGGCTCCCGGTGTTTTCTTTTCTGTGGGAAACGGGTCCAAATGGCTCTTTGAGTGTTTAAGGTTGCAGACCTCTGAACTATACAATCTAAACAATTGTGGAATTTGAGATTAAGGAACAATAAAACCTGTCCAATAGAGGCAGCCCATATGGGTGGATTTGCCATGGCTATCTTTTCCTGCCGCTCCCTGTGCCTACAACGGAGTAAGCATCCAAAATTGATTAATAAAGCTCAGCTAATTTTAGTCATTCTGATATCTGGATATCTGTCCATCTTCTTTTGGAATCCAAACAATGGCCACCTCCACTGGCAATGTGAATTCAGTTTCCTTGTTTCTAGCCTTATGCCTTTAATCACTACACCAAACGCACAAACACACTCACCACAACATGAAATCAGCCAGCCCAGGCATAGCCCACCTATACTAGGCTGTAAGTAACTTTTACTATCAGCAGCCCATTCATTTTATTTCCCTGCAATGTTTACTCTCCTCCCCATCCCACCAAATGGACAAAGAGGTGGTTTTTGTTAACGCTAGTCTCATTATGAATAGACGGACGATTAGAGAGGAGACCGTGATATGTCTAAGATTTTCACTCAGTTTCCATTTTGCTCTCGTTTTTCTTACTTTAGAGAAGCACAAAAGGTAAACAACGTTTTGTGTAGGTGTGAAGTATTTTTTAATGTTAAAAGTTAGATCATCTGTAGGGTGTATTTCAGTGGTGGCGAACCTTTTACTCAGCAAGTGCCAAACAAGTACGTGCTTTGTGGGCTTTGTGTGCGGCATTCCATCCTTGCTAACGCGCGGTTCCTCCCCATGTGCTGTGTGTGCAACCGCACCATCTGCACATGTGCACAGCTTTTGCACGCACCCCACTGTGCGCTGCATGTGCAACCACACCATCTGCACGTGCGCACAGCTTTTTGCGCGTATGCCCCACCATGTGCTCTGCATGCAATCGCACCATCTGCACATGCGCGCAGGTTTGCGCAGCTCCCGTGTACTGCACATGCAATCACACCATCTGTGCATGTGTGTGGTTTTCTATCTGCACATGCATGCGCTGTGCACCGGTACTCTCATGCGTATGCGCAAATGCATGCGCATGCGCAGGAGAGCTCTGAACACCAGTTTGGTCCCCTGAATTGTGCACATGTGCACCGGAGGCCCGAACACTATCTGGGGCACGCACACATGCACAGCTACAGGTGAGTTGGGTGACAGTTCACGTGCCCAGAAAAATGGCTTTGCGTGCCACTTCCAGCACATGTGCCATAGGTTCGCCATCACAGGTGTATTTGTTCCTGCTTCATGGTTTGATCATGGAGAAACATGATAGGCCATCCTGGTCCTGAGTCTCCATGTGACTTCCTTGTGCCGGCTACCTTCTCTTTTCTCTCTTCTCTTTTCTCTCTTCTCTCCTCTCCCTCTCCTTCTCCTCTTCCTTCTCCTTTCTCCTTCTCCACACCCACTCCTCCATTCCCTTGCCTTCCCTTCCCTTCTTGCCCGGCTAGTGATTCAGAAGGTTAAGTGTTTTTTCCGTATCAGGGAAACCTGGTCTACTCAATTATGGGACAGAGCATACTGCTTCCATTTTTGCCTTTCAGCCCCAATCCATGAGCCTTCGCAGGCAGTTGCTTTCATGACAAACTATTTGTGTTGATTCAGAAGATTGTTCCAAAGTTCTCTGCTTTATATGGCTTCTTCATGATCTTGGTGGAGGTGTTTTTCCATTATGCCACTACCCTTGTTTCCCCAAAAATAAGACGCTGTCTTATATTTTTTTGAACCTCGAAATAAGTGCTTGGCCTTATTTTTGGGGAGGTCTTATTATAAGAGCCAAGGTGGCGCAGTGGTTAGAGTGCAGTACTGCAGCTACTTCAGCTGATTGCTAGTTCAGCAGATCAGCGGATCAAATCTCACCAGCTCAAGATTGACTCAGCCTTCCATCCTTCCGAGGGGGGGGTAAAATGAGGACCCAGATTGTTGGGGGCAATATGCTATTTAGTATACTGTCTTTGGTGTAAACCGCCCAGAGTCCTCGGAGAGTGGGCGACATAGAAATATGACAAATAAATAAATAAATAAATAAATAAATAAATAAATAAATAAATAAATAATAAATTTGGGACACATGGAGCAAGAGCCTTGGTAGTACAGTGGTCTAAGGCACCCTGTTATTAAGCTGGTTATTAAGACCAGATGCCTGCAATTACTGCAGGTTCGAATCTCGCCAAGGCTCAAGGTTGACTCAGCCTTCCATCCTTTCTAAGGTAGGTAAATTGAGGACCCAGTTGTGGGGGCAATAAGCTGACTTTGTATAAATATACAAAAGGATGAAGGCTATTGCTTAGCACATTGTAAGCCGCCCTGAGCCTCCGGAGAAGGGCGGCATATAAATCAAATTAAAAAATTAAAAAAAAAAAAGATGGGGCTCCTCTTGCCGTCTTACCTGATTTCCAGATCTGTGTTTAAATATTTTTGGGGAGGGCTTATTTTGGGGGGAAGGCTTATTTTAGTGCATGCTCTCAAAAGCCGATTGGGCTTATTATCAGAGGATGTCTTATTTTTGGGGAAACAGGATACATACCGTAGTAGTACCTTCAATAAACCACCTGTAGCTTGTTCTAATGACAACCTCCTGTGAAAAGGAAGAGGAGAGTCTCTTTAGGAGGATGGGAAGAAGCACATATAGAAATAGGAGAATGTGCATAGGCTTCAGAACCTAACTTTCCCTCCCCAGACTCATTATTCACAGTTTGACAAGGGAGCAGAATCCCTTTAAATAATGAGAGTCACTGCTCTACTCCTCTCTCAAGATAATCCTTTGTGAGTAAATTTGCCACCTCATTATAATAAACGTCTGTTCCCAAAGTGTATTGCACAGTTAATGACTTGATCTATGATGGGGTGAATCTCTCTCTTTTTCTCTCCCTTTGAATGATATTATTCCTAGGATGCCATCATAAAAAAAAAAAAAAACACAATTAGACAAAACTGGGTGGGGAAGTGAGAAACTCTTTTTCATGGAATGGAATGGAATGGAATGGAATGGAATGGAATGGAGTAGCAATAGCACTTAGACTTATATACCGCTTTACAGTGCTTTGCAGCCCTCTCTAAGCAGTTTACAGAATCAGCATATTGCCCCCAACAATCTGGGTCCTCATTTTACCGACCTCATTTAGCGAAGGATGGAAGGCTGAGTCAACCTTGAGCCTAGTGAGATTTGAACTGCCAAATTGCAGTCAGCCGGCAGTCAGCAGAAGTAGCCTGCAGTACTGCATTCTAACCACTGCACCACAGTGGAATGGAATGGAATGGAATGGAATGGAATAGAATAGAATAGAATAGAATAGAATAGAATAGAATAGAATAGAATAGAATAGAATAGAATAGAATAGAATAGAATCTGAAAGGGACCTTGTTGTCTTCTAGTCCAGCCCCCAGCTCAAGCAGGAGACCCAGGAGTGAAATGCTCCCAGTTCGGACCAGATCACCCGATCCGGTAACGATGGAGGCGGGTGGTTCGGAGAACCGGTAGCAAAAATCCCTGCCCCTCCCCATGCCCAGCTGAGCTGCACAATCATCAGAGGCTTTTTTTTTTTATTTTTAAAAGCATTTTTTCTACAATCTCTTTGGTGGAAAAAATGCTTTTAAAAGTAAAAAAAAAAAAGCCTCTGATGATCGCACGGCTCAGCTGGGATCGTCAGAGGCTTTAAAAAAAAAAAAGAAAGCCTCTGCCAATCAGGCAAGTCAGCTGGGATCGTCAGAGGCTTTTAAAAGCATTTTTTTACAACCTCTTCAGCCGAAGAGGTTGTAGAAAAAATGGTTTTAAAAGTTAAAAAAAAAAAAGTTGGCCATGCCCACTCAATCATATTACCCCACACACACACACACCAAGCCACGCCCACAGAACCGGTAGTAACAAATTTTACATTTCACCACTGAGGAGACCCGATCCATTTCAGACAAATGGCTATCTAAACATTTCAGGCAAAACATCCAGTGATGAAGCAGACACAACATCTGAAGGCAACCAGTGTTCCACTGGTTAATTGTTCTCACTGTTAGGAAGTTTCTCCTTAATTCCAGATTGTTTCCCTCCTTGATTAGTTTCCCTGTCTTCTGGTGTTTTGAAAAATAAGTTGACCCCTTCTTCTTTGTGGCAGCCCCTCAAATACTGGAATACTGCTATCAAGTCACCCCTAGTCCTTCTTTTCCCTAGACTAGCCAAACCCAAATCCTGCAACCGTTCTTCACATGTTTTAGTCTCCAGGTCTTTAATCATCTTCATTGCTCTTCTCTGAACTTTTTCCAAAGTGTCCACATCTTTTTTTAGCGTGGTGACCAAAACTGCATGCAGTATTCCAGATGTGGTCTTACTAAGGTTTTATAAACCCTGATTCTAATATTTCTTGTGCCTTGTCATTTAATCATTCCTACACAGGAGGTTTTTAAGAAGAGATAGGACAACCGTTTGCTCAAAATGGTATAGGACAGTGGTGGCCCTCTCTGTGGGCTGTTGCTTCAGCCCAGCTCCATTGTGTTTCTCCCACAGGGGGGAGAGAGAGAGGGAGGGAGAAAGAAAGAGAGGGAGGGCAGGAAAGAGAGAGAGAGAGAGAGAGAGGGAGGGAGGGAAAGAGAGAGAGAGAGAAAGAGAGAGGGAGGGAGGGAAAGAGAGAGAGAGAGAGAAAGAGAGAGGGAGGGAGGGAAAGAGAGAGAGGGAAAGAGAGAGAAAGAAAGAAAGAAAGAGAAGGACAGGGAGGAAAGACAGAGATGGAGGGAGGGAGAGAAATGATATTACAAAAGTTTTTATTTTTTAATTTTTGCTAAATGTAATCTTTCAAAAGCAGAAAAAAATGAAGGGGCATAAAAGTGCATTTATCACGTTTTTCTTAGAACAATTAGCTGAACGCTGCCTTGTTTATCATTATTTTAGGTAGTAAAACCTCGTTATTCAGGCTAAATAGCCATTTTGGCACTTTGCGACAAGTAAGTGGATTTTGGTTTGCAGTTTGGGCACTTGGTCTCTAAAAGATTCGCCATCACTGGTATAGGATCTCCTGGTTGAGCAGGGGGTTGGAATGGAAGACCTCCAAGGTCCCTTCCAACTCTGTTATTCTGTTATTCTCTTGATGTCCACTAGAAGCCTTGGGAGAAATCCTAATGAAGTAGAATTGTAGATCACACAGCAACTTCCATTTTAATCAAATGAATGTAAATAGAATCGCATACCCACTCACTGATCCCTGGGAAGGTCAGGGCTTGGAAGGGAAGGACAGTCTGGGACATTTGAGATAAATGTGTTTGTGCACACAGGTCCTCCTGCTACTATTCTTTTATGTAGTAAACGAAGATGTCTGCATTTTGCTAATGACCGGTACAGGAAAAAAGCTAAGGACAAATTAAGAGATGGAAGAAAAGATTCTCTTTCCCTTGGTTTCAGCCAACAAATCTAGAGATATAGACAGTTCAGGTGAAAAGATCACAGGCTCCTTGTAGAGTTGTTTATCAAATTCCTGAATGCCCATACTTTAAGGATTCAAAGAATGATGATCAGGCTGCCAAAGTATGAACTGGGTGTCACCACCACACCAGGTTAATTTATGTCTGCTCTGGATGCCTTTTCCAGAGCTATAAACTTCACTTTGAAAGCTGAAAAGACCTCTGTGCTGGAGGCTCAGACCTGTGTAGTCTTGCTTGTCAAATCACTCCGTGTACCAGACAAAGAAGTGGTGCAAATCAAAGGGAAAACAGAGGAAGATCACTCATGAAGAATTCTGAATGAAGTGGTCATTTGAGAAAGCGCAGAAGCCAAAGGCATCTGTAATTGCAGTATAAAGGGCTCCTGGGAAAGCCTGAAGCACCTGTATTGTAGAAGAAATTCCAGGGATCATAAATCCAGAGCTGAGGCAGTAATATTTTTAATTTCTTAAAACATTTATATCAAGTTGTGGCCAAGCATTATTCATCAGCTTTGCAACATCAGTCATTATTGCCACACATTTTCTATTCGTATGCAGACACATTTACAGGTGTGCTAACCTGTGAAGTAACTTTTCCAGAATCATGCATGCAAAGCTTTTTTTTTTTTTTATCCACGAATGAAAGCAAATATATGTGTCTCGGGATAATGTTGCAGGATCTAATCTAGGTCAGTCACCAGGACCAGGAGCAGAGGTTTAATCTTCTGAGCTTTTTGACTCATGCAGAAGTTCATCCTCAGGGAACTTCTCTCTAGCAGAATATGTGCTTTGGGCTATTCTATATGTAGTATTTATGTGGTGTCTGGTTGCATGTGGCTTTTTAGCCATGGATTGGAGTGTTGATGGCTGGCTGTAAATCATTGGCTGTTGTTTCCTTGTGCTGCCAAGTTCTCGGCTCCTAAGTACTTGATAAGCTGGTGGTAAATCAGCCTTCCTGTTGACTGATAAGGGGCCCATTTCCTAGGCCTCAATCATTTCCCTGGCTATTTTTGTCCCTACTCAGCCAACAATTGTAGTAGCTGCAAAATTGGGCATATGTCCTTGTTCATTGTAATGTGATGCTACCAATGAGTCTGGATCTCCTCATCTGACCACTCACTTGTGTTCTTGTAATCAGACGGTTAGCTTCCTCCTATGTAGCTGTCCTACACAGTTGAAGAGACAATCCTTGCAGGGGATCCAATAGATTACATTAGAAATATTTCTATTGTGAAAGTATCACTTTTTTCCCCACACTAAGCCTCAGTATAATGAGGTATAGCTACTTCTTAAATGGGGGGGAAATAGCTGAAATTCAAAGAGACAGTTATTACTTTCAATGCAAAATCAGGTGCAAACCTTTACAAAAGGAGAGGAAAAAAGACCAGGAAAAATACCAACTCCATAGTCAGTCTCATATTTCTAAATAGTCCTTTGCAGAATGGTAGAGAAAATCAGAAACCGGGGAAGTTAACATTTGCCAAATGATGTGTGGAAGGACATGACAAAGCAAGGGGTTGCTGTAATCAAGGAAATCTCAGGTGTTTGTGAAAAAAGGGTCTGAGAGAGAAGAACACGATACGCTTGCAAAAGAAAGGGGAAAATGGAGCATAAGCAGGAATAAGGATGACACAAGATACAAAAAATTCAGGTCACGAACTAAAAATGGGCAAAGAACCTCAAGGGGCTGAGAATCTCCTGAAAGTGCAAAAGGAGCCAACTGTTAATTGGTCTCTGGGGGATCAAAAGACGGATTCTTTATTGGGCACCCCAGAGAAAGCAATTCGATACCAAATAGAACTTAAAATGAAAAGGCCTAAGGTGGTTCTTTTCCTTCAGCTCTGAATGCACCAATAGAAAATATCAAACAGGAAGATTTAGAGAAGATTCAGAGAAAAGAAAGAGCTAATCTGCTTTAAAAAAAGGCCAAATAGTTAGGAAGAGGATCAAGAAGATTTCACAGGAAGTGTTTCTTAACTGGAAACATTAAATGTTTCTGCCATTTTAGAATGTGTTTGTGCCTTTGAGTCAGCGGTGAAATGCTACCGGTTCGCACCAGTTTGGGCAAACTGATAGTAATAAAAGCTACCAGTTCAGGTGAACTGGTAGTAAAAAATGCTACCGATTCGTCGGAACTGGTATTTCTGACAATCAGCTGTGCCGCGCAATTTATATTTTCTAGCGAATCTAAATCATGTGGCACAACTGCTTTCCTCCCTTTGTTGTTCAAATGACCTTCTTAAGCCTTCTTTTTCCATGCGAAGCATGAGTTTGGTGTGCACATGCACATGGACATGAAGCATGCATTTGGTGCGCACTGGGTATGCACACAAAGCGTGCATTTGTTGCACACTGCACTTGCATGCACACAGTGCATGTTTGGCACACACCGTGCATGCACGCACAGTGAACCAGTGACAAATCTCAGAGGATTTCACCACTGCTTTGAATCAGTTTTTGACTTCTGCTGACTGCCTGGATAGTTTTTTGTAATTTCCGTGGCAAGATTTCAAAAGTGGTTTGCCATTGCTGGTTGACTGGCCCAAACTCACCCAGCTGGCTTTGTCCTTAAGGTGGGACTAGAATTCCTGGTTTCCTAGTTTCTACCCTGTTCCCTTAATCACTACACTAAATGTGATCTCTATGTTGTAGTCCTAGTCAATTCGATTTTATATACCGGTACTTGGATTTCATCTTTGATATGACTGCAAGCACAGCATTTAACATCATATGTAACTTGCTCATTACAGTATCAGCTAGTTATCAGCTACAGCTCTGTCTGCATTTCGGATCTTGTGTCACCCTGAGAAATATATGGATGCGTAAAGCAGATTGGAGCAATTCTACTTTGCATAATTTGAAGTTAGTGCCCCTACTTCTCATCTACTCTCAGGAAGTGTTCAACATCCTGCTCAACATCAACTATTGCTCTTCTATTTTTCTCAGGATTGATAAGCAATGTGTTAATTTCCTTGGCTGCTTTTCAATAAGAGCAACCTAATTAGACATGATTAGTTTTCAGATTGCATTAAAGGTGATGCCCACCTGTCACAGGCTCTGGTGCCAATTAAAAAGTATAAATCATTTGAGAACTTTGCAAATAATAAAAAAAAAATAAAACCCACCAAGTCTGCTGAAATATGATATGACTGATGGTTCAACCACTCTCTCCATAGAAGAAAGATGAAAACAAGACGAAAGGTTGGGCATGCCCAACTGGAAAAAACACTGAATAACAATCATTTGGCAATGATGCTGTGTAGATTCCTTGTAAAAGGTGAGCAAACACAGGATGGGGCTTTTAACAGCATGTTTAGGGTTGAAACAATCAAAGGGTATTTTACCTGTTCAGGTACAACATGAACAAATTGTCTTTTGCCTCTAAGAAACCTCAGTAGGTTTGCTGTGTCTGAGTATCTTGTTTGCTCCAACAAACTTGACATTTCTTGGCTTAGCCAAACACCCCATCTTAATAACTGTTCAGTAGAAGAATATTTTTCAGCTTTGGAATAGATTAAACACTTTTTGTTGATTTATCCCTTTCATAGGTTATCTAGAATAGGCTATCCATCATTATGTTGTTGTTGTTGTTAGTTGCAAAGTCATGTCCGACCCATCGTGACCCCCATGGACAATGTTCCTCCAGGTCTTCCAGGCCTCTACCATCCCCTGGAGTCCATTTAAGCTCACGCCTACTGCTTCATCCATCCACCTCATTCTCTGTCGTCCCGTTCTTCTTTTGCCCTCAATCGTTCCCAGCATTAGGCTCTTCTCCAGGGAGTTCTTCCTTCTCATTAGGTGGCCAAAGTATTTGAGTTTCATCTTCAGGATCTGGCCTTCTAAAGAGCAGTCAGGGTTGATCTCTATGACCGACCAGTTTGATAATCTTTGGTATAATGATTATCCATCATTATAAGGCAATTTAAATCATCTGTGCTTTTGAAACAAGCCAACAACACTTTTACAATGTTTTGAAGATTGATAATTGAAGCAGCTACACAGTGAAAATTCCAATCTATGGTTAAGCAAATCCCACCCACTCCCCCAAGCTCTGCTTTAAAAAAAACAAAACCCAACCTTCCCTTTTCTTCAGTTCTAGAACCTTCTGTGTCATATGCTCTTATTTTAGATTTCTCCGGTTGGTATTAAGGGAGAAACTTTCTAAAGTGCCATGCAATCACCAAACTTCATTACTTGAAAGGAACATTTTGTTCCAGCACCATTTCTACTCAGCTTGCTTTCTCTGCAAATGAAGGACTATTGAAAGCATTTTTCCTAGAAATGGAATAGAATTCAGAGTATATTTTGTAAACATGATGTCATCCTTGCTAATAAGAGAAGAACGCAGTGACCGTGAGGCATAGGGCTTTACCAGATATGGGCTCAAATCTGCTCAACAATTGGATTGAGCCTCCTGACAATTAACTAATGCATTGCCTCATCCTTTCCATTGCATCCAGTCCTATCTTCCTTTAATGATAAGCATTAGAGAGTGGAGGGAGTGACATTTGTGGGTGTTTTGTTTTGTTTTTTGCCAATGGGAAATTTTGTTTGGAGCAGCAAGTAGCTCTGAAGAAATAACACTCCAGAAGATAGGCTCACGATCTAGAAGGATCTCGACAGGCTTGAACGCTGGGCCCTTTCTGATAAACTGAAATTCAGTGGTAACAAATTTAGGCAAGAAAAACCAAATGCATGTTATAGAATAGGTGGTACCTGGCTCAATTGTAGTAACTGCAAGAGGTATTCTCGTGGACAATCACTTAAATATGAGCCAGCAGTGTGCTGCGGCTGCCAAAAAAGCCAACCCAATCCTAGATTGCATTAACAGAGTTTTTTTTGTTAGTTTACTTTATTGTCATTGTACCTCGTACAATGAAATTAAATGCCATCTTCAATGTATCCCTTCAGAGGGATAGAATCAAGATCACGTGAAGTGTTAATACCACTTTATAATGCCTTGGTAAGGCCACACTTGGAATATTGTATTCAGTTTTGGTCACCACGATGTAAAAAAGATGTGGAGACTCTAGAAAGAGTGCAGAGAAGAGCAACGAAGATGATTAGGGGGACTGGAGGCTAAGACATATGAAGAAGGATTGCAGGAATTGGTTATGTCTAGTTTGATGAAAAGAAGGACTAGGGGAGACATAATAGCAGTGTTCTAGTATCTCAGGGGTTGCCACAAAGAAGAGGGAGTCAAACTATTCTCTAAAGTACCTGAGGGTAGAACAAGAAACAATGGGTGGAAATTAATCAAGGAGAGAAGCAACCTAGGACTAAGGAGAAATTTCCTGACAGTTAGAACAATTAATCAGTGGAACAACTTGCCTGCAGAAGTTGTGAATGCCCCAACACTGGAAATTTTTAAGAAGATGTTGGATAATCATTTGTCTGAAGTGGTGTAGGTTTCCTGCCTAAGCAGGGCATTGGACTAGACCTCCAGGGTCCCTTCCAACTCTATTATTCTATTCTATTCTATTCTATTCTATTCTATTCTATTCTATTCTATTCTATTCTATTCTATTCTATTCTATTCTATTCTATTCTATTCTATTCTATTCTATTCCATTCCATTCCATTCCATTCCATTCTTTCTCTATATACAAAGAATTGGACATGTCTAGTGTAATGAAAAGAAGGACCAGGGGTGACATGATAGCAATGCTCCAATATTTGAGGGGCTGCCATAAGGAAGAGGGGGTCCATCTATTCTCCAAGCACCTGAAGGCAAGAAAAGAAGCAATGGATGGAAGCTAATCTAGGAGAGAACCAATCTAGAACTAAGGAGAAATTTCCAGACAGTTAAAACAACTAATCAGTGGAACGACTTGCCTCCAGAACTTGTGAGTGCTCCAACACTGAAGGTTTTTAACAAGAGGTTGGACAACCATTTGTCCAAAATGGTAGAGTTGCTTGCTTGAGCAGGGGATTGGACTAGAAACCTCCAAGGTCCCTTCTAACTCTATTATTCTGTTATTTTGATTACATTTCATTTCAGTGGTTTGCAGGGGCAGTTTACATGGCTGTCAAAGAACTCTCCAAACTCATCTCCAAACTCCTGATTTTCTAAATAATTGGTAAAGGAATTAGAAAGAACGTATCTAGCTAAGAATGTGGTGGGAAGGTGAAAGATTTTTAGGGGCTATTTTCCAGTGTAAAACTAAAGGATAGCATGAAACACAGGGTTACTCTCCAATAACCGAATACTGAGTAGTTAAGACATTGCTGATCAGGGGCCAAAGGAAGGCATGCTCTGATTGGCTCTTACTTCTCAGTAAGAACTTGGCTGACTGAACGGCTGAACATCTGGAAGTGTTCTTGGCCTCCCTTTCCACAGTCCTGAACTATAACTGATTTTGCCATCAAATTAAAGTTAAGAAAAATTTGGCAAATAAAAACTTAAATGGAATAAATTCAAAAGTCATGGATGGAATAATTCCAGAAATATTTGAAATGGATTTTTTTTTATCTTTACAGTTACATGGTTTCCTCTTTTCCGGATACAATGGCTGATGGTTGGACTTGAAAGAAGCAGAATAAAAAGAGCATTGACGGTTTTGAACTTTGGTGTTGGAGCAGACTCCTGAGAATTATATGGATAGACAAAAAACAAGAACAAAAAACCCCAAAAGAAATAAATGGATCACCAAACAAATCAACCCAGAGTTTTAATTAACATAAACTGACAAGGCTCAAATTATCACAATATAATGGTATTTGAAAAAGACTTTGAGAAACTGGACAGGGAAATGCTGCCTAGAGAATGGGTAGATAAAAGAGAGCATAGCACACAGCTACACAATGGAAGGAATAGCCGAATGAGCAGAGCTGATCACTGTGGCAAAGACCAAGAAGCTGGCAAGTAAACCTGTCCTACAGGAACTCTTCGGATAAGGAGAGGACAGGAGATTACTCACATGCGCTCTGGATGGTTGCTCCTCATGAGGAGGCTGCAGGACCGCAATTTTCCATGGGTTTGAGTGCCAGAAGATGAAAGGACAAGCCACCATGCTCTTAACAGGACAGAGACATTTAAAGGACACTGAGTTCACTAGCCTCTCCCAAAAACTTTCAGAAATTACTATTTAACTTTCATAAGGCTAATAGATATCATTCAGAACAAGTCTGAAAAGTCACTTGGGGAGTTTACTTACTGTTCTGACCTAGACTTCCTTAGAAAGTAAACAGCACAAACTTAGTCCCAGCAAATCTCTTTAATTCATATGGCTGTAAATTACTTTCATTTAGAGTCCGCAAGGCTTGATAAACAGTCTTTCAGAGGAAGGTTATCAACACCCACCTATCTCACGTGGAATGCTGCCACAGAGCTAATTTCCAGACACAGGGCAAGGCCAAACTTGGCACAGAGTCACAAACAGCATTTTCAAATCTTGAATCAGCCAGATGAACTAATTGCTTCCTGCAAAAGCTCATGTCCCATTCACTTCTCTTTTATGTCTTACAGGAGGGGCCAATCATCTCCAAGCCTTACTCCCAAGTCAACCCTGTTTCCTTAATTGTTCCTGTCTCCTGTCAGCTCTCCGCATGTGCACATTGGGAACAGGCTCATGCCTGTTCTTCTGCCTCGCTGATGTCAGACTCCGGAGACTCCGGAGGCAGCAAAAAACTACCAGATGGCCTTAGCCCCCTCTCTGCCTCCAACTCAGAGCCATTGTCCAAGCCTTCCCCAGACTCCAGGACTGGCCCACGTTCCTCCCTAACCTCCTTACTGTCCGAATCTGCTGTCAGCTCTGCTGGCCACTGGCGGGCCACAACACCTCCATTCTTGAATAAAAGAAAAATTAGCCAACACTCTGGAAGATAGACTTAAGATACAGAAGGATCTTGATAGCTTGAACATCAGGCGCCATTTAACCAAATGAAATTCAACAGTGAAAAAAGTAAGGTTCTACATTTAGGCAAGAAAAACAAAACACACAGGTATAGAGTAGAGTAGAGTAGAGTAGAGTAGAGTAGAGTAGAGTAGAGTAGAGTAGAATAGAATAGAATAGAATAGAATAGAATAGAATAGAATAGAATAGAATAGAATAGAATAGAATAGAATAGAATAGAATAGAATTCTTTATTGGCCAAGTGTGATTGGACACACAAGGAAATTGTCTTGGTGCATATGCTCTCGGTGTACATAAAAGATACATTCATCAAGAATCATAAGGTACAACACTTAATGATAGTCATAGGGAACAAATAAGCAATCAAATCATATTAGGAAACAGTCAATATAAATTGTAAGGATACCAGCAAGAAGGTTACAGTCATACAGTCATAAGTGAGAGGAGATGGGTGAGAGGAACAATAAGAAGATTAATAGCAATGCAGACTTAATAACTAGTTTGACAGTTTTGAGGGAGTTATTTGTTTAGCAGAGTGATGGCGTTTGGGCAAAAACTGGGTATAGATGGTACCTTGCTCAACAGTAGTAACTCTGAGAGGGATCTTGGAGTCCTAGTGGACAACCGTTTAAATATGAGCCAGCAGTGTGCTGCAGCTGCCAAAAAAGCCCAACACAGTTCTAGGCTGACTTTGCTTGTCAGAAGGTCACAAAAGGGAATCACATGACCCTGGGACACAGCAACAGAGATAAATATGAATCAGTTGCCAAGCATCTGAATTTTTAATCACATGATCATGAGGATGCTGCAAAGGTCCTAACAATGAAAAATGATCGTAGGTCAACTTTGAATGGTCGAGGACTACTTGCACATACTTTTTTTTTGCAGTTAATTCTTCGCCAATGTCAAGGCTGTTGAGGAATTCGCAGAGCAACCCTTGAGTAGCAAGGGTGTGCACATGAAAGCGATTGAGAGTAGTTAGGAAATAACACAGCCAACACGCAGATACACTGAGTTGTGTTTACTTTTCAGGAAATAGTAATAAGGCACAGTCCAATAAACAGTCCAGGTCATACACAGATAAAGCAGTAGATAGTAATACAATAGTCCAGGGATAATCCAATAACAAAGTCTTCTTACCAGTTGTCGTAGTCATATACAATAAACAGTTGCAAACAGTAGCAAACAGAGATATCCGACAGCAAAAACAACACAGAACAGTAAAGAGAAATAAACCATGTTTCTAGCTCTCTCTTAAGGACATTGGCTACAGAGCTAACCAATCAGGACACAGTGTGATGCAATACAACAGTCTTAAAGCTATATTGAGGGTTTATATATTGCCAAACCCAAAAAGTTAGGTAATAACCATTTCTTAACAAAGGCGAGCAGAATTTCCATGGCTAAGCTAGGCAGTCATTCAGTGAGCATCTTCTAATTTTACAACATTTTTTTGCAATGGTTTAAGCGAATCGCTACAGTTGTTAAGTGAATCGCACGGTCATTAAATGAATCTGGCTTACCCCATTGACTTTGCTTGTTGGAAGCCACCTGGGAAGGTCACCAACGGCAATCACATGACCTCGGGATGCTCCGGTTGTAAATATGTGCCAGTTGCCAAGCAACCAAATTTTGATCACGTGATCCACAGTCACCAATGTTCCCTTTTTATGTCTGAAAAACTGAGTGGCTTCTTAAAAAAAAAAAAAAAAACAAGACTGCCAGGAGGTATTTGCACAGCACAGCTCTGCACAATTATCTATCAAAAACTGCATATGCAAAAGGAAAGACAGATCTTTGGGAAATCCAAAGCCCCCTGCAAAGGAAGCATTATTCTTCTGCATGAAAAACAGTCCTGGGTAGCACTTTAAAATAATAAAATATTGTACAATCTCTGAGGCCTGCATATCTTCATAACCTAAATTTCATTTTCTGGTATAAAATACAATCTGCTTAACATGTGTTGAAAAGCTAAATTCTTCTGTCCTGCAGAGGAACTGAATCCAGGTTCAATAAAATTCTGGCAGCGCTTTGCTCTCCAAGCTCGTTTCAATGTAGTTCCTGAACATTTCATTACCAGACTAGGTAACATCATCAGCAGGATTTTTTTTTCTCCTATTCTCCTTATCTCATACATGTCTTGTGTGACAGTGTGGTCAGTGGGTCGTGTGATTAGTTGTTCATTTGGAGCTATATTTAAATTCTGAGCTGATTGGTTCTCTTGTTGATTGATCAATTGAATGGTCTTGTCTCTTACGTAAGGGACACGGTGGCTCAGTGCCTAAGATGCTGAGCTTGTCGATCGAAAGGTCGACAGTTCAGTGGTTTGAATCCCTAGTGCCGTGTAATGGGGTGAGCTCCTGTTACTTGTCCCAGCTTCTGCCAACCTAGCAGTTTGAAAGCACGTAAAAAATGCAAGTAGAAAAATAGGGACCACCTTTGGTGGGAAGGTAACAGCGTTCCGTGCGCCTTTGGCGTTTAGTCATGCCTGCCACATGACCATGGAGAGGTCTTTGGACAGCGCTGGCTCTTCGGCTTTGAAATGGAGATGAGCACTGCCCCCTAGAGTCAGGAACGATTAGCACATATGTGGGAGGGAAACCTTTACCTTATGTATTAATATCCTGGATTGAGATCAATATGCTTGTTAATTGCTCCAGGCTTCAATAAATTCACATGTGTGGCAGATGTTGGCATGGCTAAAACCCGAGCTACAAGTCATTTCTAGCATTTCTACATAAAATTCTATTTCAAGTTAAGAGGCCTTTAAAAGCAACAGCTCTCAACCACTTGTCAGAGACAGAATTGAATGACAGGGATGGGGAAGGCAGCACAGTCTAAACTGTCCTGCTAGAGCGAGACAAACAGAACCTGTGTTGTAGAGGCAGTAGGTCCAACTTTCCTAGTGATGTGACAATGCTTGCCTATCTGTGGGCACTCCAATGTCCCTAGTGAAGACAAAACAGCTAAGGCCATTGTCAAAGGGACTCTAAGTCAGATCTGGAACATATGAAGCTTTCTGTGTGTTTTCTCGGTTTGCCCTGACATTGAACCGAGGGCTGTTCCACGCAGGTCAAAGTCTAACAATATAACTTGCAAGCTGGCTCAAAATAAGGCCTCCCAAAGAGGACATCACACACCACGTTTGGCTGCATAATGCAACTCTTTCTCTTCTCTTCCCGCCTCGCCTCTTCCCTTTTGCTTTGTCTTTGACAAAACTGCTGAAAAGCTGCCAAAATTGAGTCACTTTAGCAATTAAGATTGACCAACCCACCCCGTTAGAAATTCTGCTTCTTGGTTTACACAAGTTACTGAATTAACCCATTTGGGAAAGGTTGTACCAGGGGTGGGTTCTAAATTTTTTTACTACCGGTTCTGTGGGGGTGGCTTATTTTGTGGGTGTGGCTTGGAGGTCATGTGACTAGGTGGGTGTGGCTAGCTGGTCAGAGTCATTTCTGGAAGGTCCTCGCGCTTACGACCCAACTCATTTGTTTGCTTTTAACACTGATCAGCTGTAGGACAGCCCTTTGAAGCCCTGCGGCAAGAGTTTAAACAGTTTTTTTCCCTCTAGTCATCAGCTGGGACTCAGGAGGCAGCAATAGATTGGGGGTGGGACCAAATAAAAGGTAAGAATAACGTGGGTGGGTGGGTGGGTGGGAGGGCGAGGGGGGGAGAACCAGTTCGGTGACGTCATATCGTCACTGCTACCGGCTCAGCCGAACCGGACCAAACCGGAAGGAACCCACCACTGGGTTGTACCATATAGGGAACGGTAATGAATGAAAAATGGGTTGGGTTTTGCATCAAGGTTAATGCAATCAAGCATAGCAAGTTGTATGGATGCAGCCATCGACCTTTTTCAACCTCTATCTAACCTCAATTGGTGGCTAGCTTAGGAGTGTCAAAGGTTTCATAAAGATGTCACAGAAAATAGCATCTACTGTTGACCGTCCACTCAGAACTGATTTAGATCTCCTGGTTGGAAAGGGACTATCTTGTGAATCGACTCTTACAGGGATGTCTTTGGGAGGGGGATATAAAAAAACCCCCAAACTTTGAGATGGCAGCTACGGTCCATATGATCCTGACCCTTTTTTTCAAGTATTGTACAGTGCACAAAAAGCGGAGTAGGGCAAGATGATCAGAATAAAAGAGTTGGAATGGATCTTGGAAGGCTTCTAGTCCAACCTCTGGCTCCAACCCTATACCATTTCAGAAAACCCGTTGTCCAATCTCTTCTTAAAAACCTTCAGTGTTGGAGCACCCACAACTTCTAGAGGCAAATCATTCCACTGATTAATTGTTCTCACTGTCAGGAAATTTCTCTTTAGTTCTAGGTTGCTTCTCTCCTTCATTAGTGTCAGATAATAATCTAAAATAGTGCCACTGAACTACACTGTCTATACTGAAAGGATAGTTTTGTGTTTATACTTTCCCTCCATTTTTTAAGGGACAGAAAGGGGAGTGGCTTAGCCACCCTATAAATTAGTTACCCTATAAAATAGCTTAGCCACCCTATTCTAACAATTAGTTTCCATCCGTTGCTTCTTGTCCTGCCTTCAGGGCTTTGGAGAGTAAATTGACCCCTTTTCTTTGTGACAGCCCCTCAAATATTGGAACATTGCTACTATCCTTTAGATATTGGATCACATAGCCATGGTTCCCATTTTGACTCTTTTGAATAGAGATGGTTAATTCCTTCTTTGTCTTTGGGGAGAAAAACTCCCTCTTCAGTCATGAGCCCCTTTGGCATATGCCAAGATATAGCCATTGCTGCAGTTCTGGAACAATCCGTAGTCTGGGATAAGAATTCAGCAAGTTGATCAAGCTGGAAGAAGGAGGGGAGGAATTAGGCTTTGTTCTTTGTTGTTGCCTAATTAGGTAACCCCGCGTGAATTGAGAAGCCTAATTTTTGTATTTTCTTGCTTTGCCCTCTTTTTGTGTCAGCTTGGGAAATGTCTTGCCTCACTAACAGTACTGCAAAACTCAAAAGTCTCTAAACTTTTATGTGTCACAACTGGTTCTAATAAAGCATTACCCCACTGTAGATTATATATTTGCTGGTTTCCAAAAGAATTCTAAACCAGAATCCTTTGCATTCAGTTGGACGCCCTGAGAAGGATGAGATTTTAGTAAAAACAGTGAGAGGGGAGGAGAGGGAGGGAGAGAGACAGAGAGACAGAGAGAGAGGGGGGCGGGAGAAGACAGAGACAGAAACAGAGAGACAGAGAGACAGAGAGAGAGACACAGAGACACAGAGACAGAGACAGAGATCCCAGAGGTTAAATTGTAGGGTTCCAAAATATTAAACCAAAAGGGACTTCCATATGAATAACAGAATAACAGCATTGGAAGGGACCTTGGAGGTCTTCTATTCCAAACCCCTGCTCAAGCAGGAAACCCTATACCATTCCAGACAAATGGTTGTCCAATTTCTTCTTAAAAGCCTCCAGTGACAGGACCCCCCACAACTTCTGAAGGCAAGGCATTCCACTGGTTAATTGTTCTGTCAGGAAATTTCTCCTTAGTTCTAGATTGCTTCTTGAGTTCTTGACTTGCCTTCTGGCACTTTGGAAAATAGATTGATCCCCTCTTCTTTGTGGCAGCCACTCAAATATCATGTCACCCTTAGTCCTTCTTTTCCCTAGACTAGACAAACCCAATCCTTGCAACCGTTCTTCATATGTTTTAGCCTCCAGCCCCCTAATCATCTTTGTTGCTTTTCTCTGCACTTTTTCCAGTGTCTACATCTTTTTTATAATATGGTGATCAAAACTGGTCTGCTAATATGAAGGTGCTCCCTTGAAGAGTAAACTGTGCCTAGGGTTGAATGGATTTAACAGAAAGATGTAGGACCTCACTTCTTTAAATGTCATTATCCAGCATTTGAAAGCCCTCCTAACAATTACTGCTGAACAGAGTTCTGGGTTTCCCCTTGGCCTGGCTGCAATTCTCCTTTAGATTTATACTGGATCATTGGACTTGTAAAGCTGACTTTCCCAATAGATTATGCCTGCTTAATTTTTCCACGTTCAGTTCTTCTCAAATATTTTAGAAGCGATCTGCAAACACAATCAACGCACTCCTCAGTCCAGTCCTATGACCTGTGAGTGACTTGCATTAGATATATTTCTGAGAAATGCATTTATTTAAAAATATGAACAGACATACTGCAGCATTTAAAAGTTTGTTCAGGAGTGTAATCCATAGATATTACTCTATGAGAGTTTAGAAAAAGAGAAGCCTTCAAATAAAATTTGACTCTTAGTAAGTTTGTAAAAGCTTTAAGTTTGTCCACATCTGCTGGGGGTTCACAGAAGTTCGGGAGAACCTCTAGCTAAGATTCTGTGCATTTCGGAGAATCCCCAAATCCCACTCCTGGCTGGCTCCGCCTACCCCACACCACCCCTCCCAGGAGTCCCCACGGGGCCCATTTTGGATGCAGGTAAGTGCAAGGCATGCACAGAGGCTCGGGGACGGTGAAAAACAGGCATACCAGAAGTTCAGGAGGGCCTCCGGAGCTTGGAGAGGCCGTTTTCACCCTCCCGGAGGATCAAAGAAAACCTTAAGGAGGGCAAAAACGCCCTCCCACTAGGCCACACCCACCATGGCCATGCCCACCCAGCAACCAGGCAGAGAACCCCTTGCTAAATTTTTTGAAGCCCACCCCTGTCCACATCTGATCTAAAATATGGAAGTCGCATCTTTTTCTTCTGGGATATGATAGGTGGGAATATTACTGTATCCTCCCAAGCTCTTTTACTGGATGAATTCAGCAAAACTGAAATGTTATTCTTTTCCCAACTTGAAAAAGGGTCCATTCTTCAAAACATTTTTCTGTGTCATCTAGACAACATCTCCAAGCGAAAACATCTTCATTCTTTCATTCTCCCCTCACTGTGCCTCTTAACATAGATTGTTCCATGGTACAACATAAAAGAGTTGATCCAAGAACACTAGAATTCTGACTTGTGCCCAAGAAAATCTAAAGGGATCCAGCTTGGAGAAAAACATTTCAAATTATGTAAGATACAAAAAAATAAAAAATTGAAGGTCCTCCAATGTACCAAACAACAGTGTCCTACACACTTGCATAATTCATCTTCCCAAAATAATTGTGTAACCACAAGAATGTAGCCCTCCCTAAATTCCTGAATCTTCTGTTTTTTTTTAAATTTCTACCAGATGAATTCACTATTGTCTTCAAAAAGCAGTTGAAAAGTTCTTATATAAGACGCTCCATGAAGATCGTGGGTATCTCATTTTAGCAAAAGTTATATCTGCATATTACAGAAAATGTTTCTAAATTATATATTCAGCAAATGGTTTTTAATGTTCTATTCTTTAACTCCTGCATCTTTATCCCATAACTTCCAAATTTTAAACTGTGTCTTTAGTGTACAAATTCCAGTTTTTAAACTAGAAACATCTGTTGTTGTTTTTACAAAAAATTAGGGTTTCTGCTACTTGTGGCTGGGAACATGGATAACGTTTCTAAGGCTGGCACTGAGATTCAGAAATTTCTTATTTCTGGGGACAAATTCTGTACCAAGGTGGAAATCCCAATGAACATAATCAAAGAGTTTATAACCTCCAATGTATCAGTTGTTTTATATCCATGCAGATGCACATAATTTGATATTCTTTTGCTGCCATAAAGTTGTTAATTTCTCTTTGCAGATAACTTTACTATTAGTTTCCATGGACAGAATAATTACTTGGGTCCAATGCTAATTATAGTGACAGAGAATTTCCAGGAAAAAAACCCTGAAAAATAGAGCTATCATATCTTGGCTACAAAAATCAAGATTAGAATGTGCTGAAATGAATAGGTTAACACTCGCAATCAAAGAGAAGGAACAAACTGAATATTATATTATATGGGAACTATTCTACCAATGGCTAGAAAATAAATTTCAAAGTTAGAAATAACAGTAGATTAGTGAAATATAGAAAATATATCAATAGAATTAAATAAATTAAGAGGATTGTCATAGTATTAGATATGTTGCAATATTTTCAGGATCAGACTCAATAAGATTAGCAAGAGTTAAAGATTTAACTATATATTCTTTTATTTACATTAGGCATTCTATATTCACTGAATATTCACAGATAGAAGCAAGGAAAAGGGTGTAGGTAGCTCCTTATATATACAATGGGTGGAGCTATATGTGGGAGTGGTGAATTATGAATACATTAAGAAGTGAAGAATAAGTTAACCCTTGATACCCTGTTTGTACACTATTTACACATTAGAGAATAAGGCATTTACATCTGACAAATCCCCCTCTAAATGCCGATTCGTTATACAACACCAGTTACACTCAGATTCAGGACAATACAAAACATACAATTTAGAGGTTAAATATTTATGCTGCTTAGAAGGTAAAGGCTTTGTCAATATATCAGCTAATTGTTCTGAAGTGTCACAATGCACTGCTTTAATAAATCCATCCTGAGATAATTGTCTCACATGTTTAAATTTTATATCTATATGTCTGGACCTTTGTCCAATAGCATCAGATCTAGATATTTCAATGGCTGCTTTATTGTCTTCATGCATAACAAAGGGCAGAGCAGGTTTTTTCCAGACATCTGAAATTAAATCATTAAACCATACAAGGTTATTTGCGGCTTTGGATAAACAAACATATTCCGCTTCTGTCGTTGAAGTGGCCACTAGTTCTTGTTTACCAGTGTACCAGTAAACTGGACAGTCATTTAAGAGAAATACATAACCAGATGTACTTTTTCTGCATGAGGTGTCTCCAGCCCAATCTGCATCTGCATAACACGTGAGCTTTGGTTCTTTAATATCATTAGGTTCTAACATTAAACAAAAGTCTAGTGTACTTTTTAGATATCTTAAAATTCTTTTAACAGCTTCCCAGTGATACATTGTTGGTTTGCTGACATGCCTAGATAATAAGTTGAGTGGTAAAGCGATATCTGGTCTAGTCCAATTAGATATGTAAAGGAGTGAACCTATGATTGATCTATAGAATGTATTGTCTTTGAACTCGGGAGAAGATTCATCAGAATTTCTTAGAAAGTCAGTTTGCATAGGGGTATCACAAGGTTTGGCGTTGTTTAAGTTGCATTTATTTAAAAGTTCTATGATCTTATCTCTCTGGGTAAGTTTGAATCCCCTTTTTGTCTTATTAATTTGGACACCAAGGTATTTGTTTACCTTGCCTAAAGATTTCAATGAGAAATGCTCATTTAGTTTAGTTACAAAAGTTTCTCTTCTTTCTTTATGTTTTCCTATGTATAAAATGTCATCCACATAAATCAATACAAATTCAATGTAATCATCACCCCTCTTGACAAAGAAACAATTATCAGCAGTGGTAGCGTTGAAGTCCATGGTCTTAAGTACTTTTACTAAACAATCATACCACCGTTTACCAGATTGTTTTAGCCCGTATAAACTCTTGTTTAATAACCAAGTCTCATTTCTGTTTGTGTATTGACTATGAGGTGCTCTCACGTATATTTCTTTATCTAATTTTGCGTGTAGGTACGCAGTCTGTATGTCATATTGGAATACATCAAGATTGAGTGCTGATGCTACCACTAGAGCTGTTTTGACACTCTCTGTTCTTACAGTGGGGGAATATGTGTCAGTATAATCCTCCGGATATTTCTGTGCATAACCCTGTGCAACTAATCTAGCTTTGTATAGAGTATTTCCTCCCTCTAAATTCTTAATTTTATATATCCACCTGGTACCAATAATTGTCTTATCTTTAGGTGCAATTGCAGGTGTAAATACATTTAATTTTTGTAAACTTTCCATCTCTTTCTTCATTGCTAATTCCCATTTTTCTTTTTCTTCGTGAGGAAGTTTTAACACTTCCTCGTATGTATTGGGTGTTGTTGGTTCACCATCCATGTGCATTACATAATCCTTGTATTTATTTGGCATTTGATTTCTGGTGTTTCTAATGATTTTTTCGGGTTTACTATCGTTATCATGCAAATATCTTGCTTCCTTTTTTGTTAGTGTGTCTGTCTTTATTTTGTGTTGGCTATTTGTCCAAGTTTTGGTTTTGTTTTTATATTTGTTGATATTTTGCTTTTCTATAGTCCCTTTCTCATGAGGTTTTGTATCTTCATGTTTATTTGGGAATATCTCATTAAGATGTAATTTAGACCAGTTAGCTTGTTCATGGAACACAGCTGTTCTGGAGACTATAAATTTGTTGTTACTATCAATGAATCTATATCCTTTAGTGCCAGTCTCATATCCCATAAATCTGAGTCTTCTGGACACATTTTCTCCCTTTCTTCTTAATTGTTTAGGTATGTGTACGTCTGCTGTGACTCCAAATATATGCATGTGTGCTAATTTTGGTTTTCTATTATACATCACTTCATATGGTGTCTTATTTACAATGCTGGACCATGTTCTATTTTGTGTGTAATTTGAATAATGTAAGGCTTCTGACCAGAATTGTTTGCTTAAGCCAGCATCTTCCAATGTGCATCTAATCATGGTTTGTAACGTGGAATTTTTTCTCTCTGCAATCCCGTTTTGGAACGCAGAAAATGGACTAGATGTGTAATGTAACATTCCTTTGTCTTTTAACCATTGTGAGAATTCTTTAGACATGAATTCGCATCCTCTGTCTGTCATAATTTGTTTTATTTTGATGTTGTGTTGTGTTTCTATGCGTTTGTAAAATTCTTTAAATTTTTGAAATGTTTCATCTTTGTGTTTTAATGTATAAACAAATCCATAGCGGCTATAATCGTCCACTATTGTCAGGAAGTAACGTTTTCTATAAGTGATTGATGGAGTTAATGGACCAACTAAGTCCATGTGCACTAAATCAAAAATTTTGTTAGTTGATCTGGTAGATTTTCTTGGCCTGGGACTAGTTTTTAGTTTTGTAGATTTACATACTGAGCATTCCAGATAATTTTCACAATTTTTTATTTTAACACCTTCTGCGTGTTCAGTCATTTTTTGCACTACAGGAAAACTGGCATGTCCTAACTTCCTATGCAATATGTGAGCACACTCATCATGAATTGGTTTACCTATCTTTGGCTTCTTATCGTTGTGTGCATCTGTGTGATCATGAGATATTTTACATTCATCATTGTCACTGTTGCTAACATTCTCATCATCTATTTCAATACAATCTTCCATATTTGAATCAATGTTATGTAACCATTTTTCTTTTGTTATCAGATAAGGTAGGCCTCCTTTAGTCACCACAGTGCCTACATTTATTTTATTCTTTTCCAAAGTTGCCTTTCCTTTTGAAAAGACAATGTTAATGTCAGAATCTCTGCTTAGTTTTATGGCACTTAATATGTTATGAGGTATTTCAGGTATTAGTAATACCCCCTCTATTTTTCCTAGACCAGGCAAGGTTACATTTCCTCTACCTAATACTTGAACCTTTTCTTGGTTAGCTACCTTAATTACAAATTTATCTTCTGCAAATGAAGACAATATACTTTTGTTATTAGTGGTGTGATTAGTTGCTCCAGAATCAATAAGCCAATTATTGTTCTCGCTTTGTTGTGTGTTAGTGTTGTCTTGTTTATTTAATCCATTCAGTGAACCAGACTTTCTATCCTTTGAATTGTCTCTGCCCCCTCTATTCTCTCTGTGATTTGGTGGGCTCCTATATCTATGCCTTTCTATGGAAGGCTGTCTATAATCGTATTTGTTTCTGTATTCTGATCTATATCTTTCTTTTAAGAATTTTGGGCAATCTCTTCTATTGTGTTCCCTGGATCCACAATTATGACATTTAAATGTTCCACTATATTTTTCTTGGAAAGCTACTTTCCTATATGGTTTATGTTCTGTGTGATTGTTAGAACGATTCCTTCTAGAATTATCTTCTGTTATCAATTTGTTAGATAGACTTTCTATGGATAAATATCCTAGATTGATTGTGTCTAAGTGTGACATAAAATTGTCCCATGATGGATCAAGTGAGTTGATAATAACACTTTTCATTGTTTGGTCTGAAATCACCTCCCCCCTCAAATGCAGTTCAGCTCTTATTTTGTTCAAAGATATTAAATGTTCACTTATGGAAACCCCTGGTTTTATCCTAGATGAAAAGAAGTCTTTAGATATTCTTGTGGTGGTAGCTACACTGTCACTGTGAAACAAATTAAACATGCATTGAATAATTTCTGAAACAGTCAAATTTGGCTTAATGCTGTGATACATTGCAGGAGACACACTAGATATTATTAAGAAAAAAGCTCTATGGTGTAAACAATCTATTTTTAGTGTCCAAGGTCTTTTTGGGGGACTAGTGATAAAAAACAGTAAGTTTTCCTTCATAAAGACAACCTGGAGCTGTTGATACCATTCTTGTAAATTAATGCCATCAACCCTTAGTTTTGGGAAGTCACTGGGTAAATTTCCGACATTATTGGGTCCATTACTTACAACCTGAGGTAGTCCGTGGTCTCGTAAATGCAGAAAATTGCAAAACGGCGTGGGGATGCTCGCTACGAGTCTGCATGATCTTCTCTCCAGTTCATGTCTTCCCGGATCGTCAGCGTAGTTTCGCGCATGCGCGTTGCTCATTTCTTCTTCGGCGTCATCGTGGAAGGTTCTCCTCATTGCGGCTTGCTCGCTCTGCTCTTCTTCAGATGAGTCGGTCTCTGGTTCGACTTTGGGGGTTCTGACGACGGTGGCTGTTCTTCCTCTTCTATTGAGAGCGTTGGTGCTTGCTTCGGTCTGCGGCGTAGGGCGGTATCGGCAGGGCTCTCTGGGTTCTGGCGTCAGCGCTCTAGTAGTCAGGATGGGAGCGGGCAGGTCTTGAGGCATTGGCTTGCTCGCTCGCTTTTTCGGCATCTTTTTAGTAATTTTCAGTTTTGGCCCAAATGCAGCAAAGAGCGTTTTCATCGCTGATTTTATTTGGTGTTTTGTTGGATCTTCCTCACTTTCTGGTTCTGATTCTTCAGAGGTGTTTGAATCTTCTTTTTCGTTTTCGTTGTCTGATAACATTTTTCGCGCCAGAAATTTTGAATTGAGCTTGCTGATTGGTTCTGCTTCGTTCATCTTGGAGGCCGGTTGAAACCAAGATGGCCGCCATTCAAATTTTCGCGCGGGATCATCGTTTTTCTTCTTTGTAATGATTTTCTCCGCAGTCATATCACTCACTATTTTTGGATCTTTAGGTTTTTCATTGGTGATGTTTTTCTCTCTCGCTGCTCCGCTGTTCTTCAGCATATCTTGGAGGTTTGCGATGAGGCTTTCATCATTCTTCTGGCTTTTTAATAGTTTTAATATCTCTGACCTGAGTTCGTTATTTTCTATTTCGATTTCCTCCTGGTCATCAATTATTTCTTCGTCTTCAGTGGTGTATTCTTCGGATTCTCTCGAAATTGCATTCGTGGATTCGTTGATTATTTCTTGTTCCGTTTCCATTTCTTTGCTGTAGGCCCTGGTGTTGGGCCTATCTTTCTTAGACATTTTAAAGTTTTTTATTGAGTCAATTAACCATCCTCTGCTATCAAATTTGTTGCAATATTTTCAGGATCAGACTCAATAAGATTAGCAAGAGTTAAAGATTTAACTATATATTCTTTTATTTACATTAGGCATTCTATATTCACTGAATATTCACAGATAGAAGCAAGGAAAAGGGTGTAGGTAGCTCCTTATATATACAATGGGTGGAGCTATATGTGGGAGTGGTGAATTATGAATACATTAAGAAGTGAAGAATAAGTTAACCCTTGATACCCTGTTTGTACACTATTTACACATTAGAGAATAAGGCATTTACATCTGACAAGATATGCTATGTATATTAGTATTAAATTAAGAGTAGACAAATAATGAATATGGCTGTAAATTTTAATTGTTATTGCAGAAGACATTTGTACCCAGACAACACACTGTTTAATGGAAGATGGATTGTTTGTATTAAAATAAAATAAAAATTTTATATATTAAAAAATCAAGATGAGAAGTAGATTGCACAAAGAGACATTGAGATCTCCTAGTTGCCATCTAGTAGTCAGCTGGATTTTGCAATCTAGATATGGTAGCCCTAACCTTACTGTTCCAAGTCACAAGAATTTACATACATTCTAGAGGATTTGACAACTGAATTTGCAAGTCTACTTATCAGCCAAAGAGTAAATATCTAATATAGAGATTAAATATTACATATCCACTTACTAGATTGCCATGACAGAGTTCCTAAAGCAAACAGGACAGAGGTGGGTTTCAGCAGGTTCTGACCAGTTCTGGAGAACTGGTAGCGGAAATTTTAAGTAGTTTGGAGAACTAGTAGTAAAAATTCTGACTGGCCCCGCCCCCATCTATTCTCTGCCTCCCAAGTCCCAGCTGATTGGGAGGAAATGGGGATTTTATAGTAACCTTCCCCTGGATTGGGGAAGGAATGGAGATTTTACAGTATCCTTCCCCTGCCACGCCCACCAAGCCAAGTCCACAGAACTGGTACTAAAAAAATTGAAACCCACCACTGAAACAGGATATCAACATTTTACAGATCTCTTTGCAGGAAGTCTAATTACTGTTGCACTGTTATCTGTCAAAGACAAGGAGACTGGTTTTAAGAAATATATTGGATAGACAATGGCTAAAATTATTGATAATGATGATGATAATGATATAAATGTATATGATGGTAGCAGCACTTAGGGCTCTGATTCCTAAATCAGAAGCTCTAGATTCCAGGAATGATATCAGAACTCTCCATCCAGAAGACTGCAGTGCTAGGCATAGCTAAGACACTGTTCAGAACTCTCAAAGCCTGAGGAAGACACATGCCACCCATAAGGGAGTCAGGGGAAGTTTTATTGATGATGTGCCTTCAAATCAATCTTGACTTCAGTTACTTAGTCCTGCAATTTTCTTGGCCAGTTATTAAAATGACTCATATTAAGAGAGAGCTAAAGGCCATGTTGATCTTCAGAGCAGTCACTGCTTTGGAAGTAGAGCTAATATACCAGGAGTGTCCCACAACTTAATCCTTCTTTCACACACACCAAAACTCCAGCTCCTCAACAGTATTGTCCCTCAGCTGCATTTAGGTTGCCAAAAAAGAATGAACAAGAATAACAGAATTGGAAGGGACATTGGAGGTCTTCTAATCCAACCTCCTGCTCAGGCAGGAAACCCTATACCAGGGCTGTCAAACTCCTGGTCCATGGACCAGATGCATCATGTGCTGGCCATGCCCACACCCAGTTTAGTGAAGGGAAAAAAAGTCCAAAACATCATGTGACACCGCCGTGACAACGTGAGTTTGACACCCTTGCCCTATACCAATCCAGACAAATGGTTTTCCAGTCTTTTCTTAAAAGCCTCTAGTGATGGGGAAGCTACAACTTCTGAAGGCAAGTCATTCCACTAGTTAATTGTTCTGACTGTCAGGAAATTTCTCCTTAGTTCTAGGTTGCTTCTCTCCTTGATTAGTTTCCATCCATTGCTTCTTGTTCTGCCTTCAGGTGCTTTGGAGAATAAATTGACTCCCTCTTCTATGTGGCAACTCCTTAAATATTGGAACACTGCTATCATGTCACCCCTAGTCCTTCTTTTCATTAAACTAGACATACCCAATTCCAGCAACTGGTTCTTTATACTGTATGTTCCCTAATAATTTTTGTTGCTCTTCTCTGCACTCTTTCTAGAGTCTCAACATCTTTTTTTTACATTGTGGCAACCAAAGCTGGATGCAGCATTCCAAGTGTGGCCTTACCAAGGCATGTGGTACTAACACTTCTTGTGATCTTGAATCTATCCCTCTGTTAATGCAGCCTAGGACTGCATTAGAGATACTTGTTACCTCAGCTATCTTGGAATAGTTGAAAAGTTAATAAAATATGAAAAATTAGAAAGGGGGGGAAGGAGTGGGCAAAGTACCCCTTTAATACGTTGGCAGCATTTCCTATGATTTGAGGACAGAGTGGGAACTGGAATTTGAAATGGGGAAACTATCAATCATAGCCTTATATTGCAAGATTTGATTGGCTCTGATCATTTAGCCTTCAAAAAGATTCTGAAATTCTACTTGCTCCCTCAGGTACCAGGATGTTAGGTGGACTTGTTCTGGAAGGTTGAGTGCATATAGTTCTGCCCCGATTGTGTGATTTGTTTTGTTTTATTGTTGTTGTTGAGTTATTGTGATATGTTTTATGGTTGGTGAGTGGCCACATAAATCTCTAAATACATAAATAAATGCATAAATCAATAGTAGCCCAAAGCTATTCTGAATGGTGTTAAGAGCATACTGTGGGTGTAATGCAATTTATGCCATCATATTTCCCTCCCAGATCTGGGATAGGAGGAAAGTTCAACAAAGCAGCTGCTTGGGGAATATGAGCCAAAAATTGTTAAATGAACTCTAGCACAGCTGCTTGGAGAACTTGTTTGCGATATTCGAGAAGTGTCAGATAGTTATTGGAACGTGGAATTCATTTTATAATATAATCGATTTTACAGTCATTTGAAAGAGGCATGGAATTCTTAGTGGGTAAAGTCTTCCTCGAGTGGTGTGTGGCTCCTGGTGGTTATACTAATCCATACATATTGTTTTCTTGACAATGACATAAAAGTAGTTTGCCGTTCAGTGGTGGGTTTCCAATATTCTTACCACTGGTTTGCCACATGCCCCTTCCACGCATGAACCTGGCCTTTCATGCATGCACTTTGGTCGCTCGCAGGCTTTCCGTGCATGTGCTTTGCTCACTCACACTCCTTCCACTCATGCGCCTGGCCTCAAAAATGTCCCTAAATAGGACGTCATGGAGCCGGGGTCCCCACGATCTCCGCTACCATTTCCCCGAATTGGTACGAACCGGCTGAATATCACCTCTGTCCCATTTCCACCTTCCATGATTTTCACTTTTCAAGTTCAGCCAACAATTCTGTGATTTCTCATCCAAAAATGAATTAGGTTTGACTCTTAGTTGTTGTTGTTGTTTTTCAAGATCAGAGAAGGTTAGCTAGGTAGTAAAGACTGCTGTGAGTGAGACTGGAGTTGTAAATCCTGGTTCAACCTGGAATAATAAATCATGGTCCAGCACTCCTTTCAGTGGCCTGAATACCACTGTGAGATCTAGCCTGATAGCTGAATCTCAGCCAAGATTATGCTGGTTTATAGGGCTCTCATAAGATTCTGACAAGCAATCTCACAAAAGATTATATGAAATATTATGAAATATGAGTAAGATCTCATCAGATTTTGGAATTCTTGCACAAAACTTTTTGAAATTTGATGTGCAGGTTTCTGTGCAGTCTGGGGGTGATGTCTTCTAAAACCTGTATTAGATTAATTGAAAAGAAAAAAAAATGCCATTTGGTTTTTCAGATTTAATCGGGACAGAATTTGTCATGGGAAGAATTAAGATTAACAAGTTCAATATGACTGTATTGGCACTAGGGGTGAAATGCTACTGGTTCGGACCGATTTGGGCAAATCGGTAGTAAAAAATGCTACCGGTTCAGGAGAACTTGTATTTCCACCAATCAGCTGGATGACGATCAGCTGTGATGCACGATTTATATTAGCTAGAATCATTGGGTTTCCTGCTTTCTAGCTAATCTAACTCTCGTGGCACAGCGTATTCCCCTCCCTTGCTGTTCTACTTACCTTTGCAGACTGAGAAGGCTTCAAAATGTTCCTTTTTTAGCGCTGCGCAGGTGCGTGCTCAGTAGCAGACTCACAGAACTGGTAGCAGACTTCAGAGGATTTTACCGCTGATTGGCACCTGCTACATATAACATATACAGAATATCCACCCTATCTGAGAAGGGACATTGTTTTTATTGATTTGAACAAAAAAAAAAAAAGGAAATGGTTGTGTATGGGGAAGAAAATGCTGACAGAATTCTCCCTGGAATGTCATCATATTCTAAGCTCTCGGAAATTTATCTGGCTCTGTGTTGTTTGATTACAGATTTAAACTAAATGAAGCTCTCCATAATCAGGTAAAGATGCTACGGAAGATTGAAGAGATAGGAGTAATTTTAGCATTATTCGCTCCGGCATTTAAAATCATTTTGTGCCTCAAAATTTCTCTGCCTCTGTCTAGACAAGATGGATGACTTGCCTGCTGAAATTGCTAAAATATTACGGTGTGTAGCTGAGCATGCTCTTTTGGCAGCACGTCTACGGATTCAAAACAAACAGGTTTCCTTTGCTGGCCAGCCTCCTTTTCAAATAAACAAAAGAAATGAAACGACAAAGATGAAAAGAGTAACATCTGAGAACATCATGTTGAACTGAACCCAGGAAACCTAACAGACTGCTGTTTTCTGCCTCAGTGGAGTCACTGCTGCTCTTCCTCTGAATAGCAAGCCTGGGTTGCCCATTTTGCAGCATAAACAGCTTTCTGTCTTCAAATCTTCACATCCAGCAATGTTGTGACATTTGCCCTGATTCCAAAATGGCAGGGAATGCCATGTTTGGGTTAAAGACAAAGAGAGTTTGAGAAAGGAAGAAAAGATGTCTTGTGTATCAAACTTCAGAAAGATATTGTCCTTATATAACTTTCAGCATTTCTAATGCAGGTAGTCCTCGATTTAACAACAGTTCATTCAGTCAACGTTCGAAGTTACAACAGCACTGAGAAAAGTGACTTATGACCCTTTTTCACATTTACAACCATTGCAGGATTTCCATGGTTAAGTGATGAAAATTTGGAGGCTTGGCAACTAACTCATATTTATGATGGTTGCAAGGTCCTCTGGTTCCCTTTTGCGACCAACTGACAAGCAAAGTCAATGGGGAAGACAGATTCACTTAACAATCATGTTACTAACTCATGATTAGGTAACTTCGCTACCTACTTACTGGTTCACAGAGCGTCAAAAATGGGACGTGATGATGTCTGGGCGGGTGGGCAGCGCCTCCCGCAGCCGCCACCACCTGTTCGCCTGAGCCGGATAGAACCAGCTGAATACCACCACTGTACTAACTTAACAACTGCAGTGATTCACTTAACAATGGTGACAAGAAAGGTTGTAAAATGGGGCAACATTCAGTTAACAACTGTCTCAGCAACAGAAATTTTGGGCTCAGTTGTGGTTGTAAATTGAGGACTACCTGTTCCTATCCCACCAATCCCTCTGGCTATGCTGGTTGTTGGATCTTGGCTATTGCACTGAGTGTGAAATCAATCAAATTGGAGGAAATGCGAGGCTGAGAAGGTCTATATCCAGCAGGCTACACATTTCCCCAGAATTAAGGTAAAGGTAAAGATTTCCCCTGTCCAGTTGTGTCCAATTCTAGGGGACAAAGCTCAGCTCTGTTTCCTGGCTGAATGAGCCAGTATTGTCCAAAAATGCTTCTGTAGTCATGTGGTCCGCATGACTATGCGCTGAAATGCATAGAACATTATTACCTTCCCACAAAAGTGGTACCTATTTATCTACTCACATTTGCATGCTTTAAAATTACTAGGTGGGCAGGAGCTGAGGCAAGAATGGACGCTCACCCGTCGCAGAGCACACAGGTCTCAAACTGTCAATCTTCCAGTCAACAAGCCCAGCATCTTAACTGCTGGGCCACCACGCCTCTTCTTCCAAAATTAGGGCTTAATTTTAAATTATATCTGGTGACCTTGGCTGATCTTGACAAGCTAATTAATTGGGTCCTAGTTAGAACTTAAGTGGGAGATCACCAGGAAATACAAAAGCTGAATTCTAGGCTGGCAATATTGTTGTTAAAATCTTGGAGGCTGGGAGGAAGGAACAGTAAACCTTTTCCACAATGGTGTCCAGAAAAGTACATGGACAAGTTTATACATTCAGCAAACTTCACAGCTTAACTCAAAGTCAACTGCAGAGGACCAATTGCAACAGCCCAATTTTTTACTGCTTATTTAATAAACTTTGGTGTCTTCCTCAAGAATTTTAGAACTATAACAAGACTCCAGCTGAAACAAATAGTGGACATTTCAGCAAGAAAGGGATCCAAACCATACATCTAGTCATGAAGTGGTGAGAAAGACAAAAGTTTAGGAATAACTTTCACAGTCCTTAGATTTGAATTCAGGCAGTTCTTGACCACAACTGAGCCCAAAATTTCTGTTGCTAAATGAATTTGTCCCATTTTACAACCTTTCTTGCCACAGTTGTTAAATGAATAATAATTGCAGTTAAGTTAGTAACATGGTTGTTAAATGAATCTGGCTTCCCCATTAACTTTGCTTGTCAGAAGGTTGCAAAAGTTGATCACATGACCCCTGAACGCAGCAATCATCATAAATATGAGTCAGTCAGTCAAGATTCTGAATTACCATCGTATGATCATGGGGATGTTACAATGGTTGTAAGCAGGGGTGACATCCAGCAGGTTCTGACAGGTTCTGGAGAACCAGTAGCGGAAATTTTGAGCAGTTCGGAGAACCGGCAAATACCATCTCTGGCTGGCCCTAGAGTGGGGTGGGAATGAAGATTTTGCAATATCCTTCCCCCAGGAGTTGGGAGGAAATGGGGATTTTGCAGTACCCTTCCCCTGCCATGCCCACCAAGCCATGCCCACAGAACCGGTAATAAAGAAATTTGGATTTCACCACTGGTTGTAAGTGTGAAAAGGGGTCATAAGTCACTTTTTTCAGAGCTTTTGTAACTTCAAATGGTCACTAAATGAACTGTTTTTAGGTCAAGGACTACCTGTATTATGTAAAACCTTTGGTAGAATTTAATAGAATAACAGAGTTGGAAGGAATCTTGGAGATCTTCTAGTCAAACCCCCTGCTCAGGCAGGAAACCCTATACCATTTCAGACAAATGGTTGTCCAATCTCTTCTTTAAAACCCCCAGTGTTGGAGCATTCACAACTTCTGGAGGCAAGTTGTTCCACTGATTAATTGTTCTAACTGTCAGGAAATTTCTCCTTAGTTCTAAGTTGCTTCTCTCCTTGATTAGTTTCCATCCGTTGCTTCTTGTCCTGCCTTCAAGCATGCGATGTATGTGAAGAGACCTAACATTTCTGAGCTAGAAGAGTTCTTCAAAGAAGAGTGGAGGAAGAAAAAAAATCCAAAAGCAAGAATAGTTTCTTAACTAGCTACAGGAAGACTAGCTACAGGAAGACTCAACTAGACACAAGACTGGTTCTGCTGTTCCAGAAGCTGTGGATCCTTTAAGGTGGCTGATTGTTACATTTTTGAAGTGCTCTGTGAAAACATATAACAACCCAATCACAGCAGAAAATATAAATTCAGCCAGTTTGAATTTGCTAGTGAAGGATGGGGGCAGCAGTATAATTTGGAGGGCTGATATTTTCCCTCACCAAAAGAGGTCAAACCATTAGAAGTAAAAAAGGATTTTCTCAAATAATAATTTAAAAACTGTGCCTTGTAATATTCAAACTACAAAACTGATAGAGCAATTAAGTGGCATGCCTTATAATAGCTATATGCAGGCGGAATCTCCAGGGGATGTGCAGGTCAGCCCTTCAGAAATGTGGCTGCAGAGACATTTAATAAAGCCCTTGCTTTATTTCTTCCATTTGTTTCACATTCACCATTTCACAAACGGAGATTCTTCTTTGTTAACAGAGATTCTGCATTGGTTCCTCCTGCTGCTCTATGTTAGATCTTTTCCTTAATCTTTAAGATAAAAAATTGCAATCTGTACTGAGCAAGAAAGAAGATAATGAAAAAAAAAATGGTGGAACTCTAAATGGCTTTCGTTTTGGATTTCTTTTCTTATTCTTACATCTGTGATCTGTTTCTGGCATTTTAGCCATTCAAGATGGAAAGGGTGCACTTGGGAGGTGTGAAGGAGGAGGAGCAAAATGGGGAGGAGGGAGGAAGGAAGAGCAAGGAGAAGAAGAGGAGGAGGAGGAGGAGGAGGAGGAGGAGGAGGAGGAGAAACCTTTGGTGCCACAGCAGACTAAAGTGCTGTTAAGTAACACCAGCTGCCTGCAATTACTGCAAGTTCAAATTTCACCAGGCTCAAGGTTGACTCAGCCTTCCATCCTTCCAAGGTAGGTAAAATGAGGACCCAGATTGTGGGGGCAATAAGCTGACTTTGTATAAAAAAGAACACCGCTTAGGGTGGGGCTGAAAGCCCTACTAAGCAGGTATATACAAAAGTAGGAAGGCTATTGCTTAACGCATTGTAAGCCGCCCTGAGTCTCCGGATAAGGGCGGCATATAAATCGAACCAATAAATAAAAAGAAGAAGAAGAAGAAGAAAAAGAAGAAGAAGAAGAAGAAGAAGAAGAAGAAGAAGAAGAAGAAGAAGAAGAAGAAGAAGAAGAAGAAGAAGAAGAAGAAGAGGAAGAAGAAGAAGAAGAAGAAGAAATCCTTCTCCTTTGAAACTTTTTTTTGGGGGGGGGAAGATCCACTATAATTTCAAACTGGTCATAAGATGAGGACTATCTGTATACTCTTGAATTGCTTGTGTATGACATCTGCCCAAACCGTCTTCCTGCCAGTATTCCTCAACAATTTTGATCCTATTAATCCAAACCTAATTTTCTACCCAAGAACAAGTGAAGTGGGAAACCATTTCTTGTTCAGGCTGAATTTAAGAGGCATTATTTCTGTTTTCACTGTCAACTCTCAAGGGTGACATATAACATCACAAAAGCCAAAAAGCACTAGCACTTAGCAATAGCACTTAGACTTATATACCGCTACATAGTGCTTTACAGCCCTCTCTTTACAGCGGTTTACAGAATAAGCATATTGCTCCCAACAACCACATTTTACTGACCTTGGAAGGATGGAAGGCTAAGTCAACCTTGAGCCAGTTAGGATCGAACTCCTGGCAATGGGCAAAGGGCAGAGTCAACCTGCAATACTGCATTCTAACCACTGCGCCACCACGGCTCATCTAAAACATCCATGATACAACTGAAGGACAACAGTGAGTTCATACAAAGAGCCAAAGCAATAACATAACACCAACATAACAAAATAAAAGATAGCTCAGTGCTTAAGGGCCGAGGTGGCGCAGTGGTTAGAGTGCAGTACCGCAGCTACTTCAGTTGACTGCTAGTTCAGCAGATCAGCAGATCAAATCTCACTGGCTCAAGGTTGACTCAGCCTTCCATCCTTCCGAGGTGGATAAAATGAGGATCCAGATTGTTAGGGGGCAATATGCTATTTAGTATACTGTCTTTGGTGTAAGCTGCTCAGAGTCCTCGGAGAGTGGGCGGCATAGAAATATGACTAATAAAAATAATAAAAATAAATAAGGAAAACAGATGACATCTGGAATAGTTCCACTTCCATCAAAGAATCGTTCAATTGCCATATACACATCTGGATAAAAAGCTATTAATATATTTATATGTAGTTAGAATCTAGGTAAATTCTGGAACTGTTAAAACAGTTTAAACATAGGTTTGAGCATATTGAGAAATTGGATATTTCTCTTTCTTTGTAGCTAAACCTCATAAAGAACTGAAATGCATTAGAAATACTTGTCTAAAAAGGGCTATCCAAAATAACCCATCAAGGGGCAGCAAAAAGAGGCATAATAACACACCCTATATGCATCTCCTGCTGGTCATCCAGGATATCACATCTTAGATTCAAAGATCCAACCTAACATTTCTGCTACCAAAAGAAGCCACTGATTGTAACAAGCCTGTAGGTAGGAGAAGGAACGGCAGAACCTGCAAGGGCAGAAAAGAGGGATCAGCCTAAAATCCCCACATAGCCACAAGCTAACTAAGTTCAGTCCACCATTTACCCTTATCTAACTCTAACCAGGTGTTGACCATTAGTCGAGAAGATTCCTATGCGTTGGCTTTTAGCAATAAATCAGCTTAATTGAACCTTCATGCATGGGCCTGGTCTTTCCCACCTGACAAAACCTGGGAAAAGTTTGATAAAATGTACCAAATGTTACCACTGCAATATATGTTTTGCAGAATCAAAGCAACCACCTGTTTAATTAGGAACCGTCCATAATTCATAAAGGTAATGTGTGTTTGTGTGTGTGTGAGAGAGAGAGACAAGAGAGACAGAGAGACAGAGGCAGAGACACACAGAGAGAGACAGAGAGAGAGACAAAGACAGAGAGAGAGAGAGAGGCACACAAAGAAAGACAGAGAGAGAGAGAGAGAGAAAGACAAAGACACAGAGAGAGACAGAGACACACAAAGAAAGACAGACAGAGAGAGAGACAAAGACGGAGAGAGAGAGACACACACACACAAAGAAAGACACACACAGAGAGAAAGACAGAGAGAGAGACAGAGACACATAAAGAAAGACAGAGACACAGAGAGAGACAGACACACAAAGAAAGAGAGAGAGAGAGGGAGGGAGGGAGGGAGGAGGGAGAGCTGCTATAGGAAGCAGTCTTTAAAAGGGCAGCTGTTTATTATTTAACAAGTTTGCAGAGACATGGGGTGAAATGTCTGCAGAAAACCTGATTAGTACCTTGGTGTTAATCCCCCAATACCCAATGAATTCAACTACAAAGTAAATTTAGCAGGGGAAGTCTGTGCTTAATGGCCTCAACATATGTTCAAAACATGTTGGGGTCATTTTGATTATTGTAATCAGTAGAAGAGGATAGGGACGTGGTGGCTCAGTGGCTAAGATACTGAGCTTGTCAATCGAAAGGTCAGCAATTGAGCGGTTCGAATCCCTAGTGTCGCATAACAGGGGCGCCTTTGGCATTTAGTCATTTACGTGTGCGAAACTTTTTGATGACGTCCGGGTCGGTGGGTAGAGCCTCCCGCCGGTTTTCCTACCGGTTCTTGCGAACCGGTCTGAACCGGGGGCAACCCACCACTGCCCTGGACCTATCGTAAGACATGTCAATTTATGAAAAGTGCAAAATGTGTTGCACATTCCCTGTTACTTCTCCTGTAGAAATTTCAAAGTCATGGGAAAAGAGGCGGATAAAAATATTTCGTAAAGGTTGAGAAGGGTTTTTCTCGATCACAGTCATTTCACTGAACATTTGGTTCGACGTGACCCTGTGAGATGCTGTTCAAAGCAAAGTTTGGCAGGTAGCAAAGCACTCACAACTCAGGGTGCATCTTTTTTCTCTTGCTCTGCCACACTGACATGAGAAAGCCTTGGGGGCTGACATTTTAACGAACAAATTGATGGTCCAATGGCGGGGGGGGGAGAGAAATAGTTATTTAAGGGTTAGTTATCTGTCTGTAGTAGCCCTAATATATGCCCCATTTAGAGAAGTAAGAGCCACTATGCTACAATTCTTCGAACAGAATGCCACGAAGATAGGGGAGCTATTTGAATAATTGAAAGATCTGATGTTGCTAGAGCATGATCAAGGACCTGAGATTGGACAAAGCCAACAGAATCAATTACTTTTTTTCCCCCCCAAGCTGCAAGACATACTATTGTGATATAAATGAGCAGTTTATCTCTCTGCTCCCTAGGAGGGAAATTATTTTATAATCTCATACGCTATTTCTTCCTATAATTTCCCATTCCTGTCCTGGTGAAAGAGAAAAGAATTTAGTAAAAAAAAAAAAAAAAAAAAAAAAAAGTAAAACTGCAGGTTAGAAACTCCCTAGAAATGGCTGCCGAGTAAATGTCATATTATCCACAATAGCGGAACTCAAAATAGGATAAAAAACCTCCCCAGACTTTTACTGGTATCTAGCAATAGAGTTTAACAGACTGAAGCCCCAGCAATCCTTGGAATCCCTCCAGATAGGCAGCCAAATTATGTTTCACGTGATTATTTTTTTTTAAAAAAAGCAAGATTATTAAGCTCACGAGGAGCAATCCCAACCATTTTATCTAATTAAAATGTAAGTTTATTTTTTAATCAAGCGTACTTTTAGTCCCAATTCCGCTCTGGGATTCATCCTGCTTTTGGGCTGTGGTCTTCCAAATCCCGCTCATAAATTAAGATTGGTACAAAGTTCCACATGCCTGTGCTAAATCGTGACTTGCCTTAACCAATTAAAAGGTTATTTCTCCCTTTGGGCTACTCTATGTTGTGCGTGTGGTTTATGACCATTTTTGCAAGTTGTACTGATGGCACCCTGGTTATAAAGGCCAGGTCATATAGACTGCCGAGCATTTTTGCATACCAGAGGAGAGAAATGCATGTCTTGTTGTCAGAGTTCCAAGTAACACCCCCAACAATAGAAGACTCTGAGGCTTAAAGTTCCTCAAAGTTCCATTTTATTAGAGATGTCCTATTGGCACATCTGGGAAAACCCAAATCTGAAAGTTTCCAGGTTTTCCCCACCCAAAGGGGAAAGTTCAAGTCCCTGCCCAACACCCACATGTCCATCACATGGTCCAATCCAAGCACTGTCCCAACTGGAGATGCCTCCCAGTTCCAGTCCTCCGGATGCAGGGCAAGATGTCCTTGACTCTCTGAGAAAGGAATGTTATTATGACTATATATCACCCATGCTCCATAGAATCCCCCCCCTCCCAGTTTCCCACAGTAGTAAATGTGGCAGGCCTGAAGATCCAGCGAAAAAGATGGCTTCCAGGCCTGACACTTGCTACAGATCAAGACTTGGAGAAATATTGGCATCCCTGACCAGTTTTGCAAGCTGCCAAATAGATTAAGCAGTTCGTCTTTCTAATTCATTCTAGAAACAAAAGGAGATTTAGGGGATTGAATAGTCATAAGTATGAGGACTGGTTGTAAGTCATTTTTTTCAGTGCCATTGTAAGTTCAATTTATCACTAAACAAATGGTTGCAAATTGTGGAGTACCGAGAGAGAGGGAGGGAGAAGGAGAGAATAACAATTTCAGTAAAAGACGGATATATTTTATTATAATTATCCATACATAATCTACATCTAAAATCAATTTGTTCACCTGCGGATAGGACAAGAAGCAATGGGTGGAAACTAATCAAGGAGAGAAGCAACCTTCTAAGGAAAAATTTCCTGACAGTGAGAACAATTAATCAGTGGAATAATTTGCCTCCAGAAGTTGTGAATGCTCCAACACTGGAAGTTTTTAAGAAGATGTTGGATAACCATTTGTCTGAAGTGGTGTAGGGTTTCCTGCCTAGGCAGGAGGTTGTACTAGAAGACCTCCAAGGTCCCTTCCAACTCTGTTATTCTATTTCTATTTCTATTAGTTGCAAGTAACAACAGGTCTTTAATCTACTAAGTAATTTGGGCCACAAATTTGTCTTTCCAGTGATTGATGGATGGATTATGTACCATCAAGTCATTCTCAACGTATAGTAACCACATCAATAGATTTTCTCCAAGATTTGGATTAGTGCTTTAGAAATAAGGAACGTAGAATCCATTTCCATTGTCTATCTGTCAGTTTGTATCTAATAGGTAGACAATTTGGAAAAGTACGGACATCAGACAATATTAAATTTTGTCTCATTGTCAAATTCAACTGTTGCTAAATCCTTGTTTGCTCATTCACCATGACCAATGCATCTAACTTGCAAAAAGGATTGCAATTCAATAACAACATTAACAAAACCCTTGCTGGTTTAAAATTAGAGTGAAAGATCTTTCATAAGATTTCAAGTTTCCCCAAACTTAGAAATTGGAAACTGAGGGCAAGTCCTTCACAGATGTGCTCTATGATCAGTAATAAGATTTTGTCATGCAACCTGGGACGTGTGCTTCTCTACTGTCAATACAGAAGCACTGTGATATGGCCATTTTGTCCTCCCCATTAGGGTTTGGGATGCTGGGTGTTGGGGCATGATATCTTTACTGATCATTGGACACATCTTCCAAAGCACCCACCCTAGCTTTTAATTTCTTGGCTTTGTGAAGCTTGAGTCAAGTTTGAACTATGACCTTAAAATGGCTGAAGGTTTGAGCATTCCATTTCCTGCAAAAATGGAAGTTAATCGGCATTTTACCAATCTATCGTCTCCTGATTGTATCTGAGTCGCTTTTTTAGCAGATGGATTCATGTGCTAATTCTAATTTCAGTTCACGGTGCACAATTCACTTTTGGGAGTGTTTTTTTTTAATCAACAATATCAGGTAATAGTACAATATTGTGTTTGTTGAGGATTACTAATAACCAGAATCTAGGGAGTTAGATTTTGAAATGCGGACTGGATTACATAACAGGTGTAAATCATAATGTGCTTTGCTGTAGTTTAATTTACCTTTCCTGCGCAAACCCAGAAAACTGTGATTAATTCCCTAAATTATAGACACAGTTCAACATTGTGTGAACATAGTCAAATGGAAGGCTAATTAACTTGAATTAAAGCAAGTATGAAGTTAAATTTCTTTCAAATTGACTCCACTTGATTTTATGTCATATCCATGCAGTTTTCTTGGCAACCAACATAGAAATGGTTTGTTCCTGCTGCTTTCTGGATTTTTTTAAAACTTCCCAATCTAGCCTGTAGTCTTAGGATTTCCTTGTGGTCTCCCTTCCAAGTACTAACTAGGTTTGACTGTTATTGGCTTCCAAGCCTAGAGAAGATTGGATGGTTGCTGCTGCTTTTGAGACCAACCACAGGCCTTCTACACTCCTCAGAGGACACTAGCAGTTACTTGTAACAATGGTCCATTAGGCCTTCAGTTGGCAGAAGAGTATGTCAGTAGAAAAAAATTGCTGCCTCAACTGCCAAGCCTTATTGCCTCAGTAATGAGGTGTCAGCCTCTCAAGGGAGAACAGACTAGGAAACCAAAATTATGCCTGTCCCAAAGGCGGGTTTTTTTCAACAGGCAACTGGACTTTCTGGTTTTTCTTTGAAAACCTTTTCACTTCTCATCCAAGAAGCTTCTTCAGCTCTGAGCTGAAGAGGTGAAGAAGCTTCTTGGATGAGAAGTGAAAAGTCTTCAAACAAAAAACAGAAAGTCCATTTGCCTCTTGAAAAAGCACCTTTGGGACAACCATGACCTGGATGACTGAGAACCTCCATAGATAAAATTATGCCTGGTATGTATGGTAAAGTAGATGGAGCCCTCTCCCAACCTATGATCCAGAGCAGGGTTGGGATCCTACCCAGTGGTGGGATTCAGCCAGTTCGCACAATTTCAGGAGAACCGGTTGTTAACTTTCTGAGCAGTTTGGCAAACTGGTTGTTGGAAGAAATCATTAGGGCAGAGAACTGGTTGTTAAATTACTTGAATCCCACCACTGATCCTACCGGTTTAACAACTGGTTTGCTGAGCTTGTGCGCCAGATGCACGCTGCATGGGCGTGCACAGTTTGCAGAAAATTGAACTTCCGTGTTGCTGACAGCAAGGAAAACAGCTGAGGAGCGGCAATCCACTCTGCCACCCCAATCAGCTGGGCTCCAGAAACAGAAATATAGATAAGTATAACGCAGGGGTGGGCGAGCTCACTTCAAAGCAAGAGAGAACCGGCTGAAAGTCAGAGCAAACGATTCACCCGAACCGATAGAATCCCACCACTGATCCAGAGTGAAGATTTGGGTCACCAACACCTGTCAGCCAGCCCCCCAAAACTGCCGACTGATAGGCCCTGGAAGTTGCTATGGTTAAGGAGAAGAGTTCCCATCTCACCATGTGGCCCCTCTTAGCACCTGTCAACTTTATTTATTTTTTAAAATCACTTTTAAATATGGGCAAAGCGATTGTTCAAAAGAGTGTTAAACCATGTTCTGCTTTATTTTAAACGTGGGACTTCATGTACTTTCAGAACAGTGTTTTTCAGTAGCCTGAAAAACAGAAGCTAAGAGAGTTAGGAGGTGAAGTCAGAAGGAGCTTCTTAATACACTCAGTGATTCTATCCACCACCAAGAACTGCTGTTAGTGAAAACTATTTTGAAAGAGCATTGAACTTATGTTTAAAAGTAACTCGAAAATAGCTGATAGGTCCTGGGGGTGGCAAGTAGAGAAGCAGGATCTGTCCTGTTTTCTATAATAAATCACCCCCAGGCAAAAGCCAGGTCTCTTGCCAGAACTGGGAAGGATGAAGCAGAATCTCTCTTGTTTTATCTTTGCTTCCACACGAATTGGCTGGAAGTATTGCTGAAAATACTAGATTGTCCCTCTGCAAAATCAGAATAGAGAAAAATATCAAAATGCAGAAAACATAGTGCAGGAACTGGAGAGAAAGGGACATTATTTCAATGGGTTAAAATGCATGCTGGGCAGACCCTAGTCACTGCCCCATTGCCACAATATTAAAAAAAAAAGATGTCGAGAGTCTAGAAAGATTGCAGAGAAGAGCAACAAAAATGAAAGCTAAAACATCAGGGGTGAAATGTAAAATTTGTTACTACCGGTTCTGTGAGCGTGGCTTGGGGGGGGGGGTAATGTGACTGGGTGGGCGTAGCCAACTTTTTTTTTTTTAACTTTTCAAAGCATTTTTTCTAACTCAGCTGGGATTGTCAGAGACTTTTCAAAACATTTTTTTACCACCTCTTCGTCCAAGAGGTTGCAGAAAAAAATGCTTTGAAAAGCCTCTGACGATCCCAGCTGAGCTGCGCGATCATCAGAGGCTTTTTTTTTTTTACTTTTAAAAGCATTTTTTCGTCAGAAGAGGTTGTAGAAAAAATGCTTTTAAAAGTTAAAAAAAAAAGCCTCTGATGATCGTGGGCATGGTGGGTGGGTGGGGGGGTGTGCATGGATTTTTGCTACCGGTTCTCCAAACCACCCACCACCATCGCTACCAAACCGGGAGCATTTCACCCTTGTAAAACATATGAAGAATGGTTGCAGGGATTGGTTAGATATATAACGAAGAGAAGGACTAGGGGTGAATTATAGCAGTGTTCCAATATCTAAGGAACACTGCTATCATGAAGAAGAGGAGAGGGGGGTGTCAACCTTTTTTTTTTTTTTAATTTGATTTATATGCCGCCCTTCTCCGGAGACTCAGGGCGGCTTACAATGCGTTAAGCAATAGCCCTCATACTTTTGTATATTTTATACAAAGTCAGTTTATTGCCCCCACAAACTGGGTCCTCATTTCACCTACCTTAGAAAGGATGGAAGGCTGAGTCAACCTTGAGCCTTGGAGAGATTTGAACCAGCAGTAAATTGCAGGCAGCTGTGTTAATAACAGGGTGCGTAACCACTGTACTATCAAGGCTCCTATTCTCCAAAGCATCTGAAGGCAGAACAAGAAACAATGGATGGAAACTAATCAAGGAGAGATCCAACCTAGAACTAAGGAGAAATTTCCTGACAGAACAATTAATCAATGGAACGACTTGCTTCCAGAAGTTGTGGATGCTCCAACACTGGAAGTTTTGAAGAAGAGATTGGACAACTATTTGTCTGAAATGGTATAGGGTTTCCTGCTTGAGCAGGGGTTGAACTAGAAGGCCTCCGGGATCCCTTCCAACTCTTCTATTTTGTTCTGTTATTTTGAAACTGAAAGAGATAAGACTGATTTTAAACTAGGGGTCTCCAACCTTGGCAACTGTAAGGCTTGTGGACTTCAGCTCCCAGAGTTCCTCAGCCATCTGAGGAACTCTGGGACTTGTAGTCCACAAGTCTTAAAGTTGCCAAGGTTGGAGACCCCTGGTTTAAACTACCTAAATTATGGGCAGGTAATGAGGCAAAGCCAACATTGGGAACACATTGGGGCATATTCATATTGTCATTAGGAATACATGAGGATGAAGCCAGGGTATGAAAGTGCTTACCTCAAATATCAATAAAAACATCACACTAACTCCTCTTTTGGACTTTCAAAGCAAATTCTATGGAGACTATGTTCCTCTTCTGTCTGAAGTGGGATGGATTTTTTGGTTTTCTGCGTTCAAGTCAGTGTTGGCCTCTGGCAGGTTCCTGCATTTTTCTTGAAGAGATTTTGGAAGTGGTTTGCCATTGTCTCCTTCCTAGGGCTCAGACAAAGGGACTGGTTCAAAGTCACCTAAATTCATTCCTAAATTAGGATTAGAAATCACAGGTCTCTCAATTTCTAGCCTGATGCCTTAACCACCACTCCAAACAGGCTCTGTTTGAAGTAAATCATAAGTCCCATTTATTAAAATAGACATTTTACCCTCCAGCAGTAGTATTTATGGATTGTCCTCCAAAATCTCTGTGCTGTAGCATAGCTGTAGCTGGTATGTAGCTGCATACTTACCAATTGTTAAGACATTTCTCAAGATAATCTAGGTTTTTCACAGTGTAATCTTGCAATAAAATACTACTCTGCAATGACCATTGCTGAGAATTCTAAAAGCTGATGCCCAAACATCTGGAAGATGTTCTGATTGAAGAAGGCTGACCTTGGAGTTGGGAGACCCAGATTGATGTCCAGCTTCAGCCATGGACATTCACTTGATGACTTTGAGCCGGTCACTAATTTGCCAGCTCGAGTACTATTCAGGGGTTTTTTTGTGTGTGTGAAGAAGAATTACAAAATGGAGTTCTATTTATGCCACCTTTGTTCCTAGAGAAAAACAGGTTTTTAAATCTAATGACAACATGAAGTGATGGAGAAAGGTAACAATAACTATTAGATTTTGTTATGAACCTCCACAAAATACTTAAGCTAGAATAAAATATACCATGGGAACAAAATTTACAAAATGAAGAATTAGTCCTCCTAGGGTCACGAAAATTGTGATGGGTAGCTTCTGGACACTATCATCCAATCCAAGCTTTGAAAAAAAATATTCCTGTTTTAAATTACCTTTTTCTCCCCTTCGGTGTCTGGCTGCATTTTCAGGTCGTATTTCAAAATCATTTCTCATCACTCTAGGGGATGACAGCTGCTATCTTTGGGCTCCTCTGAGAACCTGCAAATCATTTTTGTCTAGACTAAAGAGATGTTCTCCTAAAGACTTTTAATAAGCTTTCAGGGTCCTTAATCATAGTTTCACTGGGAAAAAAAATGCTGTAGGTATTATTCCCACTGCAGATCAAAGGGCTTAATTCAAGAAGTTACCCCAGGTTGAAGAATCCTGAAATATACTCTACCGAATAGGGTGTGGGCTCCTATTTGCTCATTTGTTGTTGTTTTTTAGTGAGTTTTGTATGCCACTCCAGTTCAGGAGGTTCTGGACAGTTTATACAACCAAAATAGTTTAGAATAGAATAGAATAGAATTTTTTATTGGCCAAGTGTGATTGGACACACAAGGAATTTGTCTTGGTGCATATGCTCTCAGTGTACATAAAAGAAAAGATACGTTCATCAAGAATCATAAGGTACAACACTTAATGATAATCATATGTCAGCATTTCAAGATGCATTTACTCTAGTGCTGACATAAGAAGGAGAAGCGAAGGCGTCTGGAAAGGGACGTTTGACTTTTCACCTACTTATTTTCCCTGGAGATAATATCCCCAAGGAGATGGGAGTGGGAGGGGGAAAATTCCTTTGAGCTGGAGTAGATTAGGGGTAGAATGACTTGGAAGATGGCCAATGAGTGCAGGGGAGTGGGGAATGGAAAGGGAGGGTTTGGGGGCTGGAAGTCAGTGTTGGTTTCGATGGAGTCGGGTCCAGAATGTCGTGCTTAATAAATAGGAGTTTTTCTTCAAAGACTTTGTTTGAAATGCAATTTATTTGAGACGACCTCGAAACTTGACAAGGGTACAAATAAGCAATCAGGAAACAATATCAATATAAATCGTAAGGATACAAGCAACAAAATTACAGTCATACAGTCATAAGTGGAAGGAGATGAGTGGTGGGAATGATGAGAAGATTAAAAGTAGTGCAAACTTAGTAAATAGTTTGACAGTGTTGAGGGAATTATTTGTTTAGCAGAGTGATGGCATTCGGGGAAAAAACTGTTCTTGTGTCTAGTTGTTCTGTTTCAATCTAGGATTGAAAACAATAGGAAACCATACACACACAAAAACACACACACACACACACACACAACCTAATCATGAACAATCCAGTGTGCTTAGATTTCAGGATGGCACAATCAACTGTACCTCCACAAATGCCTTCCAGAACAAGTAGGTAGGTAGGGGTAGGGTAGGACAAGAAGGATAGGACAAGAAGCAATGGGTGGAAACTAATCAAGGAGAGAAGCAACCTAGAACTAAGGAGAAGTTTCCTGACAGTTAGAACAATTAATCAGTGGAACAACTTGCCCCCAGAAGTTGTGAATGCTCCAACAATGGAAGTTTTTAAGAAGATGTTTGTCTGAAGTGGTGTAGGGTTTCCTGCCTAGGCAGGGAGTTGGACTAGAAGACCTCCAAGGTCCCTTCCAACTCTGTTATTCTATTCTATTCTATTCTATTCTATTCTATTCTATTCTATTCTATTCTATTCTATTCTATTCTATTCTATTCTAAGACACATGGTTTAAGCTTTGAAAGCTTAATTAAAAGTGGGCAGACTGAAGATCAGGTAGCCTGAATGCCACTAATTTTTGAAGCTCTTTTACTCCAGTCTCCAGATTTACAAAATATTACATGGGGAATCCTGTCCCCTGTATCCATTTAATTCTAACACACTCCATCTGGATATAGTTGGAGCTGTCTTGGGGGCGCAAAGATTGCTCAGGTGCAAAGGTTTTGGCAACTAAAGACAGTCAGGAGAAAAGTGGGGAGAGGAGAAATCACATGGTCACCCTTTTTTCCAATTACTAGTACAAAAGTAAACCTCAACTTCATATTAGTAGCTCAATAGAAGAGGAAGAGAATACCCATCAATGAACATCAAGAAAGCTGTCAGGGTTTCTTTCAGGCCCAAAGAGCCATGACACATGGAGCTACATGTAGTTTCTTTATTGTTATTCCCCTACAGACAGTGTCTTGCCCAACTAAAGCAATTATCGGCATAACTACAGATGTACTCTGTGAATTGCTAGGGAAAGTCCATCTTTGTCCTCTTCTTGCCCACCAGACATTCCAAGCTCCTTGTCTCTTTCCCCTCCGGGAAAGAGCCCCTCCCTTCTGTGACTCCAGACTGCTTTCCACCAGTTTCAGAGTTCGGCTTCCACTGAAGAGTGGGGTCTCCCTTTCTCCCATTTCCAGGCAATTCAGCTTATTAGAGAAGGAAGAGCTGGTGGTACTAATGTGTATTATTATTATTACTTTGAATTTATTACAGTTGTCTAGTCCAGAATTCCAGACGGCTCTTCTGCCATTTTGCCTTTGTTAAATGCACGCATGTAAGACACGCACATACTAGTGTATATGGTATTCTTTTTACAAAATTCCCCCACTCATTGAGTCAACATGTAACGTAAGTTCATCTTGGAGTGATTTGGGACCAAAATTTCATTAGAGCTGCATCATGTAGAGTTAAGGGGACAATCTTTGGGGTGGCTTTTTATGAGTTCCTAGACATACGTTATTCTAAGTACAGGTTTTTAATTGTTTTTCAATAATTTTTCATATCCAGGCTTTAATTTTGATTTTATGGATTATTCTAAAAATGCTGAGAAAGCTCAAATTGCCATTGGTGTGTGTGTGTACACACACACACACACACAAATAAAATATATAATCAGTCAACTGCAAAAGGCAGCTTTATTTGGAATAGCTTACATCCTGCGAAAATACCTCTAACACCATCAAACATGGACATCTGTCTATCCCAAGTCTTTGGAAGGACTCAATGGGTGGACAAAATGACAAATCCAGCCTAAACAGCTGGCTGACTATGCAACCAGCTGTTAATAATAATTAGTACTTTGCACATGCCACTGTATGTTGCAAAACAGCTCTATCAAAGAATTTTCAGTCTTTTTAGATAATACAGTAGTCAGGAACAAGGTGGGATGAATTCACCCGGTTCGGGCCATTTATTTATTTATTTATTTATTTATTTATTTATTTATTTATTATCAGATTTATATACCGCCCTTCTCCCGGAGGACTCAGGGTGGTGCACAGCCAAAGTAAAAACATAAATACAAACATTAAAATACAGTTAAAAAGATATATATGCGTTTGACCCCATAATTAAAAAACTATAACAAACCTATTAAAAACATTTAAAAATGTGTTAAGCCAGCCCGGCTTGCTGAAAAAGGTAGCACCGACGATCAGTTGGCCCCGCCCACCGGGGGTAGTATTCACTTACCTTCCCTACTGGTTCGCAAATGGGAGTGCATGCGCCTCCTCCACGCATGCGCAGGACCTTCTGTGCCTGTGCAGAATGTCCAAAACAGTACATGATGATGTCTGGACAGGTGGACGGAGCCTCCCACAGCTGAACTGGATAGAACCAGCTGAATAGCACCACTTCTGCCCACCCACTTCAGCTCTATCCTGTCCTTTGTTTCCTGTTTTGTAGCTCATCTCAATCGCGCGGCACAGCTGATTTCCCCCACCCTCACTGTTCTACTTACCATTACTGACTTGGAAGGTAAGCAGCTGAGCTTCTAAATGCTCCATTTTCAGCGCAAGTGCCTTAGGTGCATGCACACACAAAGCGTGCACTCACCAAACCGGTTGTTTAACTGGAAGCATTCCACCACTGGTTATATTGGTCACATAAACTCATCTCTAGTATATTTGAGCCATATTGGAAACATCTTGGGAATTCTGCAGCTTAACTGTAGTACAGATGAAAGAGTCAATCTCTGCCTAGTCCATGTCAGTTTTCTACCTGTTATATTGTAATTCCAATTTCTCCATCATTGTGTGAATTTTAATTCAAATGAGCAGGCTTTTTATACTTCACTCATATATATATTCCCTAATAAGTACATTTTCTATGCAACTTTTCCTAATATAGCCATTTTGGTATGCAAAGTTGGGAATCTATGCATTTTTAATGCATTTTTAAAGCCAGAAACTGCACTGCGGAGTTTACAGAAATGTACAAGTGAAAGGATAAGAGTGTTCCAATCTGCATATTAGTCCAGAAAATGCACATTTAGCTGATTCCATTAAAAATATAGACCTTTTCTTTCTGTGTCCTAGTTTGCATTTTGGTGTCTAAAAAAATGTAACGTTTATTTGGATTATTATTAACTTTGTTTTAAGGGAGAAGCTATACATTAGATTGTTGAATTATACAGTCCATGAGATTTTATTACAGTAATGGTGTTTTTTAGTTTTTAAAGTGCTTCGGGAGCGTTCTTCCAAAAACTCAAGGCATCCTACAAAGTTCCTCCCAATTTTGTCCTCATAATATCTTGCAAAGTAAGCTATTGTGTCTGAAACTCCACCGCTTCTTATGTCAAGATGGTGTCCGCATATGAATGCATATGAAAAAAGGTGAGACTTAGATCTCACCTTTTAATGGTTAAGATCATCCATCTTTGTCAGCACCTCCTTCTTTAGATCCTATAAACTATATTTTGACTTACCTAACATTAGTTCAAGATGTTTCACGTAAGAGAACAAATTTCACCTGAAGCCTACCTCATCTAGGATCTATGTGCAATCCTTTTTAGTATGTCAATCTGTATGACACTCTTACTAGCGGTGAGTTCCACATATGCTTACCACCGGTTTGCCATGCACACACATGCTCACTTCGCACACGCACCTTCTGCACATTCACCCTGCCTTCCGTGCATGCACTGTAGCTAGTGTGCACGGCTTCTGCGCATATGCACGGTCTCGAAAATGTGACTAATTATGTCTGGGCAGGTGGGAAGGCCCACCCGCAGTCGCCGCTACCAGTTTGCCTAAACTGGTACGAACCGGCTGAATATCACCACTGACTCTTACAATGAACTCTGTCACATTACAACTCATTGGCAATGCAGATTGTCCCCACCAGAAATACTATCCATACTGTTTTTCCTCCCAGGAGATCTTCCATAGAATAAATTCAAAGCTGTTCTTCAAACCTGCCTGGAAAACAGAGGACGTGTTTGTGAGAACTCATTAGTTCAGCCAGGAGGCAAAGATTGGCAGCCACATGCAAGGACATAACTTTTGACTGAGTGACGTAAAGTACAAAAAGGTGGAGCTTCTCCAAGGAACAGCTTATGATCCTCTGAGACACATCACAGCTGTTTTGCTGCTACCACTTCGCTCAGACCCCTGAAGGAGACACTAATTTTAAATGCCAAATTTTCACCAAGTATGATAGAGCTCAGTTTGATATCAGTAAGGTAAAGGTAAAGGTTACCCTCACACATATGTACTAGTCATTCCCTACTCTAGGAGGTGGTGCTCATCTCCGTTTCAAAGCCAAAGAGCCAGCGCTGTCCAAAGACATCTACGTGGTCATGTGGCCGGCATGACTAAACGCCAAAGGTGCATGGAACGCTGTTACCTTCCCACCACAGGTGGTCCCTATTTTTCTACTTGCATTTTTTACGTGCTTTCGAACTGCTAGGTTGGCAGAAGCTGGGACAAGTAACAGGAGCTCACCCCATTACGTGGCACTAGGGATTTGAACCGCTGAATTACTGATCTTTCGATTGACAAGCTCAACATCTTAGTCACTGAGCCACCATTGGTAACTATCCCTTGATCTGAACAGAAAAGGTGGACTCAGATCTCCTGAACAGCCCCACTTTCATTTCCCTTCTGTGCCTGATGTTTTCATATATTTGCAGCCCTTTTCAATCCAATCTAGATAAGCTAATCCCAGCCCATCATGTCACCATAATGGGTCAGAGTGTGTGGATCTGGAGGCCTTGACAAGCTGCTTCTGTGAAATGAGGCTGCTGGTGTCATAATGATATCTCGGTGTGGTTGAGGTTCCATGTATTACCACGATAGGAGCATGGTGACAAGTGCAGCGCTTCCCAACCTGCTCCAAGAATCTGGCTCAGAATTTAATCAACTCCAGGTGCTCTGTGTGTGAGAGAGTTTGTGTTTGTGTGTTTTATGCTTGCCTTTATAAAAAAAAAAAATCTCTGTGAACCAGTCTGAAAGTTGGCTGGTGGAAGGAACTGACTGACGAGCTCCAACATAACTTTCCTATTCATGCTGAAGTCTTTACTATCTCGCTCCCACAGCAATCCACCCTACCATACTCTCATTCTTTGCCTGGGAAACTGGAAATAAAATGTCAGCCAGTGCAGCTCATGAATCTGTTATCAGTTCAGTGAGAGGTTTAAGTGCTTTGAAAATAGAACACCAGTCTGGAATTCAAGGATGTACTTCCCAACCCTCCTCTGCCCATCGATCCGTCTGTCTGTCTAGCTTTGTGAAGCTTGAAAGGAAAGCTGAAACAAATATTGCTCTTTTGGTTTTTTGCATCTGCAAAACCCTCTTAGGCCTCTTCAGGGTCATATCTAAGCCTCCTTGGGAGCTTGTTATTGATTCTGTCTTTGGTCTTATTTAACTAGATTTTGTCTAGAAATGAGTTGCAACTTCATCTGCTTCGGGCTATTAGTATCCTCATATTAGTATACATGCGCTGTTTTTCCTTCGAACAGCCTGACAGAATACAATACCAATTTCAAGTTCAGGAAGATAATGGGACTGAACATATTTAACCTTACCAGCAGAGCTACCTGGCCTTCCTCTAGAATATTTCCCCATCTAAGAAAGTCAAGGTGCCTCCCCACAATTATAAAGCAGAAAAACACGGTGTGAATTATCATCAGGTTCATCAAGTTGGTTGGTTGGTTTGCTTGTGCTGTCATTGAAAAGTTGCTTCACTTATGATCACTTTATTCATATTTATTTATTTATTTATTTATTTATTTTATTTATTTATTTATTAGATTTTTATACCGCCCCCTCTCCCGAAGGACTCGGGGCGGTGAACAGCCAAAGTTAAAAACATACAATATAAACAATTAAAATACGTTTAAAACAGAATTAAATCTAGAATGGCTCCCCAATTTAAAATGCCTTTATTTATTTTATTGAATTTGTATACCGCCCTACTCCCGAAGGACTCAGGGCGGTGAACAGCCATAGAATAAAACATATAAATACAAAATTTAAAATAGATTAAAACAAATTAAATAATTTGGCTGAACAAATTTAAAACCCCAATCATTTAAAACCAGATTTAAAATTTCCATTTAAAAAGGGGAAAGACTTAGGTCAGGCCGGCTTGATGAAATAGGAAGGTCTTGAGCGTGCGACGGAAGGTACGCAGATCCGGGATCCTCCGTATCTCCAGGGGGAGCTCATTCCAGATAGCAGGTGCCCCCAAAGAGAAGGCTCTTCCCCTGGCGGCCGCCAGTCGACATTGTTTGGCCGACGGCACCCGGAGGAGCCCCTCTCTATGGGAGCGTACTGGTCGGTGGGAGGCTATTAGTGGTAGCAGGCGGTCCCGTAAATAACCAGGTCCTAAGCCATGGAGCGCTCTAAAGGTGATAACCAAAACCTTGAAGCGCACTCAGAAGACCACTGGGAGCCAGTGCAGCTCGCGCAGGAGAGATGTTACATGGGAGCGCCATGTCGCTCCCTTCACCACCCGCGCGGCTGCACTCTACGCCAGTTGGAGCCTCCGAGTGCTCCTCAAGGGGAGCCCCATGTAGAGAGCGTTACAATAGTCCAGACGGGAGGTGACGAGGGCATGAGTGACCATGCGTAAGGAGTCCCAATCTAGAAAGGGACGCAACTGCCGAATCAGGCGAACCTGATGAAAAATCCTCGGCCGTCACGGTCACGGCCGTCAAGTGCTCTTCTAAAGACAGCTGTGAGTCCAGGAGGACACCCAAGTTGTGAGCCCTTTCCGTGGGGGCCAATGATTCATCCCCAATAGTCAGCGATGGCACCAGCTGACTATATCGGGACGTCAGAAACCACAGCCACTCAGTCTTGGATGGGTTGAGCCTGAGCCTGTTTCTCCCCATCCAGATCCATATGGCCTCCAGGCACCGGGACATTACTTCAAGGGCATCGTTGGGGCGGTCTGGGGTGGAGATGTACAGCTGGGTGTCATCAGCGTACTGATGGTACTCCACCCCAAAACCACGGATGATCTCGCCCAGTGGCTTTACATAAATGTTGAACAAAAGGGGCGAGAGGACCGATCCTTGTGGCACCCCATTTCTCATTTATTGTTATCTCTCCCCAGAGATCCTCTAGGTATGACAGCAGAGATGAATAAGCAGTCATAATCGTGAAGTATTAGTAACAGCTTTACAGGAAGACCACACATGGAAAACTGCATTCGGTTTTGGTCACCACAATATAAAAAAAAGATGTTGAGTCACTGAAAAGAGTATGGAGAAGAGCAACAAGGATGATTATGGGGCTGGTGGCTAAAACATGTGAAGAACAGTTGCTGGAATTGGGCATGGCTAGTCTAGAGAAAAGATAGACTAAGGGTGACATGATAGCAATGTTCCGATACCTCAGGGACAGTGGTGGGTTCTCCCAGTTTGGCCTGGTTTGGCCGAGCCCCCACCCCCCCACGTTATTCTTACCTTTTATTTGGCCCCGCCCCCAATCTATTGCTGCCTCCCAAGTCCCAGCTGATCGGCTAGAAGGAAAAAAACTGTTTAAACTTTTGCCGCGGGGCTTCAAAGGGCCGCCCTACAGCTGATCAGTGTTAAAAGGCAGTGTGGTGGTAGACCGGTGCCTCCAAAAACAAATGAGTAGACCAGTGCCTCCAAAAACAAATGAGTAGACAGGTGCCTCCAAAAACAAATGAGTAGACCGGTACACCTCTGCAAGCAGTTAAAAGCCTGGTAGACCAGTACCTCTGCTAAATCCTAAAGAACTATCACATGACCATCAAGCCACGCCCACAAAATAAACCACACCCACAGAACCGGTAGTAAAAAATTTTAGAACCCACCCCTGCTCAGGAACTGCCACAAAGAAGAGGGAGTCAAGCGATTCTCCAAAGCACCTGAGGGCAGGACAAGAAGCGATGGGTGAAAACTAATCAAGGAGAGAAGCAACCTAGAACTGAGGAGAAATTTCCTGACAGTGAGAACAATTCATCTGTAGAATGGCTTGCTTTCAGAAGTCGTGGATGCACAATCATTGAGGCTTTTAAGGAGTGACTGGAGAGCCACTTTTCTGAAATGGTATAGAGCAGTGATGGCTAACCATTTCCGGACTGAATGCCCAAAGCACGTGCATGTGCGCCTGAACCCCCAAAATGCAATGCATGCACGGCCCCTGTGCATGAGCCTTGCCCCTGTGCAGGCAGGTGTGGCCCCCTCCACATGCATCCTTCCCCAGCTGTAGGGCGGCCCTTTGAAGCCCCACGGCAAGAGTTTAAACAGTTTTTTCCCCTCTAGCCGATCATTTGGGACTCAGGAGGCAGCAATAGATTGGGGGTGGGGCCAAATAAAAGGTAAGAATAATGCAGGGGGGGCAGGGGGCAGGGGGGCAGAACCAGTTCGGTGATGTCATATCGTCACCGCTACCGGCTCGGCGGAACCAGGCGGAACCGGGAGGAACCCACCACTGGTATAATCTCCTGCTTGAGCAGGGGGTTAGACTAGAATACCTCCAAGGTTTCTCCCTACTCTGTTATTCTATGTTCATTGGTGGGCAATGAACATGGTTGAAATGTTGAATGTGTGGTCCTTCTCACAAAATGAGAATTCTACCATGGAGTCTTGCACGGACCCCTGACTGCCAGAAAAAAAGCTATTTGGGATGTTTCTCATCTTCCTCCTTTAGTTTTTAGACAAAACAATTTATATTTTTTTCCCCAGATGATATTAGAATCTTCAGTGGGAAACTGAGAGTTTGGGTTGAGTTCCTGACAAACATCCTTCTTTAACCATATGCATAAGCAAACACTGAGGAAACCAGCTGAAATTTCCTTGGTTTGTCTAGAGAATAACATCACACAATTTAATTTAAAAAAATACACATGAAGTTGAGCTCAGCCCTGTTGTATTTGATTAATATGAGCTGACTTTTCCATTATAGTAATATACCACATGCTTGAACTATTAAATTATTGGGGCTTTGTGTGTCTTCAAAACAGACAGGTGAACCCTTTGGCCATGTTTATGTTTTCCATTTATTTATTTGGTGCTACCAAAACCAGATAAATCATTATTATCATGATCATCAATCATCATCATTATCACTGTTGTTGTCATCATCCATTCCTTATCTGGGACACTTCCACACTGCAACCTTGAACTGCTTGATTGCTGAGCATAAACCATTTTGAAATGAAGTCATCTTATGAAATCCCTCTCTGGATTTCAGGTCCAACCTGTGACCCATGGGCCCTGGATAACTTTGAATACAACCCCACAAAATCATATATGTTTAACATTGTTTATACATATTTATACATCAACTATATTTTATGTGCAGTCCAAGACAATTCCTCTTCGCCCAATGAAGTCCAAGCAAACCAAAAGGTTGGACATGACTGGCCTAGATCATATATATGTTGTGATCAAGGCCCAAGTAGTGATTACTGAACACAATTCAGTCCTCAACAAATTTACTTTATTAAAACAGCTGAGAATTAATTCATTCTCAGTTTAGTCCAAAACAAAATTCTTAATAACCAGTCCGTCGGCCTTATCACCAACCTTTGATGTCTTTGGCAACCTGCCAAAGGCTTTTCTTGGCAAAATCCCCACAAAGTACAAGAGACACTGTGTTCTGCCCCAGCTACGGACCCCAAAGAACGCAGCATACACAAGGTCCGTTCAAACCTTAGTTTATTAAATAAACCAGTTTTTTACAACAACTGCTGTTAATTAACTGCATTAACAGCCGCCAAGAATTCAAAGAATAATACTGAAAGCTTACTATGGTTGGCAGAATGCCCAGAAGCAATTTGCAGGAAGCTGATAAAATAAGCAAGACAAGACATGAAGGTATGTGAACTAAGTTGTTCCCTGCAAATTGCTTCAGTCGGCATTCCTCCTTAAATAGGCTAAGAGAGTGGCCAATTAGCCCCAAGCTTTACTCTTGAGGAGATCTCCTCCTGATGAGCCACTTCTGCCTTTTGGCAGCTCTGCGCACCTGTGCATCAAGTAGAGGCTCCTCCTCTTCGTCCTCTTCACTTAAGGGAGCTTCTGGAGGTTCTGAAGGCCCTGGCTGAATCCCCGCCTCTGGCACACCTTCTCCAGCCTCCTCATTGTTTAACTCGAGTGCCAGCTGCACAGGCTGCTGGCGCAGCACCACACCAGCCTCCTCGCTGTCGGAATCAGCTACTAGCTGCCCAGGCCGCTGACTGTCCACACTGACAAGAAGCACAGGAATCAATGTTGCTTTTCTACAAAGAACCCAATGGCTTGTTGCTGCTCTTTTAAGCCGTATGGGAGTGGCCAATCATCTTCTGGCCTTACTCCTGAGTTGTCCTTTTTTTCTTCGGCTGCTCTTGCCTTCTGGCAGCTCTTCGCATGCGTGCACTAGGAACAGGCTCCTCTTGTTCCTCTGCCTCTCTGCTGTCCGCCTCTGGAGGCTCTGTAGTCTGTGCATCGCTCCCAGATGGCCCTGGCCCCATCTCTGCATCCAACGCAGAGCCCTTGTCTGGGCCTTCCCCTGACTCCAGGACTGGCCCATTGTCCTCCCCAGCCTCCTCACTGTCTGACTCCACTGCCAGCTCCGCAGACTGCTGACGGACCACAACAATTTATGGCAGCTCTCAAATTCCCTTGTTACAAAACCTTTCCTACATCTTCTAGGAAAGCAAGCACCAACTGATTTCTCTTCCATGGTCAGGTCTTTGAAGATGCAGTTTCTATTGATATGAGCTTTCTCCTTAGGTTGCCCCTTGCAGTGGTGGTAGTCTGACGGTTCTATTCAGTTCAGGCAAACCAGTAGCGGCAGCCCACCCACCCGGGCGTCATCACGTCATGTTTTTGACACTCTGCGCATGCATGGAAGGCCCTGCGCATGCACAGAGGTGGCACGTGTGAGCGAAGTGTTTGCAAACTGGTAGCGAAGGTAAGTGAATACCACCCCTGGCTCCTTGTATTTGACAACTTCCTGACTAAGGTACAAATCAGTGGTGGGTTCCTCCCGGTTCCGCCCGATTCCGCCGAGCCGGTAGCGGTGATGATATGATGTCACCGAACTGGTTCTTCCCCCCCATAGAGCATGGATAATATATAGTCAAAATAACATTCTTTTCTCAGAGAATCAAGGCCACGGTGCCGTACAGCTGCCATGAGAGGACTGGGAGGTATCTTCAGTTTTGGATGATGCCTGATTGGATCATGTGATGGACATGTGGGTGCTGGGCAGGGACTTGAACTTTCTTTTGGGTGGGGAAAACCTGGAAGCTTTCAGATTCAGGTTTTCCCAGATGTACCAATATGACATCTTCAATAAAATGGAACTTTGAGGAAATTCAAGCCTCGGAGTCTTCTTTCGTTGAGGGTGTTTCTTGGAACCCTGACAACTTCTTCTGCTGGATCAGATCGGGTGGAGAGATGTAATCGGGAAGAAGCAGTCTCTGAAATAACCCAGCCCCTATGCTATGAATAGTTTGCTATGAATGGCAGATCAGAGGTCTCTAATCCATCCATCGCCTGTAAATCAGCTTCTTCAGTTCAGCATCCTTTAGTTATGGAGAAAATGATCAGAAATTAAAAGGATCACCCAACTATCTTTCTGCATGAATCTTACCCTTGGTTTATTGTCTTTATGTCATCGTGCATATAAATTGATGCAATTTCCACAGCTAGCTGCTCGGTTTGTTACTGCAAAATATTGCTAAACTAAAGAGCATTGGTGGTGTTTAAAAGTGTGGAAAATTGTTTAGGCTGTAAAATTATCACAGCAAAGAGTTTTGGAAAATTATTCAAGCAAAGATACTGTGATTTGTACCTACTTATTTTTGGCTATAGAAGCCATGTTTTTTTTTTCTAAAAGACTACAGTAGTGGCCAAAATTGTGGAAACCTTTTGGGAAAAGGGTAATTCTAAAACTAGCTAATAACATGACTTTGCTATTAGAATAACAGTTACAGTATGAAGAAGAAAAGTGAAACATGTAGAAAAAATGAGATATACAAAAATTATCACCATGTCAGTTAATACTTAGTTAGGGTAACCTATAGCATGAATTATGGCCTTACAATGTCTTCCCATGGAGTGAACCAAGTCTTTTAGTTCTGCAGCTGTTATAATGTAAAACCAAGTTTGAATGATTGCTTCTATTAACTGGGTTTTATTGCTGGGTCACTTCTGATTAACAAGTTTCTTTAGTCAGCTCCATAGATTTTCAGTTGGGTTAAGGTCTGGGCTATTCCCAGGCCATTCCAGCAGTGGAATATGATTATTTTAAAACTCCCCCCCCCCCCAAAAAAACCCTGCTGTTATTAGCCACCAAACCTCAAAAATACACTTTTCCCAAAAGGTTTCCACAATTTTGGCCACTATTGTATGTTTCTCTGTACAATGAGGCCTTGGGTAGAAATACTGAAGATGATGTATTTCTGCTTAAAATGACTTATACATTTATTTGTGTGTGTCTGTATACACATACATACTCACAAAGTAAGTACATATCCTAGCATGTAACAAAGTGAATAGCTTTGAATTATTATTTTGTACAATTAGGGAGCGGTAGGTTGTTTGTTTGTCATGCAAGATAATTCAATGGAGAAAGCTATTATGTTTGTAAGAGTTAGCAGTAAAAGGAAACCAGGCTGCCAAAGAACATGGTGGCCGAACGACTTCAAAGCTGACATCAGCCACAGCATAGAACAACTCCCGGATCTGCACATCTTCCGCCGCGCTCTAAAGACCTTTTTATTTCATCAGGCGGGCCTGGCCTAACTTTCTCCCTCTTTTTAAACAATTTTAATATTTTAACGTTTTTAATATCTTTAATACTTAAAGTCTAAATTGGTTTTAAATTGATTGGGGTTTTAATCTGTCTGGGCCAAACTATTTAATTCGATTTTATTTCTGCTTTTTAAATTTTGTCTATATGTATTTTATTGTTGGCTGTTCACCGCCCTGAGTCCTTCGGGAGTAGGGCGGTATACAAATCAAATAAAAGTAAAGTAAAAGTAAAGTAACTCAAAGAAGCATGCACAAGATCGGAAGATCTTGTTGAACTAAGTTAAGATATATAAAAGCATATCTTTGCCCACTTCATTCTCTAGATGGGAGACTTGGATGTGCGAGAAGAAACATATTACTTCAATACAATAGGAATGGGTACTTAAGAAATGCATACAATAAAACTAGATGACATGGGTGTTGTGGCCCACCAGCTGCCAGTGGAGCTGGTGGCAGACTCTCATGAGGAGGAGGTTGGGGAGGAACTTGGGCCAGTCCTGGAGTCTGGGGAAGGCTCTGATGGATGCTCTGCATTGGACACAGAAATAGAGCCAGGGCTGTCCAGCATTTCCCAGCCACCAGAGAGGCAGCTGCCTTTGGAGGCTGAGATGAGTGAGGAAGAAGAACAGCTGGGGCCTGTTCCAGATGCACCTATGCACAGAGCAGTTAGGAGAGAGGAACAGAGGAGGACAAGGAGTCGACTCGGGAAGCAAAGCACACATGGACGCTGAATGGCCCCTCCCTGGCTGCGGAATAAATAGAAGGAAAGGGGAGTGGTTGTCGTAAGAGACAACCGTTCATATATCTGAAGATTTTTGCTCATTGCGTTTAGTGCCACAAAGACTGCTTGCCAGAACTTAATTTACAGCCTTTTTTATGGGAGCTCACGGCCTTGCAATTATCGCAAGAAACTGATAAGGTCTGTTACTGCAGTTAACTCCTTGAAGGACTATTGCCTTGACTTTTCGGTGGGTGAATGCAATTAATTCACAAGAGGAAAATAAAGAGGGGGTTTTCCTGACAAGGAGTCTGTTTCTTGTTTCTGCTAAGGCTGAGTCAGAACAATGGGACCAAGAGCGAATGGATCTTGAATGAATAAGTATTGAAAACAACAGTGAATGATCAGTACAAAAGAAGTATACCAAAGTGGTTTGGCTGATGTAGACAGCATGGATGAAGATTAAAATATAATAAATAACTAAATAAATATGTACCCAGCAAGAATGAATGGGTGGAAAAGAAGATTGAGAAAATTGTACTTGGATGGAGTTGATGAGATACTCAAAGAGAAAGATGAGTAATTTAAAGAACAAAATGGGAAGGAAGGAAGGAAGGAAGGAAGGAAGGAAGGAAGGAAGGAAGGAAGGAAGGAAGGAAGGAAGGAAGATCTTGTCCATTTTGCCTCTGCCCTTTCCTTATTTCACCCATATCCACCATTACATTATGAACAAGCCCATTTTTCTGGCAGCAGTGCAGACTTGGCAGTAGGAAGGCTTAAAATCTGCCTGCATTGAGATATTTCACAGACTAACAAGACAATAAACAACAACAGATTGTTTTTACATACTTTTGTCCTGATGGTTTACAAGGCAAGTATTTTAAGTACAGATGTGTAGAAATGGAGATAGTGGAAAGGTAAGGAGGAGAACAAGCATAATTAGCCAGAAGGAAGAATAAAATAAAGGATAGGATGGGGGGAAATGTAAAGGGGTCCCCGACTTGCAACCATTCATTTAGAGACAGTTCAAAGTTACAGCAGAGCTGAACAATGTAACTTACAACCAGTCCTTGCACTTACAATTGTTGCAGCTTCATATGCTCATGTGATTGCAATTTGGACTCTTGGCAACTGGCATATATTTACAATGGTTGCAGTCAGTGGTGAAATCCAAATTTCTTTACTACCGGTTCTGTGGGCATGGCTTGGTGGGTGTGGTATGCTGTGGTTTGGTGGGCGTGGCTTAGTGGGCATGGCAGGGGAAGAATACTGCAAAATCCCCATTCCCCACCCAACTCTGAGGCCAGCCAGAGCTGGTATTTGCCGGTTCTCCGAGCTACTCAAAATTTCCGCTACCGGTTCTCCAGAACCTGTCAGAACTTGCTGGATTTCACCCCTGGTTGCAGTGTCCCATATCATATGATTGCCATTTGCAATATTCTTAAGCTGGCTTCCAACAAGCAAAGTCAACAGGGGAAGCTGGGTTCACTTAACAACCATGTGATTTGCTTAACAACTGAAACAGTGCAAGATCATACCATCAGGTATGATCGTGTGATGATTCACTTAATGGCCACATCATTTAACAATGGAAGTTCTGGTCCCAATCATAGTCCTAAATTGAGGGACTACCTATCGCTTCCATTTAGATTTCAGTCTTCTTCTACAGCTGGTCCTCAACTATGGCCACAACTGAGTCCAAAATTTCCATTGGTAAGCAAAGCAGTCGTTAAGTGAGCTTTGCCCCATTCTGACCTTTCTTGCCACAGTTGTTAAGTAAATCATGTGGTTGTTAAGCAAATCTGGATTTCCTCATTGACTTTGTCCGAAACTGGCTGGGAAGGTTACAAATGGGGATCAGGTGACTCTAGGACAGTCCAACTGTCATAAATTGCCAGTTTCCAAGTGAATTTTGATCACATGATCATGGGGATGCTGCAACATTCATAAGTGTGAAAACCTTTTTTTCAATGCTTTTGTAATTTCGAACAGTCATTAAATGAATGATTGTAAATCAAGGACTACCTGAACTCAATATTTCTGGTGCAAACATGCAGTGACATTCAAATCCTATCCAGCTGATTTCTTGGGTACTTTACCATCGTACCAACTCTTAGCCGGTGTAGCCAGTGCCAAAATGGTGTAAGGGATGGGAGAGTTCTTGCCTTTAAACTGCAGACATCATTTATGCTTAGAATACAGATTTTAATCCCAGTTTACCTGCAGGACAGGATAGTAAAAGATTCTTCCTTAATAGCATTTGATTAAAGTTTTGCCACGGGAGATAGGTCTCCCTTTTGTTCTTATACTGTTCTCCTTTTTGTTCTTTCTGCTTCTGAAGGCAACAAGAACAGCTGCACACCCCATGCTGCAGAAATGGATGTCCATGTGCTACAGTTTGCAATTTTCAAACAGACACCTTACAGCAGGGATGTCAAACTGGATTTCTTTGAAGGCCGGATCAGCATTGTACTTCTCCTCTGCGGGCCACGTAGGGGAGATAGGATGGACGCCTCCTGCAGCACTCTGCCAGCCAAAATGGGACATAGCACGGCCTCCCTGAGCCCCGTTTTTGCTAGCAGAGGCAACACGGGCCATCCTTTTCTATTTCCAGGCTGTGGGCCAGATTTCAGGCCGTGGGCCAGATTTAAGCACCCCATGGGCAAGATGTGGCCCATGGGCCTTGAGTTTGACACCCGTGCCTTATAGGAAGTGGTGGGCTGCTGGCTGCAGTGGTAATTTTTTAATAGATAGAGAAAAACTGGGAGAAAGAAAAAGTGAGTACACATATATAAAGGCTGGGTCTGGCAAAATAGGTACTAGTGAATATCAGGAAAGAACATCTGTCAAAAAATATCAAATTTAAAAATGGCCACCATCTTAACTTTTTAAAATTCTGTTCCCCAGGCTATAGAGGACAGTTAAGTAAATATATGTCAGCTGCCTCACAAAATCACAAAGCCATCAATGACCAGGGTGGATAAAAATCAATTATTTTTTAAAAAAAATAAAAAAAAATAGATTTTTTTGATTTAAATCAGATTTTTTTGATTTAAATCGGATTTTTTTTATTTTTATCTAATTTATTTTAATAAAAAACTTTTGGGATAAAAATCTATCGTAAGATAGTTTTCTATTTAAGATACATAAATAATTTAGTTTATTCAGCATGAAATGGAGCTTAGTTATGTAGCATGAGGCTGTATATTCTGCAACACTGGGACTATCGGTGAGTCAACAGTGGGTCAAAGGAGTAGCAGAGATGACAGTTGCTCTTTAACAATTATGATTTAAATCAAGTTGATTTAAATCAAGCCTTTTTACTAGTGATTTAAATCATGATTTAAATTGTGATTTAAATCAACTCGATTTAAATCAAATCCACCCTGTCAATGATCCACCAAATATCTGTTAATTCAGCACGGTGAGAGAGAAAAAGGCTAGAGTAACATCTATTTTGCAACACTGCCCAACCAACAGCGACCTTTGGTGTACCAATATCCTTCTATATGTAAACAGGTAGCAAGCCCCATACTCACTTGCACTGATCCTGGTACTTAGCTGGGTAATGAAATGACTGCAAGCAAATAACCAAGTGCAGAGAACATCAAGAACTCCGTGATTCAACCCTGAACTACAGATATTCTCTTCCAATTGCCTATCCCTACCTTCAGAGACAGAACCTGGGAATAATGTCAGTCTTTTCTTTGCCTTCTTCCACATTCCCCAAACAAACTGCAGAATTCATTTCAAATTTCAACATTATTCTGAGTTTTAATGCAGTGTAATGAATTCATTTCTGACTATAATCCAACTTTCCAGAGAAGGTGCAAGAAATTATCTTCCTTTCTGCTAGTTCAGGGGTCAGCAACCACGGCTCTGGAGCCACATGTGGCTCTTTCATCCCTCTTCTGCGGCTCCCTGTCACTGATCAGCACCACAATTTTGAGAGGAGCTTCTGTTTGGTGCGGGGGGGGGGGGAAGCATAGCGTGCCAGGAGACTCTATGGCAAGGGGCGGGTTTTCCGGTCGGCTCCACAATTGACAGGGCTTTTGATTAGGACAGGTGGAGGAAAAAGGACACCACACTAGGAGGAGACACTATGGTGGGGGAATCGGACTTCCGGTCGACTCCAGAATTGAATGGAGGGCTTCCGGTTAGGACCTTTGTGGCTCTTTGAGGCTTTAAGGTTGCCGACCCCTGTGCTAGTTTCTAAATGATCTAATCCTGCCTGAAAATCAACCATCCTTTAGAACTGTTCTATCTTATTTTCATCAGCTTTAAGAAATGGGTCAAGGACAACTCTCCATGGCCAACTCAATGCTGTATTACTCATTTCATTCAGTTGCTATTATTATTGGTGACCATGGTTTTTTTTGAAATTATTGTAACGCTTGTATTTCTGGATTGACTGTCTTTATTTTATTATTACTGGTCACGGTTCTGTCGAAATTAATTTCATTTTTGCATTTGTTGAATTGTCCTGTGGCAATTTGGCCATGGAGAGTTGGCTGCAGTAAGTTGACCAGTGAGTTTCCCATTCCATTAGGAAATTCCACTCCATTCTTGCTGTGCTATTTGTAGAGGGATCTCAAAGATGTAAAACTTCTCTTACACCAAGAGGCAATTGGAACAGCAGAATTTCTTCCTTCTCAGGGAACAATATGAATCTTGTATTGAAATGATAAAAATTAGAGGATACCATAGAAAATGTGCCATTACGAAATGTTCCGTCTTGACATGAGCTACTCCAAATGTTCTTGAAGTGGCTTGAGATCAAAAGAGATGCATTCCAACTTTTCCAAAAATAGTCAAAAAAACAAGGTCATCCCACTTTCAGAACATCCAGAATAGATTTGTTCTGAGGTCCCAATGACCTGCTTTGGGATTGGAACACAGCATAACAGAATAGGCTGAATACTCATGATAAATATTTGTCCTTACTTAACACATTGCCTTTTATTCTCTTCAGATGCATATTAAAGTATCGACTTAATAGAACTTTTTGTCTTCATTTTTACAGGAGAAATAAATCAGTTTGATTTAATGAGAAAAGGGACATAATTTGCCCACAACCATACAGGAGCACTAAGATGTAGGTTAACGAAAATGAAAGGTGATGGTGGGGTGGCTCTATGAAAGCTAATAAAACATGATTTCACAGTCATAAAGTGCTTGTTAACAGGGAATACCCACACTGCATTTGTCTTTAAAGATTGATCAGATGAGTGACACAGTGTCAAAAGTTAGTTGATTTGTAATGTCTGCCAATGCTTCAGAATTCAAGAGAGGCAGATGTACTGTCCTAGAAATGCTAGTTTCAGCCCAATAATGTATTTATAATTAAAGATTAATATTATATTCAGTCATATTTGTAGACATGGTTACCACATAAAACCATATTCTAGGACCTTCCTTTCTTCCTTCCTGTTCTGCCCCAGCTCCGGATTCCCAAGGATTGTGACACACACCAACAGTCCTTATCAAAGTTATAACGTACCAAGAACAAACAAAGTCCAGCAAAGGTTGGCAACCAGCCCAGAAAACAAGATACGATAAGACACTCACTCTCCAAAATGCTCTGTAATAATTACATGTTGTTTCCAGCAAGAAATTACTAACTGCGTGCAACTTAAATAGGCTAAGGGAGTGGCCAATTATCCTCAAACCTTATTCTCAAGAAGACCTCCTCCTCCTAGTAGCCACTCCTGCCTTTTGGCAGCCCTACGTGCTCGAGCATTGAGGAGAGGCTCATCCACTTCGCTCTCTCCACTTGAAGGAGCCTCTGGAGGTTCTGAAGGCCCCGGCTGAGTCTCCGCCTCTGGCACCACATCCTCTTCAACCTCCTCACTGTCTGATGCGAGCGCCGGCTGCATAGGCTGCTGGCGCGACCCCACACCAGCCTCCTCATCATCGGGATCAGCCACGATCCGCGCAGGCCGCTGGCGGGCCACAACACTTCCTTCCTTCCTTCCTTCCTTCCTTCCTTCCTTCCTTCCTTCCTTCCTTGCATGCGTACATACATACATACATACATACATACATACGTGGTGGGTTTCAAAATTTTTTACTACTGTTTCTGTGGGTGTGGCTTGGTGGGCATGGCATGGCTTGGTGGGCATGGCTTGGTGGGCATGGCAGAGGAAGGATACTGTAAAATCTCCATTCCCACCTCACTCCAGGGGAAGGATACTGCAAAATCCCCATTCCCTCCCCAATCCAGGGGAAGGTTAGTGCAAAATCCCCATTTCCTCCCGATCAGCTGGGACTCAGGAGGCAGAGAATAGATGGGGGTGGGGCCAGTTAGAGGTGGTATTTACCAGTTCTCTGAACTACTCAAAAATTTTGCTATTGTTCTCCAGATATATCATATATATATATATATATATCTTACACACACACACACACACACACACACACATACACACACACACACACATACACATACACATATGCGCCCTTCTGCCCTGAGTCTCCGAAGAGGGGCGGCATATAAATTTAATAATAAATAAATATATATATACAGTATATATATTTGGGGGCATTACTATTTTGGAATGACTGTTGGGAAAAAACAATTCAAGACTGTATTTGAAACTCCTAAACAATAAGAAAAAAATCTGGATTCAAATAGATATTTGATACAGAGGATTTTAAAGATCAACAATCCATGCCCTCTTAGTTTATTGTTCCAAACATATTTCCTTACCTAAACAGAGAAACAGAATGACCACCGGCAGACAAAAAAGCAGTGAGAACAGGAGTGACATCTGACTTCCTGTCAACTTTCCCACTGAGTATCCTGGAGGGAATCTGCTAGGGAGCATCAGGAATCTTCTTCTGTTCCCTTCCCTTCCTAGTAGGCAGGTTGGTGGCTGCTGCTGGCTAAGGGAGGGAGTAAAGGATTGCAAGATTGGCTGGGAAACTGTCACAGAATGTTGAAAATGAAGATCACATGTCCACAACAGCAGCTCAGCAGCCAGTAGCACTGAAGCAGTCACACCTTTCCCAAATTTCATTCCTTCGGGAATCTTGGGTCCCAGATTTTGGACACATTCTGTAAATTAGCCCATACCTTGGTTCAACAATTGTTGCCCTGTGATGCACCAATTCACCCTGTCGTGTCAATGAGAGTTTTAATAGTTTATAAGCTAGAATTTTGCCTTTTAGGACCAATGGATTAACAGAAAACAAAAACCCCATGGAAGTAAGATTACTATACGCAGAGAGATGGAAAGATTTGACATTACCCACTATGGAGGAATGGTTAGTGAAGTTGACACATTTTGCTAAATTGGATAAATTGACTTTGATTAGAGAAAAGACATTATCTATATTTATTGATGATTGGAAGCCTCTCAGCACTAGAGTAAAAATGAAAAAAATGAATGTGTGATTTATGGTTTGGAAGATTAGATAGGATAGATTGTACAAAGAAGAGTAATATGATGTAACTTTAGACAGAAAGGTTTAAATGTAATACAGGTAGTCCTCAACTTAGGATCACAATTGAGTCCAAAATTTCCATTGCTAAGTGAAACAGTCATTAAGTGAGTGTTGCCCCATTTTACGACTTTTCTTGTCCCTGTTGTTAAGTGAATCACTGCCATTGTTAAGTTAGTAACACGGTTGTTAAGTGAATCTGGCTTCCTCATTGACTTTGCTTGTCTGAAAGTCACAAAGGAGATCACATGACCCTGGGGCACTGCAACCGACATAAATATGAGTCAGTTGCCACGCATCTGAATTTTGATCACATGACCATGGGGCCCCGGTAATGGTTCTAGATGTGAAAAATGACATAAGTCACTTTTTTCAGTGCCGTTGTAAAACCAAAAGATCAACAATTGAATTGTGTTGCATCCAGAGGCCACACATGTGACAAGGACAGAGCAGCCGATTGGCCTAATTGTCAGCTACCAGCCAGCGGGAAATGGGTGCGTCCTGATTGGCCCAGCCGCTGACAGCTCTGCATATTTAAGAGCTGCCCTGCTCTCCAAGGTCCTCAGCACTGAGCGGGTCTGATGTTAGCTGTTGTTGTTAATAAAAGTTATTATTAATTCGCCTTGCCTCCGCTCTCATACATTGTTCTCAGAACAGAATAAATTGTTGTAAGTCAAGTGAAGAATATTAGACGCCACTTCTTTCTTTTCCGTTTTTCTTCAACTTCTTTTATTTTCTTTCACTTTTTCCTCCCCCCCCCCCCACTTTTCTGTCTTTTCCCTACTTTATACTAGCACATTCATAAGCCTGTGGGAAGAATTAGCTCAGGCAGATATCAATAGTCAAATTGACAGACAAGAACGTTTTTACTCAAACAATCTTATCTTCTTTACTTTTAACAATATGTTTTTTCTTCTTTACTTCTTACAAGTATAACACTTAAATCATTTTTTAACATTTCAATTTCACATTCAATTTCAATTTTCCATCATAATTTCAATTTAAAGGGAAAAATGGAATAAGATGAAATATACTGTTTATAATTAAAAAGAGGAATTTTGTGGAATATACTTGATAAATGAAAGATCGAGGTTCCCTGGACTCCATAGTGGAAAATATTAAATTGAAGATGAATACAGCAATAGAGAGAGATGAGGAGAAGAGAGGTGAAAAGGAAGAGGAAGGAGAGAGAGAGAGGGAAGGAAGAGTAGGGAGGAAGGAAGGGAAAGGAAATTAGAGTAGGAGAGAGGGGAAGAGAGGAGGAGAAGAGAGGAGGAGAAGGAGAAGGGGAGGGGAAGTAGATAAGAGAAGAAGAGGAGGGAGATGGTAGGTTGGAGGAGAAAAATTGCTGTACAATAAAAAAGATGAAATGGAAGAAAGGCAACCCCGAACAAACACAAATATATTAAGATAAAGAATGAATTGTTAAAGAATAAAAGGGAATAAATATGAATAAACAGTAAAATTAGAATTTAAGGAGCGAAAGAAGATGCTGTTTATATAAGTAAGCAAAGAAATATTGAGATATGATTTAAAAAAGGGGAAAAAATAAAATTGTGGCAAAAATTGTAATTGAGTAAAATGTATTTGAATTTGATAAATTGTATAAGATAAGATATGGCCAATACTCTATTCAAAAAAGATGTGGGTGAATGTGGGGGGGGGAAAAAACCAATAAAACTTGATTTAAAAAAAAAAGAACATTTTTACTCGCATGCCAGGAAGAACAACAGTTCCTATCATTCAACTGAGTTGGAAAAAAATTTGCTTAGGAAAAGCAAGCAAACCTGTACATATCTAGAGTTTACTATGTTGAAAAGTCACACTGCAGTCATCTGGAAATCAGGGGGCATAGTTTAAATGCAATTTTGGAAATATATTGGAAGGAAAGATCAATAATGTAGGTTATACGGGGTTCAAGGAAATTTATCTGTTATTATTAATCTTCTGGATGAAAATTATAGATGATTCGAAGGAACACCTGACACTTCAAGAATAGTTTCAAAACCTTTCCAAAGTATTTATTTGTTTAGTTTAAATATTTATATGGCTACCCATCTTAAACTATCCAGGAGCCTGGATAGCTCAACAGACAGAAGCACTGTAATTTAACACCAGCTGTCTGCAATTAAAGTAAGATCAAATCTCGCCAGGCTCAAGGTTGACTCAGCCTTCCATCCTTTCTAAGGTAGGTAAATTGAGGACCCAGTTTGTGGGGGCAATAAGCTGATTTTGTATAAATATACAAAAGTATGAAGGCTATTGCTTAACGCACTGTAAGCCGCCCTAAGTCTCCGGAGAAGGGCGGCATATATATCAAATTAAATCAAATTAAAAAAAAAAAACTAAACTCTGGTGGGCTCATAACCCAAGAATAAAAGTAATATATATAAAACAATAAAACAAAAGCAGTAAAAGCGAAAACAGGAAGACCTGGCACCAGAGACAACCCACAACATACTCTAGAATAGAATAGAATAACATAGTTGGAAGGGACCTTGGAGCTCTTCTAGTCCAACCCCCTGCTTAGGCAGGAAACCCTACATCACTTCAGACAAATGGTTATCCAAACTCTTCTTAAAAACTTCCAGTGTTGGAGCATTCACAACTTCTGGAGGCAAGTTGTTCCACTGATTAATTGTTTTAACTGTCAGGAAATTTCTTCTTAGTTCTAAGTTGTTTCTCTCCTTGATTATTTTCCACCCATTGCTTCTTGTCCTGCCCTCAGGTGCTTTGGAGAATAGCTTGACTACCTCTTCTTTGTGGCAGCCCCTGAAATATTGGAACACTGCTATCATGTCTCCCCTAGTCCTTCTTTTCATCAAACGAGAGATACCCAGTTCCTGCAACCATTCCTCATATGTTTTCACCTCCAGTCCCCTAATCATCTTGGTTGCTCTTCTCTGCACTCTTTCTAGAGTCTCCACATCTTTTTTTACTCCATGGCGACCAAAACTGGATGCAGTATTCCAAGTGTGGCCATACCAAGGCATTATAAAGTGGTATTAACACTTCATGTCAGCTTGATTCTATCCCTCTGTTTATACAGCCTAGAACTGTGTTGGGTTTTTTGGAGCTGCTGCACACTGCTGGCTCATATTTAAGCGATTGTCCACTAGGACTCCAAGATCTTCTCATGCCTCTCTCACTTATCCCAGCACTTTGGGGAAAAGTCAGGTTTTGAGTTCTTTTTGGAAGGTTAAAGGGATGGGGGACAACTAGAAATCAAGGAGGAGGGGTATTGCATAGGGCGAGGGATGCAATGTAAAAGGCACATTTCCTAGGTGCTATCAGATAAGGTATGTACACTCCAGGTCCAGAGGTGGTATTCAGCCAATTCGGACTTGTTCGGGCGAACCGGTAGCGGATATCATGGGTGGGCCTGCCCACCTGCCCCAGCTCTATACTGTCCTACTTAGGCATGTTTTTGAGCATGCGCAGAAGGCACGTGCGCATTTGCGAACCAGCAGGGAAAGTAAGCGAATACCATCCCTGTCCAGGTCCCTTCCCTTAAATGTTGCCATCTTATGAGTGTCCTTCCCTTATCCAATCTGGTGGGAGGGAGAGATGCCCTCAGGAAGAGGCAGTTACATAAGTAATCCGTATCTTAATACAGGTGGCTCTCAATTTATGACCACAATGGAGCCCAAAATTTATCTTGCTAAGTGAGAAATTTGTTACGCGAGTTTTGCCCCATCTTACGACTTTTCTCTCCACATTTTGTAAGCGAATCACTGCAATTCCTAAATTAGAAACACGGTTGGGTCGAGCGCATCTGGTGTCCCCCATTGACTTTGCTTGTCCGAAGGTCGCAAAAGGGGATCACATGAGGCATTGCAACCGTCATAAGAGTGAGTCGGTTGTCAAACATCCGAATATAAGTCACAGGACCATGGGGATGCTGCAACAGTCATAAGTGTGAAAAAATGATCATGTCACTTTTTTCAGTGCCGTTGTAACTTTGAATGGTCACTCAATGAACTGTTATAACTTGAGGACTATTTGTACTTTAAATGTCTATGGAACTTCTTAGTCATCCAGGTCATGGTTATCCCAGGGTTTTGTTTTTTTTTCAAGAGGCAACTGGATTTTCTGGTTTTTCTTTGAAGACGTTTCGCTTCTCATTCAAGAAGCTTCTTCAGCTCTGCCTGGATGGTTCCATCCTTCCATTCCCCACCATTCAGTCAGAGCTGAAGAAGCTTCTTGGATGAGAAGCAAAACGTCTTCAAAGAAAAAACAGAAAGTCCAGTTGTCTCTTGGGGAAAAAAAAACCCTTTGGGACTACCTGTATTTTAGGACACAGAAAATTCTAAACTAGTTTCCCTTTCTTATTGACTCTGATGGAATTACTATGTACATGCCCTGCTTCCATTAACATCTGCTGCTCTGACTGATGATCATGTACATTTTATATCAAGGCCAAATTGACACCGGGTTTCATTAAAATAGAAATCTCCTTAGTGCTTTTGTTAGTCACAAAGTGTTTTCAAATCCAGAATTCCTTCCAGATGGGTAGCTGTCATAGCTTGTCCAGAGGGACCATCCCTGCCTTTGATATCTTCTCTCCCACGGCTGCTAACAAATGGGTTGTGGCCCAGATCTGTGATTATACAATATGGGCATGCTGAGGATGCCTGAAATATTGCTTATTTATAAGTAGGGGCCGTGACACAGCTTTCAGCATAAAGTCAAATGCTAGCTGCTTTTCTCCCACCTGCCAATGTTTGATAATTCAAGAGACACTGATAGCTTGACCTAGAAATGCTTATTTGGGATCTCAGAAATATCTCTATGTCTGCGTTCATCAACTGTGCTGAACAGGGTAAAGAAATAATCTCCTTTTAGAAGTCTTGATTTGTTCACAACCATTTGTAAAACGGTATTTAAAAAGTTCTCAGTTAAGCTCTGTGATAACAGAGGGATTTATCTAAAGCAAAATAAAGACAGCCAAACATTGTCCAGTAATAACTTTTAAACCACGAATTTATTAAGAAAGAAAGGAGGAATGGAAAGGATTCTAATTATTATATCTTCTGTTCTACAATCAATCCTTTGAGTTATATGTAAAGCCTATGAATTGTCTTTACTCTGACCCAAAAAATTAGGAATGGCTCTCACACACTTCTTGGAACATTCTGACTTCCCAGTTCTCTTGCTGAAAAATTACTGTGCTTGTATTCTCCATGCTTCGATCCCTCTTCACTTTCTTTGCTGTCTGTGAAGATTGTATTCCATTTATGCTCATCCTTGGAAGGTTGGTCTAGTGTATGTGTCATAACTTGCTGTCTTTCACCAATTTTGTCCCTGAAGTTTAAATGGATGGGTGCAGAATAGAGCCAATGGGACTTCAACTGTTTTGATTATTACTACTAGGCCTTCTGTGTTGATTATGTGTTTACTGACATTCCTAATCAATAGAGGGCAGTAGAGCATAGTTCCTTTGCTGCTTCTGCATTCCTGGGATTATGGGATAAACTCCCCATCATATTGCTAAGATTCCCCAAGTGGAAACTGATTATATATATATAAGGTTACTCCCTTGCTTTTGTGGCGATCAGCAGTGGTGTTGAACCTCAGGTTGACCTAACTAGAATGAAGAACCAACCAGCAACTAAATTCTCTGCCATCAGATCATGCTCCAGCTGGCCTGGGTCCAGTTGTCCAGTTTATGGTTGGAGCCAATTTCAGTTGGGGCAAGACTACTGTTTGTGATGCAGGCCAGACATTCACCTATTTCCACATAGCTACGGAAACTGATCTTAATCGATGGAAATGGATCAAGGAGAGATTCAACCTACAAATAAGGAGAAATTTTCTGACAGTGAGAACAATCAATCAATGGAACAGAAGTTGCCTTCAGAAGTTGTGGGAGCTTCATCACTGGAGGCTTTCAAGAAGAGATTGGACTGCCATTTGTCAGAAATGGTGTAGGTTTGGACTAGATGACCTACAAGGTCCCTTCCAATGATGTTAAACTGTAATCTGTTAAAGTTGAACTAAAGTTCCCCCAACACTGATTATGTTCAGTTAACATGAGTCTCAAGATGAGAGACAAGGAGCTCAGGTTGTAATGTTGCCAGGTCAGCTGGGTGAATGAAATAACAGCAGGATTTCTAGGTTGCCCTTGAAACCTATCTTGAGTAAAGATTGAGTAGAGATTTTTGCTTCCAGTTAATTCTAGAGTAGAATACCCAATATGTTCTCACGGAAAATAATTACCATACCATTTCTCTTATCTTGATATTATGGATGTTGAAACATTGGAAAATCTGAAAGGTAAATCTTGGAAAAGAGAATAGGCCTCTATGCAGCTCTTGGTGCATAGATTGCCATTCCTGCTTTAGACTTTGGTGTGATATAATCAGTGAAGGAAGCATAACAATCATAAAGAGAGTGATTCAGTACCCAAGTATGTGGGAATGCATAGCAAATTTCATAAGTAGAGTAGCTAATCCCAATCCCACTCAGCCATGTCAGGAAGGTAATTAGACAATCCCAAAATATTTCTCCCTATTGTTAACAGTAAAAATTAGGGATGTGCAAATCACCAAAGAGCTTTGATTAATCAAATCAATTGGAATTCTCATTTTAATGACTTCATTCAGTTCCTCGACTGGTTTTAATCCATTGATTTGCTTCAGAAAAAGGCCAGATTGATTTGAGGGACCCAATTTGATTAGATATATCAAATTGATCTGCCAATACAATCTGAAGGGGTATTCATTGAAATGGACTCTGAATCAAAACTATGAACTGAATGTCTGACCAGTCCTCATAAAAGAACAAAAGCAACTAATTCAAGAACAATTGATTTGCAACACCAGTACTTTTCCTAATTTCACAACAATAGAATCTCAGAAACCATTTTAGAAGAAATTTGGAAGTAGTCTAAGAATCTGGCTGGGGGAAAAAAAAAAGCATCTACTACAGCAAGCAAAATAAATAAATAACTATGACATAAAGGATAAGTCCTTATACAAAAGTAAAAGCCAACAAAATAATGATATAGGGAAGAATTACTTGCGACAAAATTAATATAAACAAAGGAATATATGCAGAATTGGATTCAAGTATGTATGATGGTTTTTTAATGGCATTACTTTAACTGTTTATACTGGTTTGTGGAGACCTAAGTTTAGCGGTTGCTTGCAGTCATATCTCATTACCTAATTATGTAACATCATCAGTGGAAGTGAGTTTAGGGTTTACTCCCCATTTATATACATTAGCTTGCCCTGCCAATGTTGGTGACGGTGTGGTTTTTCCATTATTAGGGTATTCCTTGATTAGGGTATTGTTTTCTGTTTGTTTGTTTGTCTGCTCTTCATCCCTGCTTATCTCAGCATGGGCTTCTGAAGAGCATGTGTTCTGGTCTTTTTGTTTCCTTCTTAACTTTTTAATTGTCTCTTTTGAATGGTTTGTAAATATGATTTCTATGTGTATATTAATGGCCAATTTGTCTGAACGCATAAGAGATATCATAATTCTTGTCTGTAAAATAGTTATTATATTAAACTTACAGCGTTTACTTTCTAAGGATGTTATTAGCAGAAAAGACCTTGGAAATGAGGTGGAAACATTGGTTTGAAATGCAGAATCAGTGTTGCTACTGGTATTAAAACATCACAGATAAGTATCCATAATGAAAGTGCTGATATTTACAAAAAGATAACTTAATTTCCCCCCAATTCTGGTCCATCACTTATTTGAATCACTCTACTAGGTGAAGTGTGAGGTGAGATTTGGGATCACAGTTATTTTTAGCATCTTTAGCTAAACACAAAGCAACTCTTAAATTTATAGGAGGGCAAGTAGTTGGACTGTACAGAGTGAAAACCCCTGTGTGGTGAAGTGCCATCAACTGAATGTCTGAATCCAACATCTTTTTGTGTAATAAGCTCACACTCTTTTTTAGAATAGACTCTTGAAAAGACACTTAAGGAAATTGCTTTTTTTTTTTTTTTTTTTGCTGTTTTCACAACAGCTTTGAAAAAGCAGTCTCTAGTTTAGTGCTATAACTGCTTTTAATCACAATTTGGCTTGTTTCATTTTTACAGCCTTGATGTTGCAAATTATTTATTGTCTATACATTTAGATATATTGTCATTCCCAGCTCCCTGAAGTTTGATAAATCAACAAATGACAAAAGCCTGTATCTCATTCAGGTAATTTGTGTCTACAGAAATTGCCCATAAACAGCAACTATGAAATAACAGTCAGTCTTTTCCAACAGCATCCTTTGAAATGGTTTTGTGCATTTTAAAGCCTGTATTAAATTCGTCTTCTTCACTGAGGTCAATGTGCATAGAATACCCTGAGGAGATCTAGCTGAAACAGTCAGGTAACCACTGTTAAAAACACGAATATTGGATGCCTAGAATCATGTTTAGAATTTAATCACATGTCAAAGCTTTCCAGGTTCATTTGGAGAAAACTAAGTCCTCAAATGTTGACGTCTAAAGCACACAATACATTATCACGTATTGTTAAATTGTGATGTCAGGTTACTTCATGTTACATTATTATTTTTATAATAATAATGTGGTAAGGCCACACTTGGAATACTGCATTCAGTTTTGGTCGCCACGATGTAAAAAAGATGTGGAGACTCTAGAAAGAGTGCAGAGAAGAACAACAAAGATGATTAGGGGACTGGAGGCTAAAACATATGAAGAACATTTGCAGGAACTGGGTATGTCTAGTTTAATGAAAAGAAGGACTAGGGGAGACATGATAGCAGTATTCCAATCTCAGGGGCTGCCACAAAGAAGAGGGAGTCAAGCTATTCTCCAAAACACCTGAAAGCAGGACAAGAAGCAATGGGTGGAAATTAATCAAGGAGAGAAGCAACCTAGAAATAAGCAGAAATTTCCTGACAGAACAATTAATCAGTGGAACAACTTGCCTCCAGAAGTTGGAACACTGGAAGTTTTTAAGAAGATGTTGGATAACCATTTGTCTGAAGTGGTATAGGGTTTTCTGCCTAAGCAGAGGGTTGGACTAGAAGACCTCCAAGGTCCCTTTCAACCAGTGGTGGGTTCCGACCGGCATTACTACAGTTCTCTTCATGCATGCGCTTTGCGCGCAATCGCAAGAATTGTATTTGCACAAAATTGGAAGACAGAGAAAATTCCGTCAGAAGGTGAAGTATTAAAAAAGATTTTAGACTATGTGGAAATGAACAGATTGATGCTAAGAATAAAAGATAAAGAGGAATCAGTGTACTTCAAGACATGGGAAAGATTCTACGTATGGATAGAAAAGAAATATGAATAAAAGTTGATAGATAAATGATATAGCTAATAGAAAATTAAATGAGGGACAAGATAAAAAAGAAATAGAAACTCAAATGACACCAAAGTAAATGGAAAAGGAGGATGGGGGGGGGGGAAGAAAGAAGATTATAAATATAAATGTACAACTGTGAAATGATAGATTGGGTAAAATGGGAAAGAAATTGAAAAGAAAGTATATATTATTAGAAAATTGGAGTTGCTCAGATATCAAATAAGGGAAATATTGCACAACAAAGCAGAAAGCAAGGAAAGAGGAGAGGGATAGAGGAGGAGAGGGAGAAAGGATAGGGGACAAGAGTAGGAGAGAAGGGGGGAAAGGGGGGAAAGAGGGGAGGAGTGGGGGAGAGGAAGGGGAAGTAGGGGAGGAGAAGAGAGGAGGAGGAAGAAAGTAGAAGAGGAGAGGAGGGAGGGGGGGAAAAAGAAGAAGGAGAAGAAGGTTTGTTGTGAAAGGAGAAAGAGGGTAGAAATGTAATTAAAATATCTTATTTCTATGCTTTCATTAGAAAAAAATATGTATATATATATATATATATATGATCAATTATAGATAAGAGAATGTAAATTTACAATATGTGTTTAAGAAATAAAAATAAAAAACTTTTTTCAAAAAAAAAAGGAATTCGATTCTCATCGGCTCAAGGTTAACTCAGCCTTCCATCCTTTTGAGGTCGATAAATAAGGACCCAGATTGTTGGGGGCAATAGGCTGAATCTAAACCACTTAGAGAGGGCTGTAAAGCACTATGAAGTGGTATATGTTCTTTCTGCGCCAACTCAGAAAGCTCAAACTGCCCAAGGAGCTGCTGATCCAGTTCTACAGAGGAATTATTGAGTCTGTCATCTGCACCTCTATAACTGTCTGGTTTGGCTCTGCAACCCAACAAGACAGACACAGACTTCAGAGGATAATTAGAACTGCAGAAAAAACAATTGCTATCAACCTGCCTTCCATTGAGGACCTGTATACTGCACGAATCAAAAAGTGGGCTGTGAAAATATTTACAGACCCCTGGCACCCTGGACATAAACTGTTTTAACTCCTAACCTCAAAACGACGCTATAGAGTACTGCACACCAGAACAACTAGACACAAGAACAGTTTTTTCCCTAATGCCATCACTCTGCTAAACAAATAATTCCCTCAACACTGTCAAACTATTTGCTAAATCTGCACTACTATTAATCTTCTCATCATTCCCACCACCCATTTCCTTCCACTTATGACTGTATGACCGTAATTTTGTTGCTTGTATCATTTGTACCCTACAACTATCATTAAGTGTTGTACTTTATGATTCTTGATGAACGTATCTTTTCTTTTATGTACACTGAGAGCATATGCACCAAGAAAAATTCCTTGTGTGTCCAATCACACTTGGCCAATAAAAAATTCTATTCTATTCTATTCTATTCTATTCTATTCTATTCTATTCTATTCTATTCTATTCTATTCTGTTCTATTCTATATAACTCTAAGTGCTATTGCTAGAACAACACATTCAAGATTTAAAAATATCCATCAAAGAGAACGAAAATGCCATTTATTAACGATGAAAAAAATCCCTCCAATACTGCAAATTTGCTTTGACATGTGAAGCTTATTGTCTGGCATGAGAGCCAACGATTAGGAGGAAGAACATTGAAGTTATAGACTAGCCTTTTTATGATAAATACGGCAAGAATGAGGCCTTTGGGGAAATTTTATCCATTTGCTTTGGTGATTTCCATCAGTTTCTATCAGTTGTGAAAAGAGGAAATGATACTCATATGGAGAATTCATGCATCAAAAAAGCCATACTTATGGAGAAGCTTTGTCAAGTTTCAGCTGAAGAGAAACATACGATTGAGTGAGGGAGAAGGAGGGTGTTCTGAGTTCTTATTGGATATTGGAGAAGACAAAATTCATAAAAATCAAACTGATGAAATAGAAAGGTATGGTTCTGCCAACAAGTATTTTGAGAAAATATATAGATTTCATCTGACAATCCAGCAGAATGTTTTCAAAGTACTCTACTTTGTTCCCCTCAATGAAATGATAAGAAAAATCAATTCCATGCATATTAGACACTTACATGGAATGATGAAAAAATATTGTTCCTTCAGTGCTATCAGTGAAGGAGCTAATACTACTCATTTTCCATAGAATTCCTTCAGTCAGCTGATCTCTCTGGATCGCCACCACACAAACTAGAATTGAAGATAGGATCTCCCATTATTTTATTGAGGAACTTGGATCTCCCAAGACTTCGCAATGGAACACGGATGGTCATAGAAGAACTCCACAAGAATCTCATTGTAGCAAAAATGAACATTGGTGCATTCAGAAATGACATTGTCATGATTCCAAAAATTATGCTCTGTTCATCAGAAGGTGAAAATGTTCCTCTTCAGTGGGCACAATTCCCAATACAGTTATGCTTTGCTCTCACTATACATAAAGAGCAAGGACAAACCATGCTGATTTATCTGGAGAAACCAGTATTCCAGCATGGTCAGCTGTATGTCATTTTAAGCTGAAGAATAACAGAAGAAGAGAGTTGGAAGGGACCTTGGAGGTCTTCTAGTGAGTGGAGGGTTGCTCCTGGTTCGCACCGGTTCGCAAGAACCGGTAGTAAAAATTTGTAGTAGTTCCGAGAACCGGTAATAACATTGGCTGGCCACGCCCCCAAATAGGTCCCCGGCCCGGTCGCCGCTCGCTTACCCCGCCCAACTCATCAGAGGCTTTTTTTTTTTCACTTTTAAAAGCATTTTTTCTACCACCTCTTCGAAGAGGTGGTAAAAAAAATGCTTTGAAAAGCCTCTGACGATCCCAGCTGAGTTGCCTGATCAGCAGAGGCTTTTCAAAGCATTTTTTTCTGCAACCTCTTAAGGTTGTAGAAAAAATGCTTTTAAAAGTAAAAAAAAAAAGTTGGCCATGCCCACCCAGTCACATTACCACCACCAAGCCAAAATAAGCCACACCCACAGAACCAGTAGTAAAAAAAATTAGAACCCACCCCTGCTTCTAGCCCAACCTCCTGCTCAGGCAGGAAATTCCAAAAAATGGTTGTCCAATCTCTTCTTAAAAACCTCTAGTGTTGAACCACCCACAACTTCAGAAGGCAAGTTGTTCCACTGATTAATTGTTCTAAATGTCAGGAAATTTCTCCTTAATTCTAGGTTGCTTCTCTCCTTTATTAGTTTCCATTCAATTAAAGTATTCTTTAAAAAATGGCAAATCAACCACAAATATTGTCATTAAAAGCATCCTTCATTAAACAAAAAAGCATCTATATTTGTCTTGCTACGCATCTTTCTTTTAAAAAATAAAATAAAATGAAGTTTCCTTCATTTTGAAGTTTATTTATTTATTTATGTATTGGTTCGATTTATATGCCGCCCTTCTCCTGAGACTCAAGGCGGCTTACAATGCATTAAGCAATAGCCTTCATACTTTTGTATATACCTGCTTAGTAGGGCTTTCGGCCCCCCCAAGCAGTGTTCTTTTTTATACAAAGTCAGCTTATTGCCCCCACAATCCGGGTTCTCATTTTACCTACCTCGAAAGGATGGAAGGCTGAGTCAACAAGTTTCCTTCAGTCTGGCCTGTGGTTGCTTAGTTTCTCAGTTTAGGCAAGAAGATATCTCCAAAAGGATGAGCCAACCAGTCATTGGTTATCTAATCATCTATAAAAACAAAGTTCCGTGACATTATTTCAACTTTTTGTCAATCAGTCCCAAAAGAAATACATGTAGCTTCAATTAGATATTAATCTTTAAAAATCTTCTGTAAAACTGTCTATTAATCTTTAAAATCTTCTGAATTAAGATACCTGATTACACATTGTCGAGTATCAACTTTGCCCCATTGTGAAGCCACTTTAATCCAGATTGGAATTTTTAAAGTTAAAAGCAGTTTAACAAAAGAAGCTTCAGCTACCATGCAGAACAGTCTGTCGTTAATCTCCTTGTCTTTGGCCACAGTTTAAGGATGGAGTACAAATTGGATGCCCATCTGGCTAGGAATGCATAGATCTGTATGACTCCGGTCCCATTTTATTATCCGAGTTAGAAAAGCAGTAATTTGATCCCTGGAGTATTTTATAGATTTGGAGAAACAATCTGCATCCATTTTGGGGTCTTAGCTTATGGAGTTTTTTCTACATTGCTTCTTCTAACATACACAGTTTTGTGTATGAAACCTGTATATGTTAGAAGAAGCAATATAGAAAAAATTCCTTAAACCAAGACCCCAAAATGGATGCAGATTGTGTATATGTATGTGTGCAAATCTTTGGGAAGTTTTGTTGTTTTTGTTGTTGTTGCCTATCACTGCTGCAGGTTTTGCAAACTCTCATTTTGCCTGGAAAGTTATTTTCATTTTTAAGACATCTGTCTCATAAATGTGTTTTTATATGAGTAATAGATGATGATAATGAAGAGAGAGAGAGAGAGAGAGAGAGAGAGAGAGAGAGAGAGAGAGAGAGAGAGAGAGAGAGAGAGAGAGAGAGAGGCAGACAATACACAAAAGAGAGAAAGAGAAGTCTTCTGTTTGTTGTGATGCTGCTGCACACTCCAGAGTAGAGTCCTATTTGCCCCTCTCTATAAAAATGTTGGATGTGTACATCTTGGATATCTTATATCTGGAAAGTTCAGATTCCACCTTTTGAAGTTTTTGAGGGGTTGATTCCTCAGCATCCCACCAGTCCATGTAATGATTTTACTTCATTTCCCTTCATTACTTCAGAGAACTTGTCTGCATACACACACACACACACACACACACACACACACACAAGCCCTAGGCAGATAATTTTCATGAATACAGAATATGATGCATGAAAATAGAGGCACTTCACTGCTCCCTTGAAATGGCTTCATTTAACATAGGAAATCTGGCTTCAGGCTCCCCCAGCTCTAGTTGTTGACCTATCCTGCATCCCAAATCTTGCAGTCTCATTGAGACAGCCTTTCAGACAGGAGGGGTGTCTTGCCTCAGTAAATGTCAACTTTCTTTAAGACAGCTGCTAATTTTGTAAACAGCTCAAGAGACGAGTGGGGGAATGGGATTGGTTAAAGAGCCATTGGAAATACCATTGTGCTTTCCGAGAGATTGTACTGGGCCTTGAATCTTCATATAAACCTTTGCTGAGGTGACAAATATCTACTCGCTTGCCTCTGAGTGATGCTTTCTGTTGCTGCCTGTTAATTTATCTGTTTCAGCCTGTCTAGACATTGTTTGGGTGAAAAAGTGCTGTCTCTCCTTTGCTATGGGATTTGCATGCTCAGCTCTTACTGCAGGGAGACCTCCTTGCCAGCCAAGCAGAGTTGAGAGAATAAAGCTCCATTTGTCTGGGTGGTTTATTAAACAGTTCTTGGAACGGGAACATTTTATTATCAGCCTCAGACTTCCTCTACAGATAAAGCAAAAAATATCGTACAGACCAGCATGGAACTTAAAACCAACTCAGCTGTCATTTCCACTTTGATGCAAATAATAGGTAGAGACAGGAAAGGATTTATGAACAGATTGGGGGAAGGGGGAAAGTCACCGTTTTACATATAAATTCAGCGAATAAACATAAAATGGAAAAGCCCAGCATTTTGCAGAGGTGTTTTTCCCCCAAAGAAGTAATTGCACAAGTATTAGCATATGGTGGAGACAAGAAAACAGGCCTTTTATATTCCTTGCCCTATTTTTTTTATTTCTAGCCATGCTAGAAAGCACTTGCACCATTAGCTTTGGAGCTCAGGGAGAAAGTTGGGAAACCCACAATCCAAAAGACACCGCCAAGTACAACAACAGTGACCCTGGCATTTTAGAATAGAATAACAAGAGTTGGAAGGGACCTTGGAGGTCTTCTAGTCCAACCCCCTGCTTAGGCAGGAAACTCTACACCACTTCAGACAAATGGTTATCCAGCATCTTCTTAAAAACTTCCAGTGTTGGAGCATTCACAACTTCTGCAGGCAAGTTATTCCACTGATTAATTGTTCTAACTGTCAGGAAATTTCTCCTTAGTTCTAAATTGCTTCTCTCCTTGATTAGTTTCCACCCATTGCTTCTTGTCCTGCCCTCAGGAGCTTTGAAGAATAGCTTGACTCCCTCTCCTTTGTGGCAACCCCTGAGATATTGGAACACTGCTATCATGCCTTCCCTAGTCCTTCTTTTCATCAAACTAGACATATCTAGTTCCTGCAATCATTCTTCATATGTTTTAGCCTCCAGTCCCCTAATCATCTTTGTTGCTCTTCTCTGCACTCTTTCTAGTCTCCACATCTTTTTTACATCGTGGCGACCAAAATTGAATGCAGTATTCCAAGTGTGGCCTTACCAAGGCATTATAAAGTGGTATCTTGCTTTATTTGAGAGAGAAGCTAGGGACTGAATCTTGACTTAGTGCTTGCCAGGGGAATTCTGGGATTTGAAGTCTTCTAGGCTTAAAGTTGCCAAGGTTGGAGACCTCTGCTCCAGAGTACCTCAAACTTTGCTTTTCAGCCCCTCTTGTTTTTCTTCCTGTTATTTTCAGATCCTTTTTTTTTGTTGTTGTTGTTGCACCGATTACTATTTTCTATTGTATCTTTTTCTTGCTGCCCTGCATTCTGTTATGGAAGAGTTTGGCCAGTGGTGGGTTTCAAATTTTTTTACTACTGGTTCTGTGGATAGTAGCTTGGTTTGGTGGGTGTGGCTTGGTGGGCATGTCAGGGGAAGGATACTGTAAAATCTCCATTCCCTCCCCAATCCAGGAGAAGTTTATTGCAAAATCCCCCTTTCCTCCCAATCAGCTGGGACTTGGGAGGCAGAGAATAGATGGGGGTGGGGCCAGTCAGAATTTTCCACTACCGGTTCTCCAGAACTGGTCAGAACCTGCTGAAACCCACCTCTGAGTTTGGCCAATGGCAACTGAGGAAATTTCCAAGAGATGTCACAGCATTTCAACCAATCTGTCATGGCAGCTTCACCAAAGCAGTTGTTAACTGCATTTGTATCTGTTAGAAAATTATTTCTTTCCTTCTTTCGGGATTTTTTTTTTTTAAAAAAACAAACTCAATTGTTTTGCTGGAGTGGCGGTTCATTGTCATTATTTTGTACTGTAATTGTGATTATTTCAGAGTAAATGCCACTCTTCTGGAAGGCTCAGAGGTCCTTAATTACATTGTGGCTAGACATCAGACTGTATTTCTAAAAGTAGCTTATCATTATGAATCATGTTTATTTCTTACTCTGCCGAGTATAGAAGCTTCACTTTTTCCCCCATTATGTCAGGGACCCCCGGAAAGTTCTCTTTATTTTGGAACGCTGGCTTTCAAAAATGCACTCTAATGCCAAAGGTACAAGGCAGGCGATTACTGATTTAAACGGAGACAAACAAATTATGTCTAAAAATAGATCTTTTGAAATATTGAAATACCTTTCTACTAGAATTACCAGATAACAACGGTAGAGCAGCTGGAAATCTGTCTCCAATAGAAGAAAAAATAGGAAGAATAGGAACATTCAAGGAATAGGAACATTGGGGACAACTGGTAGAACTTTTTGACATTTGGGGAGCTAGTTTTGAACGCTCTCTCAAAGCAGCTACGACACAGAAATATGCCTTGTCTACAAAAGGCTGTTCATGGTAATTGTGATTAATCACAAAATATTCATTTACCCAAAGGGAAACTGATGGCCTAAACAAACAAACAAATAAAAAAAGATCACTATTTTAAATTTTAATTGTTAAAAAATAATTGCTACCAACCTGCCTTCCATTGAGGACGTGTATACTGCACGAATCAAAAAGGGGGCTGTGAAAATATCTTCAAACCCTTCACATCCTGGACATAAATTGTTTCAACTTCTACTCTCAAAACAACACTATAGGGAAGTGATGGCTAACCTTTTTTCCATCGTGTGCCAGGAGAGAGGGCAGGGGGAGTCGCGTGCGTGCCCACACGCATAATTCTATTCCGGTGGGACCGGAAGTTGGCAAACAGGCCATTTTCAGCCTCCTGAGGGCCACCGGGGGGTGGGGAAGGCCATTTTTGCCCTCCCCAGACTCCTAGAGAGGCTTTGGAGGCTGGGGACAGCAAAAAACGGACCTTCCGGTCCCACCGGAAGTTGGCAAATGGGCCATTTCTGGCCTCCGGATGGGTGGGGAAGGCCGTTTTCACCCTCCCCAGACTCCTAGAAAGGCTCTGGAGCCAGGTGAGAGAGAAAACCGGGCCTTCCCCACCCCCCCCCCAAGGCCCTCCAGAGGCAGGAAACAGCCTGTTTCCCTACTTCTGGTGGGCCCACAGGGCCCGAAAATTAGCTGGCTGGGGTGCGCATGCGCGCCGGAGCTTAGCTCACATGCCCACTGATATGGCTATGCATGCCACCTGTAGCACGCGTGCCATAAGTTCGACATCATGGCTATAGGACACTGCACACCAGAACAACTAGACACAAGGAAGGTTTTTCCCAAATGCCATCACTCTGCTAAACAACTAATTCCCACAACACTGTCAAACTATTTACTAAGACTGTATTACTATTCTTCTTCTCATCCTTCCTATTACCTATCTCCTCCCACTTACGACTATAACCTTGTTGCTTGTATCTCTACGATTTATATTGTTTTATTTGTTTCCTAGTATGATTTGTTTGCTTATTAGTAACCTATGTATCACTAAGGGTTGTATCTTATGATTCTTGATGAATGTATTTTTTTTATTTTTATGTACACTGAGAGCCTCTGAACCAAAGACAAATTCCTTATGTGTCCAATCACACTTGGCCAATAAAGAATTCTATTCCATTCCATTCAGTAGTGGGTTTCAAATCCTGTCACTACCGGTTTGCTCGTGGGGGTGGGGGTGCTTCTGCGTGTGCGCTGCGTGTGCGCTGCTTCTGCGCGTGGGTGGAGCCTCCTGCCGATCCAAGGCAAACCGGTAGCAACCCACCACTGATTCCATTCCATTCTATTCTATTCTATTTTCCCAACATGAACTTCATGATTCCAACTTTTTCCATGTTTTGGGCAGGCAGGAGTCCACAATTTCAAACAAAACATTGGGCTGCAGGCATGTACCATGTTTACGTTTGCAGAATGCCTGAGGCAGGTATATGTTTTGCAAAGAAGCACTCTTAGAAATAAAGAGGCTGGGGCTGAACTTTGCAGCCTCTCACTGTCCTATTTAACTGGAACCACCCCAGCCTGTTAAAGATTTAGGAGACAGCTGTATAAATAGCTATGTGCAGGCATCTTCATTATCAGGGAACAGACCCACCAGTTTTCTGGTTCTCAGAAAGTCAGTTAAAAAAAAAAAAAGTGGAAAAGACTTTGCTCTTATATGTTATATTGGGTGCATTTGGGGTGTAGATGCCAGAATTTTTGTAACTCCCATTCCTTTCTTATTAGGTAAATATTGCCAAAGAAAATTTGAGAGAATCATATTTGGGAAAGAAAGTACTTTCAGTTTTAAGACAAAGCTTGACACAAGAAGCTGAGGAATCAGGTTTGGCTAGTGTAGGCCAAGGGTGTCAAACTCAAGGCCTGAGGGCTAAATCCGGCCCCCGGAAATAGCCGGCCTGGAAATCTCACAGTGCCTCTGCCACGGGCTCTATTGTCACTGGCAGAGGGCTGCAGGAGGCTGTCCAGGCCGAAAACAGAGCTCCATTTTTGCTGGCAGAGGGCTAGCAAAACAAACTAAAAACAAAACAAAGGGACAAATATTTCCCCTTTTGCATTTGAGAATGCAAGAAGGAACAGGAAAGGAGAAAGGAAAATAGGAAAGACAAAGAAAAAGAAGGGAAGAAGGGAAGGAAGAAGAAAGGAGAATGAAGAGGGAAGGAAAAAGAAGAAAAGGAGGGAGGGAGGGAGGGAAGGAAGGGAGGGAGGGAGGGAGGGAGGGAGGGAGATTATAATGAGAGTGAGGGAAAGTCTAAGGGAAGTCCTGCCTTAGCACTTGGCCATCACAGGTGCCCCCGACATGAATGACGTCGAGCTGGCCATACCCACCCCTGGCCACACCCCACTCCCCCCGGCCCTCCAAAGTCAAACACAACCCAGATGCAGCCCTTAATGAAATTGAGTTTGACACCCCTGGTGTAGGCAGTTGAATGATCAAGGAGAACTAGGAATGTCTATTCCTCCCACACCTGTCCATTGGCTTCCATTCCCAGCTGTTGTAAGAATAGTACTCCAGGTGCGCTTCACATTAGGAATATATTTGATAGATAATACTTTGAGTCCTAGCACGGCTGTTCATTCCAAGTCACAGTTGTGTCTCAATGATGGCATAGCATCATGACGTCATGCAAATGGCATCTAATGCAAGGATATCAGTCATATCGTTTGCATAATTCCCTCATGTCACTCTTTTAATCTGTAGTTTAATGCGATATAAAAGATGGTAAACTAGCAAAGCCAATTCAAGGGGAAAAAATAAACAGTCTGTCCCAACTGCTTCCTGGCCTCCTCCCCATATCCCTCCAGTTATTACAAGATCAACAGAAAAAGAAATAGTAATAAAGTTTTACTTTAAAAGTTGTTATTATGCATCCTGCTTCACTGCTTTATGCATACCTGCATATTGTGAGAATAATTTTTCATGCTGATAAGCAGTCTAGTAGCAGTTGCCAAAACAATCAGCAGGTACAGATTGCCTCAATCTCCTGAAAAAGATAACTCTACTCCATTTTACAAAAAAAGTGTGAGAAAATAGACCCATGTTTTGTCATGTTAAATTGCCTATATATATATAGGATATCCGTTGGAAAAGTACACACTAGCATTGTTGTATTGTAAGTTTAAATTTTCTTTTAGCAAATATTCCTGATAGGAGGTCTGAGAGAATTGTGGAGGGTTTTTTTTTTTTTTTTGAACAATTGCCTCCAACCCAGATTGTTAGGAAGAAAGTTTGACACATAGACAGACATATATCCAGCAAACTTAAAAATAGAAGTTTTAGAGACACATAATAAGCACATTGAAAAAATGAAAACTTAGATAGAAAGTTGAAATACAGATTTTTTTTTTCTTCATAAAAAGTGACTTGATTAGAATACCAATTTCAGGAGTTGTTGTACATACACAGTACTTAGATCTACTAATCATGAACAATGAAGGCAGACTATCAGAGTTCACCAGATGAGGTATAAGAATAACACCAGGGGTCTATCGGGAGTTGAAAGGCTAAATAAATAGGTTTCTTTAGAATGTGAAGATCATAGACTGGGACAACATGGATCAATTGAGAGTAATTTCTGAAGAAATAACAAAGCAGGTACATCTATCTCAACTCAAAGCAAGAGAATTTCTCTTTATTGCTCTTAGCAGATCCTTGGAAACACACAATAGGCACAATCTTGACCTTCAGTGGTGGGGACATACTTAATTTTATTATTTTATCAAATTTATATGGCTATTCACCTATGGACATGACTCCAGGTGGTGTACAATTAAAAAAAAGGACCTTGGGAAGTGACATAGTCATAGATAAATCAGTACATCAGTTTATTTAGAAACAGCTGAAAGAATTGATGTACCGAAAGATAATTTTTGAGTCATTATAAGACACCTTGGAGAATGCTGAATTTGGAATGGAGAATTTAAGCTGAATTTGGAATGGAGAATTTAAGTCAAGTTTTCTCCTTTGAACTCGACTACTCTGGCCAAAAAAAAAAATTAAAAAAAAAACAAAACAACAATGTGGAGATAGACAAGAGACCAAGAGGGACCAAGGGAAGAGAAGAAAGCTAGTTAGGTGCATATGCATACTTGTACTCAATTTTAGACCCTGAAAGGCACCAACTTGTACATAGAAAAATTGAGTCACTGGATCAGCAAATAAGCAATGGCAGAGCTTACTGTAACCTATAAGAGACCAAAGGTCTTGAGCCCATAATTTGACACCCAGAATGAGAGATTTATGATTATCTTAGGCAGAAAAATTGAACTCACAATAGAATTGGGCTGCATCTTGACTGACATCTAGTTAGGTAGAACTAAGCTTTAACTGCCAGGCAGCAATTACACAGAATATTTTTTTTTTAATCTTGCTGTCACATATATGGAACTTATTACCTCCATAAACTTTCTATTGGCTTAGAAATATTATTCACAAGTTGAAGTAGAACTCATTTAATTGAGCTTGGAGAGTGCATTTAATTCAGCTGGAAGCAGTGCTTATTTCCTGTTCTATACCTTGATATAAAGTTCCTGAGAAATCTTCATCAATATCTGGGATGAGAGGAAAGTGCTGGCAGTGTCTACGGTATCATAGATGCTTTATATTTTAGTTAGCTCCTCGCACATGGGACTCCATGACCTTTTATCTAACAATGTTTTATGCCCATTTGCTAACTCTGTAGTTCAGGTAAGGAACACTCCATCTGACTCAATTATCCTGACTGATGGCAGTGATGAAGCAAGAGATGCCTTCTGTGGAGCCTTTGGTGCTCTCTAAGTTTGGTTGTTTGCTTGTGGATGTTTCACTGCCCAACTAGATCAGCGGTCACCAACTGATGGTCTGTGGACCACTGGTGGTCCGTGAGAAAATTTTGGTGGACTGCAGAAAAATTATTTGCATTTTTAATATTGCACTAAATCAGGGGTCCTCAAACTACGGCCCCTGGGATGGATACGTGCAATGAACATTTGTGTTGCTGCAGAGAGTCTCCCCCTTCTGGGTCTTCTTGTGTGGGGCAGAGGGGAGCAGAAATTCCAGCTTTGGGTCTGCTTTGGCCTCCTGGTGTGGGGCTTTGGGCGAAGGCTGGAGGGAAGTACCACTGGTGGCAAAGAGCCAGAGGACCTTGTTCCAGTGGGACTGCATCATGGCCTGGAACTGACTGACCATCTCAGCCCGCTGAGCCTCCAGGCGTCGGTACCTGCCCTTGCACTCCTGCAGGTCTTCCCTCTGCTTGGAATGCCTATGCTCATAGTCCTCAATGAGGTGCTTCTGCTGAGCCTCCTCGGTCAGATCCAATTTGAACTGAGCCGTTTTGCCAACTCTTTCTTGTGGTGGCTGCTTAGCTCCAGCAACTGCTTCCTGTTGGGGCCCTAGGGAGCCCAGGCAGGGAGCAAGGAGTTGGCCACGCCCACCCAGTCACATGACCACCTAGGCACACCCACCCAGCCGGTCATTACGCAGATCATATTAGTGGTCCATAGGATTTAAAATTATGAATTTAGTGGTCCCTGAGGTCTGAAAGGTTGGTGACCCCTTAACTAGATAACATCATCGGTTTGAGTGAGAGTAGGGTTTGTTTCCTGCTTATACACAGGAGCTTCCCTACCAGTCTATGTAGATTCTCAATCACCCAGGTTATGGTTGTCCCAAAGGTGCTTTTCCAAAAGGTAACTGGATTTCATGGGGGGTTGTTCTCCAGAACTGAAGAAGCTTCTTAGATGAGAAGCAAAATGTTTTAAGGGAAAAAAAACCCCAAGAAAGCCCAGTTGCCTTTAAGGCTTCCCTGCCAGTGTTGATGATGGTGTGGTTTTTTCCTTAGTAGTTCCTTGATCCAGTGGTGAAATCCAATTTATTTTACTACTGGTTCCGTGGGTGTGGCCTGGTGGGCGTGGCCTGGTGGGCGTGGAAGGGGAAGGATACTACAAAATCTCCATTCCCACCCCACTCCTGGGGGAAGGATACTGCAAAATCCCCATTCCCTCCCCACTCTAGGGGAAAGATACTGAAAAATCTCCATTCCCACCCCACTCCAGGGGAAGGATACTACAAAATCTCCATTCCCGCCCCACTCTGGGGCCAGCCAGAGGTGGTATTTGCCGGTTCTCCGAACTACTCAAAATTTCCGCTACCGGTTCTCCAGAACCTGTCAGAACCTGCTGGATTTCACCCGTGCCTCAATCCCTATTTATCTGGGCATAGACTGCTGGAGAGGATGTGTTCTGGTCTTTTTGTTTCCTTTCTTGCTTTTTCATTATCTCTTCTGAATCATGTGTAAATACCGTTTATTTCTATATGTCTATTGACAGCCGATTTGTCTGAATGTCAAGCTTGCAGGAATTTCCTAGATTTTTGAACTTAGCTTGGTCTAGAATGCTCAGAGTTTCCCAGTTGAAACTATGGTTGAGTTTGTCCATGTGTTGTGAGATTAAGTAATTGTTATCATGACTTCTGAGTGCTATTTGGAGTTCATGGATGTGCTTTGCTAGTCTTCTGCCTGGCTGTCCTACACGGAAATCATCACAGTCCTTACCTTATGTTTTTGTAGATGCCACACTATCACAAGTCCCCAATCTGTTTGGCTGCTGGTCACAATGAAAAATATATCCTCTCAAAATGGCTGCTGGAGGTGCCTAAAAATAGTTTTCCTTTCTAGTTCCATTGAGAATGATTTAGTAATCCTGTGTACCTTTGCCTTTTTTTCTGTGCACGTATGCATATCTTCAAAGCATTACAATGTGCTGTCTATCATATTATAAGAAAGAGTATAGCACTTTTTTAAGAGTCAGTTTCTTGAAAATAAATATGATGGGGGTTTTTCCCCCTCTTTTTGTAAGTTATTTTTTTTTTTTGGTGTAAAATATTAAGTGGTCAAGAAACTTTGAATACACCAAGGCACCTCTCTCGCAGCATAAAACAGTGCATGAAGCAAAGAGACCTGAGATTGTTCTAGTCCATAAAACATGGATTAAACATCAGAGCTGGACTGCAAATACTAGAGGAACCATAAGGGAGTTAAAGCCAGTGTGATTTATGGAGCTGTGTGTTCACACTACCATTGATCAAGACCTGCCTTGAGTATACCATCCAATTTTAAGCACCACACTTTCAAAAAGGGACCATGAAGATTATCATAGGACTAGAAATTAAGATCTATAAATAAAAAGTGAAGGAACTGGTTACAACAGCCATACAACGTGTCAGATTTGAAGAGGAAAAACTATATGGATAATGCAGGGGATGCCCATATTATAGCTTCAGCAATTCCTTACAGAAGCATTGGATATAAGACGCACCAACGGGTATGATATGCACACCCACATGTGCTGTGAGTCATTTTTTTACTCTTCAAGTCTACTTACTGCTACTTATTCAGCCCTAGAGGATATGTTCAGCTTTAAGAAAAGACAGTTGAATGGTGAATACTGAAAGGTGTCATGTAAAAGGTCAAGACATGTTCTCTCACCTTCCAGAAGGCAAGAATTGAAAAATAATTATAATGCTTAAATGATAGGAAGGCAAATTCTAATTGAATGTTAGAACAAAAACTCTGTAACCTAAGAGCAGTTTAGTCTAGTGCAGTGCTGTCAAACTCCTGGCCTGTGGGCCGGATGTGTCACGCACTGGCCACACGCAAGCCCAGTTTAGCGAAGGGGGGAAAAGTCCTGATATGTCACGTGACACTGCTGTGAAGACGTGAATTTGACACCCCTGGTCTAGTGAGTTAAGGTACCAGGCGGAGAAAGCAGGAGACTGTGAGTACATGTTCTGCCTTAATCATGGAAGCCAGCTCGGTGGCTTTAAGGCCAATCACACTCTCTCAACCCCACCCACCTTACAGCGTGTTGTTGTGAGGAAAATAGGAAGTGAAAGTTGTGTTGGATATGTTCACTACCTTGAGTTATCTGTAAAATTAATAAAGGTGATAGATGAGAGAGAGAGAGGGAAGGAGAGAGAGGGAGAGGGGGAGAGAGAAAATCAAGGTGACATTGGAAGCAATTATCCAGAGACATGGTGGGCTCCTTGAAGGATTCAAGTGCAGGGTAAAAAGCCATGTTTATGGGATACCTTAATTTGGATTCAGCTTTGAGTGGGGATATTGGCCTCAGCTTAAATGGCCTTTTCCAGCTGTATGATCGTATGATGTTACAAAACTAAATGCCAAGTACCAAAATCAAAGTTGCAAGCTTCAAATAATGACTTTGGACAAGGTAATATAGATGAAGCAGATTAATAGATTGGACCCTGGAAAATGAAAATGAAACTGCCAAGAGGCTTATGGGTATTTAACTGCATTAAAGCAAGTAAGTAGCACAGCAGATAGACTGGAGTGAAATCAAGGTTTTTTGTCTTTGGTCAAAGAGGAGTACATGTCTCATAGTTCCTTACTCTGGTGATCTGTGTTCAGTTGAGGATGCTTTAGGACTCTTCCTTGTTTCTCACCAAAGGTATTTGACTTTCAACTTCAACCTTCAGTTTGAAGTTCAAATAGAACTGTGAGTTCCTTAATTTGGATGGAGAGTAAATAATCTCAAATGAAGGTTTATAATCTAAACTCCCAAGATCTGCGTATTCTAAAAGGGCACCTCTTCTTCAATCTAATTTAAGGAACATGATACACAAGCTGTGATTTCTGATAATAAAGATAATAAAGCCATTTTTCTCCACTTGAATATTCTCCAGTCATGTAAATATCATTTTACAAAATTTTGAAAAATGGCCATGCTAATTGGGAAGTTCTAGGATTTGAGATGTATCCATCTGGAGGGCACTGCAGTAAATGTCCTAAAATATGTATTTGTTTACAGAGTTTCTATCGAGCCTCATTCAAAAGATAAGAAAAACCATAACACAACAGTCATTTAAAACTGTCAAAACCGAATTATGTATACATAGCATTAAGTTGGAATTTAAAAAAACTAAAATTAAAGTCAGCAACCCAGAATCAGTAATAACAATACTATTACTAACGTCTTCTCAAACAGGATAATTGTTAAAAAGGGTGATAATCAGTGGTGAAATCTAAATTTTTTTATTACCAGTTCTGTGGGTGTGGCTTGGTGGGCATGGCTTGGTGGGCTTGGCAGGGGAAGGATACTGCAAAATCTCCATTTCCACCCCACTCCAGGGGGAAGGATATTGCAAAATCTCCATTCGCACCCCACTCTGGGGCCAGCCAGAGGTGGTATTTGCCAGTTCTCCGAACTACTCAAAATTTCCGCTACCGGTTCTCCAGAACCTGTCAGAATCTGCTGGATTTCACCCCTGGTGATAACCAAGACCAATTGGCAAAGACGATGGAAGTTTGCTACTGCAGAGAAGACTAAAAGTCTTGCATAATCTTTTCTTGATAGAGGTTGTTTTGTTTTGTTTTTTAAAAGAATACACAACTTTGTAATACTTGGGGAATCTTGAAGGTTGACAAGAATGAGGTGAGACATAATTTCTACCATTGTCCCTTGCCTTGCCCACAAACAGCTTTAATTTTGTATTTTTCTGCAAGGGCTTCTACTAGTCATCCAGTGGAGAGTTATAAGCTATTTCTTTGAAGTTACATATCTCTTGCCATTTGATTTCTTCTGACAGAATATCCATCATGTTCCATGTTTATTTAGAAAAAACAAATAAGAAAATGTTACTACCCTTTCAGCCTGGCCTGAAATTTAGTAATTAAATTTTAGCAAACCAAGCAAAAATCTGCCGCCTTTCCCTCTTATTATTACAGATATTGGTAGAAATAATATATTTAGAATACCATTAGATTATATGAATTGCTGTTCTGATCCAGCAGAAATCGGTGAGGGTTCCCCACCTCTCTGTATTGCTAATATTTGTATTAAGTATAGCATAGATCTCAGTAAAGATGCATAATTCTGGAAATTTGGAAGCAATGGGAAAAAATCATGAGGGAAGAAAAATTAAAGTATAGGTAATTCTTATAGTAATTCTCAATGGTCTTTACAAACATAAATTTTCCTTCATTCCTGCATTATATTTAATTTGGGTATTAATCATGTTTTGTATGCTTAGTTTTATTGAAAAAGTATGACATTCAATATTATAAATTGATTGAACATTAGAATTCAAGCAATTTAAATTTAAATTCAAACAAAACAAAAAAACTAAACTTTTTTTTAAAATTCCAGTATCTGTCTTTTCTTTTCTTTTTATTTCTTTCCCCTACTCTAGGTCTTCTCTCTATATCTAAGATTGGAAATTAAATCATTGTTAAGAACAGTGTTTCTCAACCTTGGCAACTTTAAGATGTGTGGATTTCAACTCCCAGAATTCCCAAGTCAGCCAGTCATGCTGGCTGGGGAATTCTGGGAGTTGAAGTCCACATATCTTAAAATTGCTAAGGTTGAGAGAGACTGGATTAGTCTGTAAATACAGCAAAAAATTTCCCCGTTTCACCTTCATCTTCATTCATGACTCCTGCCGAGTTCCATTATGATTTCTTAGCTACAATGTGGAACTCATTTTAACTGTTACTTTCTCTCTGTAAAATTTACTCCAATCTATAGGGCTGTGATTTTCTGGTGGTTCCCCATTCAAGTAATAATTAACTGAGCCTGATTAGTTATTTTCAAGGTCAGCCAGGTTTTTTAGGTGCGACTTGCTTCCAAGCATACATGGGCGAAAAAAGGTTTTATGGCCATTTTGTGTACTCCATACAATCCATAGGCTGTCTTCACGTAACATACTTAACCAGGTTAGGTTAAAAACATAGCAGCTTTTGCATACTAAGATTGGTTAATATTAATTTTGATCAGAATTTTATGACAGTGTACAGTGGTGGGTTTCGGATTATTTTACTATCGGTTCGCCCCACCCGCGTGTTTTCACTTCGTGCATGTGCGCGTCAGTTCATGCATGCGTCTGCCTTCCATGCATGCTCCTATCCTTCCGTGCATGTGCTTTGCTAATGTGCGCAAGCCACGCATGCGCCCAGCCTCAAAAATGTGCCTAAATAGGATGGCATAGAACTGGGACGGAGGGCAGATGGGCAGGCTTACCTGTGATTTCCGCTACCAGTTCGGGAGAACCGGTCTAAACCAGCTGAATACCACCTCTGATAGTGTACTATGCAAACACAGAAAATAGGTACCGGTCCATCAATTGTGCTCCTACTACAGATGAAGTTGCATCTACAGGACACTGCACAGGGCAATTCTTTTTTCTCTATATGATATCTAGTCTGTGTAGAGGTGGAGGAATCTGCTTATGTCTTTTTCATGTCACTACTGCATGTTCTTACCTTAATTCTATTATGCTCTATTTCTGCATCGGTTTTCAATTAAAAACAATAAAAATGCTTGCTCAAATTACATATTATTATTCAAAGTCTATAATTTTGGTGCATAATTAAATGCATATTTTACCCATCAGTTCAAAAATACGTGTTTAAATTGCCAAGAAATGTGCTGCAACATTTGGGGAAATGTGAAATCTGTTGAATAGCCAAATGCCAACTTGCACATTGGCATAAGACAGACTTGCCAAGCTGTTACCCCCAAGATATATTTGGCTAAAACTCTCAGAATTCTCAGCCAACATGGTCATTAATGATCTTGGTGGGAATTCTGAGTGTTGCAATCCCAAAACATGTGGGGCTCCCAGGTGGGCAAACTTTTTCAACTCTATCCCTTATACATATGAGGCATAGGTATCATATTGACCACAATTATGGCAAATTGACAAAACAAATTGTGTGACATCACAAACACAAGCTCTCCATACTTGGGTTGTGATCTCAGTCCCAAGAATGTAAAGGGTGGAAAATTTACATCACAACATGGAAACAAAAATTTCATCACTTTTCCCATGAATGCCCGTGAGAGTTATGCAAGTTTCTGCCTTGCCTGGCTTGAACATTTGTAGAGCGTTAGGAACAATATTGTTAACTCCTTTCCCCATTTGAGAAGGATTTTAATGATGTTAAGGGTCAAAGCTTTTTGAAGAGTTGCAGTGGATAACTTAAGACTTTGAAAGCCATCAATCCCACCCAAACATCTAATGCTTAATACCACCCATTCTGAGGGACTCGGGGAAAACAGTGGTTGCTGTGGAGCTCATGCATCCTACAAATTTTCTACTCCTGCAGAGATTTGGTGAGACAAATTTCTCCCAGGATCTTTATGAGTAAATTCTTCTAACCTGAGACATGCAAAGATGTTGTTTCTTCCTATATAGTCAGTAAGCTAGTAAAAAGTTTCTGCATCAGGCTATGATGTAAAGCACGGGTGTCAAACTCACTACATCACGTTGCCGTCACATGACATATCGCGACATTTTTTTCCCTTCGCGGAGCTGGGGTGGGTGTAGCCTGCGTGTGACGCATCTGGATGGTGGGCCGCCAGTTTGACACCCCGATGTAGAACAACGGAGTGTCAGGCTTGATTAGGAAAAATCAAGGTTCAATACATTACTCTCATTAAATGACTATATGTACAACCTTATCTTTCTGTTCAACTTATACCATCTGAATCAAGATAACGGTGAGGTGAGGAAACCTTTGTAAGTGTGGTGGAACGTAGCAAGGAGGTGGATTCCCAAGAGAGAGGAGGTACATTTCAGAGAAGTGAGAAAACTCAGTCTCTTTATCATGTATGAAAGAAAGAGTGAAGACAGACCCTCCCTAATAGTTCACAAACTATATTGTAAATGCAGAGTATATTGTAGATGCAGATAATAAAATCCTCAATCCGGCAGGATTTTTTTCTTTAGATAAAGAACTCAATTTGGAAGAAACATCATATGTCATTCTTGGTTTTGGGCCTTACAGTAAATTATCCCAAGCTCCTTGGAAGAAAAGTGAGATGTACATTTAATGAATTAATATGAAATTAGTTTCTGATATTTATTTTCATCATAATTATAGAAAAGAGACTGGCTGAGCGGGGAGGAGGGGGAGAAGTCAAACAGGGAACTAATCTGGAATCCCAACATGGGCACACAAGAAGGTGAAATCTGACCTCCCTTGAATGCCGTTGAACTTTATCTAGTCTTATCCAGTTGCAAACTGTGAATCTGACAAGATTCCTGTGTATAGGCTGGAGCTACGGTAATTGAACTCTTCACATATGGATTTGGTTGTTTGCAGCTGACAATAACAATCTTATTGTTTCTAATGTAGAATACTTATGAGCGTTTAAAGCATTTCATATACTGTACATTATTTTGCATTCCTTTCCATAAAATATTGATACAAGTTAGTACTCATGCTGGAATTAGAGGTGGGCTGAGAGCAAATGACTTGTTGTCTATAACACACCCATAGCTTTTCATGGGACCACTGTTTGTAAAAACCCTCAGAGAAGCACATCTGTTTCTCCACACTCATTATCACACATGCAACTGATCTCTACACACACAGAGCTACATGGATGCATTGTCACAATGAGGAAAAATGATCTTGTTAAGGAAGTCAGATTAAGGAAGTCTTAATGATCTTGTTAAGATGCAAAGGGAACTCTCCAAATTCTTAGCAAGATCACCATTTCACTGCTACTCTAAGTGGAGGATCCTTTCCAATATCTTATCCAAGCAGGACATATCAAGTGATGTTATGTAGGACAGCTGTGCACAGACAGACTTTAACACTTATGTCCTTTCCAAATGGCCTTATTACAATCCCTTGTACTTCCCTTTTGTTCCCTTTTAATTCCTGTAATTTTATATATCGATAAAGAAAAGGGAAAGTGGTCCCATCTTTAGATGGAGTTTAAAAATATAAAGATTTCCTCAACTGAAAAACATCTTATGGCTGACTACAGGGACACATTCATGTGATTCTCTTGATAACAACCTGAAAATTGTTTTAGAAATCTGTTTGGAATTTATTTTGAAATTAAATATTGGGCCACTCTGTTCTTCTCTCCTTAAAAACTTTTCCAAAGTTCCCATAGCTTTCAGCTTCCATTAATTGACTTGATTCCCCCCATGCCTTCCCAGCTCCCAGTCCCCAGTATTAACATGTGCTTTGCTTAGCAGAGTTTTTGTGATCCTGCATTGCCTAGATATATAAAACTTTCCCCCATTATTCTTTCTTAACATCTTTCTTAAAAATCTAGAACATCAGAGGATATTCTAATCCACCTTCTTCAAAACTAGTTAGGAGTATGACTGACTTTCAAATTACTTTGGTCTTTTAAAAGGATTTTTTTTCCTTTTTCTTTTCAAAAGAGGTTTATTCTGATTAACTGACCTGAATGTTAAGAGAATTTTAATTTGTATTCAGCCTGTAAGAATATCATCCACTCAGATGAGACAGTGCTGTTTAATTAGGTCTTGTAGTTAACTCAGAAGAAAGTAAATGCACTGCCAGGGGTTTGGAAAGAAGGGTTAGAGACCCCTGGGATCTGAGACCAAGTTTGGAGGAGCTTAAAAAAATATGAAGTCAGTAGCTTTTCTTCTTCTTCTTCTTCTTTTTTTTTTTAGGAATTGGAAATGAATGCCTTAGAAAAGATTGAAGAGAGACTAAGAGAGACTTCCATTCTGTAGTCAGCAAGTTTTTAACTTAGCCCATTAGTTTTAATGAACTTGCTTAGAAGACCGTATGGAATTCTACATTGAAGCCAATAAATAAATAAACACAAATGCTCTTCTTTTAGCATTTCCGGAAAGAAGCGTCTGATATTATGATAAATATGGTACCTTCAGGGTGTTCATCTGCCACAGGATTTGTGTCTCATTTATGACACAAACAAGCTGTGAAAATTATAAGGAATGAACACTCTGCAAACAACTGCCATTAATAGCCACAGAAGGATAATATCTACACAATTATAGGGTGAATCTTCTTTGCAGTTCTCCCCGTGGCTTGTGAAATGAAAGATATCTGCTCCCTGTGATTCCCAAAGCCCACGTTGTTCAATACTGCTTGCCTTCCTTGGGTTTTTAATTTTGGTTGCTCTGGCTGTCCCCCACCCCCCTCTTCTTTCTATTCCTTTTGATTTAAAAATTATTAAGCCACACACTTCCCTTTCTGGACATGACAGGCACAAAGCTGACAAAATGAGATGGCAGGGAGAGGCTTTATAATTCTCAATGTGAAAATTGATTTGAGAATGCTGGCTGTTTTTAATTTTTCATTACTCCATCTTGTAAGGACACCCAGGTTCTCGACAAGCTAGACATTTGTACTCCCAATGTAAAAATACAATTAACACTTGAATTGGCATTTACTATCCTGTGGTGTGGAATTTTTTTTTTTTAAAGAAAGTTGCATGAGCTACAGAAAAGTGTTGGCTTAGTGAAAGTTGACTCGAAGGTTGAAGTTCAGATCAGAATCTTCCAAATGACTATATCTGTATCATTACTGTCTTTTGAGAGATTGTTTTTTCTCTTTTTCTCTTTTGCTTGGCCAAAAGAAAGCAACAAGGCAATGCCAACCCTTTGACTGGGACACCTCACCACCTCCACAGATGCCTCAACCATCTTCCACTTGCCTTGCTTTGCCAGTGATTGTATGTTGCTGATGATGTTATCCATTCAGTCGTGTCTGACTCTGGGAGATTCTATGGGCCAGGTCTCTCCACATCTTCTGATCTTCCACTATGTCTTTGAGTTGTTCTATGTTCTGGCTAGTGGTCAGCTTTGATGGTGTCCAGCCACTGTGTTCTTTGGTACTCTGGTTTCCTTTTATAGCTAACTCTTCCAAACGTACTTGCTTTCTCCAATGAATGTCCCTGCATGACAATTTCCATCCTCCCCTCAGGATGGCGCTACAGAGTATTGCAGGCAAAATCAACTAGACAAGGGACAATTTTTTCCCTCAGGCCATCACTATGCTGAACACTTAATTCTCACAGTGCTCTCTAATGTGTATGTGTATTTACCATATAGTATGGCTGCAGTATTATTATTAGTTATCCTTCTTATTATGGTTCTTTCTCCCCCGTTTTATTAGTATTATTATGATTATCATGATTCTGTTGTTTTGCATGTACACTGAGAGCTTCTCGTTGGAAGAGACAAATTCCTTGTGTGGATAATCACACTTGGCCAAATAAAATATTCAATTCAATTCAATCATGATTAATGGGTTTGTGAATATGCTTAGTTGGGCTCCTCAGTTGACACATTTGGCTTGGGTGACTCTTCTGGTATACTTTCTAGTGACATACCTCCACCACATCTCTCAACTTTAACAGAACACACAAGGGGGGTTCTGACAGAGGGGGATTCTGTGCCACCAATGGGCATGGCCTAAGCCAATCCTGGAGACATCCAGTCTCTTATATACTTTTCTGTTTCATTCTGTTTCCTCCCGGGAATAATTTAGGCAGTCTGAACAGAACGCTTGAAGGTTGTTGTTGGAGGCTCACCTTCAACATGGCAGTACCTCATGTCAAAAGAGCTAATAGCCACCTTTCTTCAACAGAGCACTTCCAGATGTGGTCAGACTACATCTTTCAAAATTCCCCAACAGGTTTTAGAATTGGAAGAATGGCAGCCCTACCAGAATTGAAAAGCACCATGTTCTTAGGTATTTGTGGCTTCAGCTCTCAGAAGTCGCTTTGGGCTAAGATGCTAAAGTGAGGAGTGGGCAGAAACATGCTAATCTTCTTCTGTAAGATTTTTGAAAGCAACCTAACCACCACAAACCTCTCCCTGATTAGTTTCCATCCATTGCTTTGCTTGGTTCTAGGTTGCTTCTCTCCTTGATTAGTTTCCATCCATTGCTTCTTGTCTTCCCTTCAGGTGCTTTGGAGAATAGCTTGACTCCCTCTTTTTTGTGGAAACCCCTGAAGTATTGGAACACTGCTATCATGTCTCCCCTAGTCCTTCTTTTTATTAAACTAGACATACCCAGTTCCTGCAACCGTTCTTCATGTTTTAGCCTCCAGTCCCCTAATCATCTTTGTTGCTCTTCTCTACACTTTTTTTAGTCTCAACATCTATTTACATCATGACAACCAAGTAAGACACCCATGAGTAAGGCACAGAGGCAATAATCCTTTCTTGTTGTTTGGGTGGTCTGATCTGGAGACCTTCTATCTCTTGATTCCGTTGATTGCATTAAAACAATATAACTGGGGGCTAATACATAGTTGTTGCCCTGAGTAAACTTCCCAAAAATAATTCCTGGGCTAAAAAGTGAAAATAAGTTTTGAATAGCCAACGTCTTCTTGATATATATATTAGAAATATGAATCAGACTTAGATTCCCCAAACTGGTGCTCTTGTGTTGCTTGGGAAATCAAAAGTGAGATCAGTTGCTCATCTAAGAGGCATAAGGTGAGGGAATACTTGGTTAATCATTTATAATTCTTTCTCATACAGTATCATAAACTCATAAACATTCATCTGAATGGAACATCACTATAGCTACTAATGGACTATTCCAGCCAGTTTGATGTAGTGTTAAGGTGCTGACCTAGAAATCAGGGAACTGCGAATTCTAATTCTGCCTTAGGCATGAAAGCCGGTTGGGTAACTGGGCCAGTCACACTTTCTCAGCCCAACCCACCTCACAGGGAGGTTGTTGTGGACAAAATAAGAAGAGGAAGAGATTTGGGGATTTCCCCACATCCCCAAAACTTTAACCTTAGACTGTCTACTGTAGTCCTCACCCCATTCCTAAGAGGTCTGTAAGGGGCGTGCATAAGCGTACCAGCGTGCCTACCGTCCCTGTCCTAATGTTTTCTTTTATTCGTATCCTTTTCATGTATTTATAATTATGTTTACACTTGTATCTGTCATGAAATACATACTTGATGAAATAAATAAATAAAAATAAAAAAATAAATAGAAAGGATGTGTTTCCACCTGGAGTTATTTATAAAATAATAAAGGCAGGATAAAAAAAATAAATATTCTTGATTCTACCTTCAGAGGGGATGAAATTTTTTCTTATGTGTTGAATGCAACCCCTTTGTTGTAGCTGGAGTTCATAAAGTGTACCATTGTGTCTATCCCTGACTGAAGTCCTCTTTCGTAGATTAAAAATTGGGGGGACATCAAATCTGAATTTCTACAATATACAACTAGGCTGGTTATAACTATTTCTGTTAGCATTTGCTTTTCCTTTCTATCAAATTGCCTGCTGCAGAACTACACTAGAAAGTCATTTTGTAATTACATTTCTGCAAAAATGGAGCAAATATAGTTCGTATTCCTGAAAATTTAAATGGGCTTTTTCAGGTTGCACAATTCCTACCTAAAGCTGTGCTTAGCAAAAAAAAATAAATAAAATCTGGCACCTGCATCTTTACAGAAGCCTTGTGCCACATCCATTACCTCACTGAAACTTCATTTCATTGGCTGACCAAATCTTGAGAATAGATTCTTTTTTTAAAAAAAAAAAGCCCTATAAAGTTACCAACTGTAAAAAGTAGCCTTGTTCAGAAGACTGTAACTTTTCCATTTATATGGAGGTCTCACATCCAAGTCTGCTTTCTACATTTGGTTTTGCAGAAAACAGAAACAAAGCCCCCAGTGCCTCAAGGAGGATACAGATTAAATACTTCAATAAACTAGGTACTACATATCATTTTGCCTCACTCAAAATAAAACCAACTCCTGTCACGTCACTGGATATTCCATGAAGGAGATTAGATGAATTCGAACCCCGAGTAGCTACGGACAAACTCCCCCCCACTAACTACTCCTTTTGTGGAAAAACAAGCTGGAATTGGGAAGATACACTGACTAAACAATAGTTCCACCTGACTAACTTGCCGGCTTTGGGGGAAAGAGAAAGACACGAGAGATGATGGCGATGATGCTACAAATACAGGTTGGAGGAGTTAGGGGGGAGGGAGGACCAAAAAAAAAAAAAATCCTCTATTTCAGTTGCTTCCAAAAATAGGCTGTTGAAGCTGAAGCTGTATTGTGGGTGAGGTGGGGGCGGATTATTTATTTATGCATTTCCAGTTTGTCTGTCTGAGGACTCGAGCACGCACCAAAAAGAGAATAGGGGGGAAAGCAGCGGTATAAAACGCCGTTTCCTCCATCGGAAGCAGCTGATTAAAATCTTTTGCGTCCGAACTACGGAGGTTATGTAATTGAGGAGAGAGAGAAAAACCGGGAGGAGGAAGTTTCTAGAAGATGATTCCTCGTCTAACTTTTCTGCTTCTCTCTCCCCCCCCCCCCCCACTTCGTTTCCCTGGGAGCGTCTGACTAGTTCTGCAGCTTGGCAGAAAAGCCAGACGTTACCTCATAGCTGCGGCCAGACAGCCCCGTCTTCTGTGCCAAGCAGCTACGGCAGAAGCTCACGCGGCTCCGGCCTCGCTTGATTAGCACTTTGGCTGCTTTTCGAGAATCCTGGAGTGTTTTTGTTCCAGGTGGGCCGCCCAGGGTGGTGCGGAGACTGAGGCTCCTTTGGTGTAAATGAGCCTTGCGTGGAAAACGAAGTGGGAGCGCGAAGCAGCATTTAAAACACACACACACACACACACACACACACACACACACCCCTAGAGTCTGTAGAGATTCTCAGTCATCCAGGTCATGATTCTCTCTCTCTCTCTCTCTCTCTCTCTCTCTCACACACACACACACACACACACACACGCGCACACACACACACACACACACACACACCCCTAGAGTCTAAAGATTCTCAATCATCCAAGTCATGGTTGTCACACACACACACACACACACACACACACACACCCCTAGAGTCTAGAGATTCTCAATCATCCAAGTCATGGTTGTCACACACACACACACACACACACACAGACACACACACACACCCCTAGAGTCTAGAGATTCTCAATCATCCAAGTTATGGTGGTCACATACACACACATTTGTAGAAATTCTCAGTCATCCAGATCATGGTTGTCACACGCACACGCACACAAACACACACACAGACACACCTAGAGTTTAGAGATTCTCAATCATCCAGGTCATGGTGGTCACACACACATACACACACACGTCTAGAAATTCTCAGTCAGCCAGGTCATGGTTGTCACACACACAGACACACACACAGACACACAGACACACCTAGAGTCTAGAGATTCTCAATCATCCAGGTCATGGTTGTCTGAAAGGTGCTTTTTCAGGAGGCAACTGGACATTTTCTTGTTTTTTCTTTGAAGATGTTTTGCTTCTCATCCAAGAAGCTTCTGACAGGATAGCAGAGAATGGAAGGATTTATATTCCTTGCAGACAGCTAGTCATTTGCATCCTTTTGCATCCTGGATGACTGAGAATCTCTATAGACCTTTAGCTATACAATTTGGGATGAACACCCTTTGAACGGTGTGGGAGAGTAGGAATGGATTTCCAGATTTTGGGGGGGGGTGGAAATGGCAGACTACAGGAACCAGGAGCACCACTCAGGTGACCCTGAGGACACAGATAAACTTCCAAGTGCTTCAATGACCCTCTAAAAGGATGCAGATGACCGGCTGTCTGCAAGGAATATAAATCCTTCCATTCCCCACTATCCTGTCAGAGCTGAAGAAGCTTCTTGGATGAGAAGCGAAACGTCTTCAAAAGATAAAAGAAGAAAGTCCAATTGCCTCCTGAGAAAGCACCTTTGGGGCACCCACACCTCTAGAGTGTTGATGGGTTACTAAGAGGACACACAAGGCAATCGCAATTTCCTTTCTGTCGTCTGCGCAAAACTGGATCTGTTCTTTATGTTTAAGGCCATCATCAAGGACTCTCAGAATCCGGCAATCTAGGGGAGGGGGAAACGAAACAAAACAAGAAGTACCTATGGGACAAGTGGTTATTGTGTTCCTTGATGGGTTGTGTAGGGATATACAGGATCACATGACCTTGGGACACTGCAACAGTCATAAATGTGAATCAGTTGTCAAGCATCCAAGTGTTAATCACATGACTTGAAGGGATGCTGCAACAATCATAAGTGTGAAAAATCATTAAGTGACTTTTCAGTGCCGTTGTAACTTCAAACAGTCACTAAGTGAAGCTGTTGTAAGTCGAGGACTACCTGTATAGCTGTGCCATTTATTTCTGCGATTGTGAAGAGAAGAATGCTTGTGACCATCAGAATGGCTGTATCATCTTGATTTTGAACTTTATTGTTGCAGGAGGATGCAATTAACTTCACTTTTTTCCCCCCTCCTCTTCGTTACGTGATAGTCTACCCAATTGCCCAGGCTTCCCAGCCTGAAAAAGACCGAGAGGAGTTCTTTTTTTCATTATACCTCTTTGAAGAAGAATGAAAATGTGGAAAGATGGGGTGGGATCCTACCCAGTGGTGGGATTCAGCCAGTTTGCACCACTTCAGGAGAACCGGTTGTTAACTTTCTGAGCAGTTTGACAAACTGGTTGTTGGAAGAAATCATTAGGGCAGAGAACCGGTTGTTAAATTGCTTGAATCCCACCACTGGTTCTATCCCTCCATCAGCTAACTAGGGGAACTAAACAATCTTACATCCTACCAGTGAGAATTTTGTTAAAATTTATTCTTAAAAAAAATCAAAACACCGCCCCACATAAAACTCTGAAGCATTTTCCTTTCCAACAGACTGAATAAGAATGATTGAAAAATGCAGGATTTTTTTTTGACATCCGTGTGAAGCTAAACCGGATGAACCTGTATAATTTCTGAGGTAAATATGGGTTTATCTTTCATTTTTGACAGAGTTCCTTCCTCCAACTTATATGCCTTTCCTTTTCTTCCGTCTGTATAGATAATCTTCAATTTACAATCATAATTGAGGCATTGGATGTATTATGTTTTTTGCAGTGGTTGTTAAGCAAATGCTGGCGTTGTTAAGCAAACATAGCAGTCATTAAGTGAACACTGTAGCCATTATGTGAATCCATGGTAACTTATGGGCATTATTTGCCAGAAACCAGAAGTAAACACCAGAAATCAGCAAAAAAAAAAAAAAAAAATCAAAAATAATGGTCCTGTGACCGCAAGGTGCTACAAATGGCCATAAAGTGAGTTGGTTGCCAAGCACTCAAAATATGATCACATGATTGGGGTGTGTGGCAATCCTACCTCTCAAATTGACTCCTAAGTAGCTTTTGGGAGGGTCTGTTGTAACTTTGAACAGTTGCTAGGCAATTACTCATAAGTTGTGGACTACCTGTATTACTTTGATTATTATTTTCCTCTTCAGTTCTTTCTCATAAGTACAGCTTCATCCTCCATCCTGCAACCCTCTTTCTTTTTGATGCTGCCCTGTTCCAATTCTTCAGCCACCCTCAGTGACATTTGTCTCTTGCCTTTGGGACATTTGTATTTTGCTAGACTCTGGTGGAGTTAGAACAGTGATGGCTAACCTTTTTGCCGTCGTTTGCCAAAAGAGGGGGGAGAATGGGGGGGTCATGTGCGTGTGTGCCCATACCCATAATTCAATGTGCCCCGTGCACGCTCCCTCTGTTTTTGGCACGCAATGGCACAGTGGACCCGGTAGGCCTGTTTTTCACTCTCCCCAGGCTCCAGAGGCTTTCTTGGAGCCTGGGGAGGGCAAAAACAGGCTTCCCCACCCCTCTGGAGGCCAGAAAAGGCCCATTTGATGACTTCCAGTGGGCCCAGAAGGCCCAAAAATTAGATGCGTGCGCTGGAGCTGAGCTAGGGCAACGCTCGCGTGCCCACCAATATGGCTCCGCATGCCACCTGTGGCACACGTGCCATAAGTTTGCCATCACGGGGTTAGAACATAAAGGTATCTGTCAGGAGAAGGGTTGAGATCCAAAGATGGCAGAAAGACAAAGACGAGGATGGGAGAACTTAAGACCAATCGTCATCTGGTGATGGAAATGGCTCGCTGCGCCCCATTTAGTGTTTGCTTGACATTTCCTGTCACTGTAGTTGATGCATAAAATATTAAATATTTGGTTGATCTGCAGAAATGGCACCATCTAGACCGTCTACCTTCTATCCTCCAGAGGTAGTGGATTACAACTGCTAGAATTCCCTGTTGATGAATTCTCTAGAGATTGGAACAGTTGAAAGGAACGGAGCACTACTCAGGCAATACACAGTAGATTTTTCTTCTCACAAGAAAGCCTACATCAGAAAATATGTGTCGTGATGGCTTTCCTAGAATCTTACAGTCCAAGAAAGAGTGCCTTCCTCTAAAGACATTTAGACTGATTTGTATCATTTCTCTCTTTTGCAGACCAAACAATGTTATTCAAATTCACACATTTGCTCTGTTTTCTACCAAATGATTCTTTTCAATATATATGTGTGTGTGTGTGTTTGTGCGTTTGCATTGTTTTCACATCTCACTGTTACTCAGCGTGAAGTGTCCATTTAATTAGCAAACATATGGTACAAGTCACGCAATAATAAACATCTCATTTCTTTTCTAGTTAATAATTATTAGCCGTTCAGCAGTGTTATGTTTTAAAATATATTGCATTAGTCAGTATAACGTGACCAGGGCAGATTCATTTTCACATTCTAATAATAATAAATGAGACTCCGAAATAACCATGGCAGCATAGAGAGCTTCTGTTTAACATTCCATCCAGTGATGCCCTCTCCAGTATATGCCATTCCATCCCGCCCATGGCCAGTCATCACGAGGCATTTGGTAAGGATGGCTATATAAATCTTTGAAAGGATGCTTGGACTTGGAATCATAGCATATGGCTGGAAAGGATCTTTGGAGGTCTTATTGTCCAACCTCCTGCCCAAGGCAGAAGTCCTTGTACTATCCCAGACAAAGATGTCCAATCTTTTCTTTAAAACCCCACAACTTTGGGAGGTAAGCTGTTCCATTGATTGTTCTTTCTGGAATTTCCTCCTTGGTTCCAGGCTGAATCTCAGAATCTCCCTCTGATGAGGGAGATTCCACCTGTTGCTTCTTGTCCTGCCCTCAAGGGTCACGGAGAATAAATTGACCCCTCCCTTCTCTGTGATGACTCTCCAAATATTAGAAGACGGCTATCATGTCACCTCTAAGCCTTCTCTTTGTTAGGCTAAACATGCTTGTTCCTTTAGCCATTCATCATATGGTTTAGCGGCCAGTGGTGGAATTCAATTTTTTTTTCTACTGGTTCTGTGGATGTGGCTTGGTAGGCGTGGTATGGCTTGGTGGGCATGGCAGGGGAAGGATACTGCAAAATCTCTACCCCACTCCAGGGGAAGGATACTGCAAAATCCCCATTCCCTCCCCACTCCTGGGGGAAGGATATTGCAAAATCCCCATTCCCTCCCCACTCCTGGGGGAAGGATATTGCAAAATCTCCATTCCCACACCACTCTGGGGCCAGCCAGAGGTAGTATTTGCTGGTTCTCCGAACTACTCAAAATTTCCACTACCGGTTCTCCAGAACCTGTCAGAACCTGCTGAATAGCACCTCTGGTTTAGCCTCCAGGCCCCTTATCATCTTTGTTCTTCTCTGCACTCTTTCTAGGGCCTCGGCTCTTCTTTTTGTACCATGCTGCTCAGAACTGCACACAGTATTGACCTCACTAGTGCAGTACAGAGCGTTACTATCATTTCCCGTGATCTTGATGCTATCATCCTTCTGTTGAAGCAGTCTAGGACTGCATTGGCTTTTTTGGCAGCTGCAGCACATTGCTGACTCATGCTTGTTAAAGCTCCATCTGAAACAAAGCCGCAGAATGGCACCCATCCTTGAAGCAAAGGCAACTAATCCTTGGTTGACTTACAGTGACATGTATTCAACAGCTACTGTTAGAGAAGCAGAAGCAAAGCAGCCAGTTTAGATGAGTTGTCTAGATGTGGCAGAATGTAGCCCAGAAGGAAAAGGGTCTTTCCCAAGGAGCAAAAAAGACATAGTTTGGAATCTTTGTGATGGGAAAAGATAGATCCTTCCTAGCCATTCATAGGGTATATCTAATAGCTATGCAGATTAGTGCTTTTAGCCCGGCAAGATTTCTATTGATAGACAAGCAACAATAAAGAAACTATTTTGAAATAACCTCACGTCGTTGTTGATTCCTTGGGCCTGACACCATCTTTGACTCTGTCACAGTGGAGTGATGTAACTCTATAACACCCTTCACTTCAAGTCAGAGTGATACCCCTCTAAGGCACAGCACCTTGTGGAGGCAGATCTATACTGAATAAGTTTAGAATCCTTTGAGCTTTTCCTTTAGCTTAGGTTATCTTTTTCTACAGATTTTTGGTCCTTCCTGCCATAAGCCTTACGGCTCCAAAAAGCCAGCTGGTACTGTACCTCCCTCTCATGAATGAGATGTCATTTGCAAGATATAAGGTAGGGTATTTACAACTGAATACAAAAATTGCAAGAATGATTTTCCTGGAAAAATAAAAGTATGTCTTTCAAGGAATTCTGTTGTTGAAGCCCTAATGTATCTGGAGTACCTCATATTAGGAACACTGCAGGGGTGAAATCCAGCAGGTTCTGACAGGTTCTGGAGAACCAGGAGCAGGAATTTTGAGCAGAAAATTCCGGAAAATTGGTAGCAGAAATTTTGAGTAGTTTGGAGAACTGATAAATACCACCTCTGGCTGGGCTCAGAGTGGGGTGGGAATGGATATTTTGCAATATCCTTCCTCCAGGAGTGGGGAGGGAATGGGGATTTTGCAGTATCCTTCCCCTGGAGTGGGGTGGGAATGGAGATTTTGCAGTATTCTTCTCCTGCCACGCCCACCAAGCCACACCATGCCCACCAAGCCACGCCCACAGAACCGGTAGTAAAAAAATTTGGATTTCACCACTGGAACACTCACTGGTATATTTAGTTTGACTCCTATTTATTTATTTACTTCTTCATTTCAAGCCATGAATACTATAGGCACACAACTCAGCTCCAATAAATCACTTTTTCTCATCTTTCCATGGTAGTATAAATCTCAGATTCTCTAACAGTAGTATCACAATAATATTCCTCCTGTTCTTTCAAAGTAAAAGCGACTTTGAAGAATAATTTTGATACTAAAGTCAGTGGTAAGAGAACCTTCTGATTTTGACAGTCACAAAGGAAAAACCTCAGCTGTGTAATATAAAGTAACTTCCTATCATTTGAGCTATGCCAAGGAAGTTGACAGTGCTTTCTTGCAGGTTAAGTTGTTACTGTTTTTAATGATTTTAATGATCTTTTGGAAGTGAGGTGGGTGGTTATAGAAACTTAATTAAGAAATATATAAATTTGGTCAAGATCCAGAATAATGGCTTGAGTCAAATTTTAAACGGATTTTAAATTGGAATGTTTTAATTACGGCCAAAATTATTTAATTATTTTAAACAGATTTTAGATTTTGTATGTTTTGTATGTATGTCTTGTTTTTACTTTGGCTGTTCACCGCCCTGAGTCCTACATTGGAGAAGGGCAGTATAGAAATTTAAACAAATAAATAAATAAATAAATAAATAAATAAATAAATAAATAAATAAATAAATAAATAAATAATGTTTTTGTATAGTCTTCAAGAAAGCAGATTTTACTAAGTTTAGAGAAATGATAATAGGATCCTGTGGCAGGAAAAGCTAATGGATGGGTGGAAGAAGGAAGAAAAAGCTAATGGAGCCCAAAATGGATAGGAGAAGGGAGAAGACAGAAATGATAAAAATTACTGAGATTTTTAAAAAATGGAAATTGCATAAAAAGGCAGTGCTGCTGCACAAAAATCCTGATAACGAAAAGCACACCTACCGTAGGAGATGGAAAGAATCACTCAAGAATACCAAAGAATGATATGAAATTTTAGATCATAATTTTAGAGATTTTGTGAGGAAAATTAAAGTTAGCAAAAGATATTTAAGATCAACTGGGAAAAAAACCATTGTAAATATGTTCAAAATCATAGGCAGAGAAAAGAAAGAAGCATTCCAGCTACTCTGAGGATGGCAAAAGGTTCCAGGTTGAATTACTCAACACAGCTTTTGGCTCAGGCTTCCTTGAGAAGATGGAAGGTGTCCCACCACATACTTTTAAAGAAGCAGGTTTTCAATCAAGCTGGAGCTTAACAGACACATAGGGAATATCTGATGACAATCAGACATGCAAGATTGATCTCAGCCCCAGTAGGAAGATCAGACCATAAAATCAACTCCATGGGAAGCTAAAACTACTTTTATAGAGATAGGCTAAAATAACAGAATCTTCCAAGTTTATGCTGGGCCTCCTCCTTCTCCTCCTCATAGTTCTGGATGCCTTGAGAGATATCTACACTTCTGAATGTTATCTAGTTCTGAACCTAAAAAGTATTTCAACCCCTTTGCCTATATAATTAGAAGAACAGCAGGCAGAGCTGGGGCTGATGGTGGAATGAAGCACATCATCAGATTAAAGTTATTGTGTTACCATAAACAACCCCTGTCCAATCCCTCTTGAGTTCTGTTGACCCTTATCTGGCTCTAAATTAGTATTCAACTTTAGTTGATTCATGTGTATAGACTTGAGCAATAAATTCTTTTGGAATTGCAACTTAACACATGATTCTGATTCTTTGCACCTGACAGTAAAGGTTCCTGCACATTTCTATCAAGGTCATTTTCCTTACTCTACAGGTATCAAATGGACTAAGCAATTGAATTTAATACCTTTTCATACGGAGCTACAGAAAGCAAATACTTAAATATACGTAGCTAGATAATAGTAGATAAGAAATTGAAATCTTGAAATTGTAGCTGAAGATAAACTGAATTTGAGTTACTAGTGTGATATTGCTGCTAAAATGACAAGTATAGTTTTAGGTAGCATTACTGGAAGTATCATTTCCAGATTTCAGGAAGTAAAAGTTCATCTGTATTCTGCATTACTCTGATTCCAACTCCAAATCATTTTCAGTTCTGGGTAACACATTTTAAGAAAAATTTAGAACAACTGAAATGCAGGCAAAGGAGGGTGAAGATCAAGCTGGTACAGCTACCATTGACCTAAATATGATCAATGTGAGACCATGCCTTTAAAAAGTCTTCATGATCCTATTACAATAGTACCAATTATTATATTCTTTAGCAAGATCCTCAAGCTAACGATTGCTAGGTAAGATCTTCTATTTTTTAGAAAACTGATTTCCTAAATACATATTAATCAGGTTTCAATTCTAGCTTTGGCCCAGAAACATTGATAGTTGATTTGTGCTGGAAGAATGGGATCAGAAGGAATGACCCTATCATCAGTTTTCTGTTCTGTTGATTAGCCTATTGAAGTTGACATTCACGAGATTGTAGTCATCCCATATCACTAACTGGAGGGCTGTTTTTACAAGCCAGTGAAGGTTTTTGAACAGGATATCACTAACACACCAATAACAACATCATTCTGTTCCATATGTATTTTCTGTCTAGTTCAGGTGAGGCAGAGAAATGTTAAATTGGTGGCAAGACAGAATGAAACTCTTAAGTAAAAGCAGCTTTTTTTTTTTCCCCCATCAGCCATGCTGAACAAGAGAAAATGAACTGGAAAGGCAGGATATAAATTTTCTAAGCAATGTTTCTGATAAATATTTGATTTTTTAAAAAAAAATTCCATATTCCTCAATTAATGATAATGCATCTTTATGGTCTTTCTTACTCTTTCTCTCTCCCAACTGACATGACACATTCCCTCCTCTGCCTCCACCTCCCCTTCTTCTCTTGTCTCAGACATTTTGTGTTTTAGTTTGTGAGCCTGCAGGCAGAAACTTGTGTTTTCTATTTTTGCATAGCACCTGGTGTATACTAAAGAAGTTGATGTTGATAAGGTGCCATTTAAGCATCATGACTAATAGCCACTGATTACTTATACATAAATTTGTGTAATCCTCCTTAAAACAATCTAAACCAGTGGTCCTAACCACATACTGTGGCTGTAAATTCAACATGTTAATTATGTACTGTGTAATACTTTGTTTTTTTCTGTCCTGACTGTACTGAACAAATACTGTTCTAAACTAAAATGCCCCCTAACCTCACAAAAGAGTGATATATATTTGGATTTTGTCTAATCAACTATCTTATTATTCATACTCAAACATACAGTTGGGTCTAAATAAAACTGATGATACATGATAGAAAACACTAAACAGTGGAAGCCTTTCAAGCCATAATTTATAAATCAAAATTCTCAAATTCAATTTATCTTAGAACTCCTATGTGAAATGCAGTACAACAGGCTTCTGCTTTCACTGACAGCTATTATAGAATATAGAAGTCTACTGTATATATTTGTGAAGGTTTTTTCTTCAATTGCCAACTTAATAATTTCAGAAGATTGTCGTGATTGTTTTCCCCTTACTGGCTTTATAGTTGGTATTTCATTTCATTTGGAAATTTCTGAATCAATTTTCCCCAACATGGTATATTTTAGAAGCCTTGTGACAACAGTGGTCATGACGGTTGAAAAATTGGGGTGGGTGTTGGAGACTGCTGAAAGATCTAGTAGAGTTGTGACCCCCCCTCCCATTTCAGCCAAACTAAGGTCATCAATGAGAACAGCCAATGCAATTTCAGAGAAAAGAGCTGCTACCAAGACAACAGTCAAATAAAAGAGGGCTGACTCTAGAGCAGTAAAGTAACCGGAATAAACATCTCAGATGAGACCTTCCCTAGTTCTCATAAAAATAAGGGGTGGGGGGAGAGGAAGGATGCATTCAGAATCACAGGATTCTGTTACTATAGCTTTACATTAAAAGTAGTATTGACCTACATGACATTGAGTTCCTAGTCTGATCAATCTTGAAGGGTTGACAGAACCAGATAATCCTTTTTTTTTTCTAAAGCCCTATGGAATTGATGGCTTACCTCTTTCTCATTCACCTTCACCAAAAAGGGCAAGTTTGAAATACAGCTGGGGTCAAGGCTGGCCTCTTAATGAGGATCACGCCAATGCCACTTCAGGGAGATGGCCATCTCTTTCTTCTGCACTAAGTCATTCATAGCCAACTGGACCCAGCTTCTAATCCCTACTCTGGCAGTATATTTTAGTCAAGGGGAACAGGGATCAAACTGACAGAAGGCAATGTTCATGTCACCAAGGTCTTTGTCTAATTCCTCAGGATCTTCAACTTCAAAATCCTCCCAGGTAACCCTGCTGGATGTCATTTCTTCAGAGCCTACCCAGCTTGCTTCTAATTAATTGTTATCACATAGGATGCTCGGTTTGTGGCCTGTAGGTTTCATGTGCCCCCAGACACCATTTTATGTCTCCAGTATGAGTAGCCAATGCAATCCTAAATTGCATTAACAGAGGGATACAATCAAGATCAAGTGAGGTACTAATACCACTCTATAAAGCCCTAGTAAGATCACACCTAGAGTACTGCATCCAGTTTTGGTCACCACACTATAAAAAAGATGTTGAGACTCTAGAAAAAGTGCAGAGAAGAGCAACCAGAATGATTAGGGGGTTGGAGGCTAAAACATACGAAGAACGGTTGCAGGAACTGGGCATAGCTAGTCTAGTGAAGAGAAGGACCAGGGGAGACATGATAGCCATCTTCCAATATTTAAGGAGCTTCCACAGAGAGGAAGGGCTCAAGCTATTTTCCAAAGCACCTGAAGGCCAGACAAGGAATAATGGATGGAAACTGACCAAGAAGAGATTCAACCTAGAAATGAGGAGGAACGTTCTGACAATGAGAACAATCAACCAATGGAACAGCTTGGCTTCAGAAGTTGTGGGAGCTTCATCACTTGAGACTTTTAAGAAAAGATTGGACTGCCATTTGTCAGAAATGGTGTAGGGTCTCCTGCTTTGGGGGGGGGTTGGACTAGATGACCTACAAGGTCCCTTCTAACTCTGTTAATCTGTTAAATTTTGAGATCTATTAAAGAACTAAATAGTTCAGATTCTGTGGGGTTGGGGGAATTAAAAGACCAAGGTGCTTTATGCCAACATGCACCTTTAAAAATCCCCCACCCCCCAAAACCTGGCTGATTTTACTTGGGGGAGGGCTATCTAGTTACAATACACCTTTGCAAAACCCCTCTAATGTACAGTTCCTATGTTAAAGTCATACTCCTCCAACTTACATCACAGCATTTGAGGCCATTAAGAGTGGAATGAAGAATTTTAGCACTCAGCCAGAGGGGAATAATGGAAGCTGACATTTAATCCTTAATATCCAGCACATGGAGAACAGAAAGAATAACATGGATGCAACTTCGATAATATCATTATGATCCCAACATAAGCAACACTAAGCTTCCAGATAAAACTTTAAGAGACTGTTCACACCAGCTTCTCCTCATGTACATCTTCCAGAATCTTGGTAACATTTGCAAAACATCCCAGATGAAGCTCCACATCTGGATTTTGCTGCAAGAACAATTAGGGAGAAACTCACTTCTGGATGCTGTCTGAAGACTTGGAAAGAACCATTCATCCTGTTCATGAAATAAAGGAGAATAGTCTGTGACAGAGATAAATATAGTTTATTTCTTTTTTTGGAAAAGAATGGGGTGGAACAATCATGCCAAAAGTAAGTTTGTGTAGGACTGTAGCAGGCAACCTTATGTGCTATAAATACGACATTGAGAAATATTCAGATTGTCAAAGAAGATTTTCTTGCATGGAGTTTAAGCTTCTAATGTGCCAGAATAAAAACAGGAGAAGGGGAGGAAAAAGGGCACACTAGTCTTACCTGAAGGTAGAGATTTAAGCAAGTAGAGACTGACTGTCCTAGTGTGTCATTATGGGCTGTAATCAGAGATGTTTCGGAGACTGAAACTAGCAATAGAAATATTTTATAGACCATCAAACCAGAAAGAACAAATGGGCTGTGAAATGACTGTGTAAATAATACAGATGTGTCAAGTGAAGGAGGAGGAGGAGGCAAAGAGCAAGAACTTTGGATTTAGTAGCATTCCCTAAACGTTTAATAGCTGACTCCACTTCTTTTTTATTATTTAAAAAAAGGAAAGGGAAAAAATTTCTTCCTACAACCTTAAAAAATTTAAAATGCATCCCAATTTATGACTGCTTTCATGATGTACTTATCCATAACTAACTTAAGTACCGTCTGCACAATTAATCCAATTTTTTTGTGATCACTGAACACAATGAACCACAAAGCAACTATGTGATCTGGCTTTCCATGATTGTTTAAGGCAAAAACTGAGTGGCTTCTTTGTGTCATGTGAATGCAGCTTACAGTTCTACGTCACTATGCAGTGGACTTGTGTATTGGTGTATCGCTTGCTCTGATGCTATTGATAAATGGACAAAAACAACACATGAGTTCTTATCTTTAAATCAGATTTAAAACAGACCAGACTTTAAATAAACCAGGGCTCATCAAACTTTTCTGGCACCTGACACTGTATGCAATTTCATTCAGTATCCCAAAAAACATTGCTAACATTTCATAATTTTCAGGATCCTATTTAATTTCAGCAATATTGTGTAATATGTTTGGGCTCCTTTGGGGATGTTTCTGCATAATATTTGATGAGATTTCTGGGATTTTGTGCAAATTTACATGTGATTTCATGATCTTGCAACCTTTTAAAGGTTTTTGGAGGCCACTTTTTCCACTCCAGTTATTACCCATGGACACCCATGAAGTACCTCTGGAATAAAGGATATTTCCAAACAGAGGACAGCCTGACATATAAATGATTTAAACAAAATATGATGCATGACTCAGTATAGGATGTGGTGATGTTCATTAGTTTTATAGAATGATTCATCCAATTATTTACTGCTGATTAGTCATGGCAGCTGTGAGGTAGTTCCTGATTTGAAAGTGGCATCTTTTCAAATATCGTTTGCTGGGGAACAAGAATTGAGAAGGAATCTCCAGAGAAACCTACTTGACCATGGGTAAGAAGATGCTGAACTGAGTATAAGAATTTAGTCTGATAAGAACTTCATCTATAAGAACTTAATCTGATATAGAACGATTTTTGTTACATGCATGACAGCTTCCCCACCCTTGATAAGGCTAGCAGAAACAAGAAGAACAGGTGTACTAGCCAATTATCAAGGCAATCATTTTGGATTTATGGAAGTTTATAAGCCACAAGAAAATGGATTCTTGCTTCCAAAATATCTTATAATCTACAATTCAACCAAACAAAAAGAGACCAAAAGAGGAAGAATGTATGTTTATTTCCATAACACTCACCTAGGGTTAATTACACAGGGCACTGATTTTCAATCTGGTGCCTATGTAAGAGTCGTGAACTTCAATTTCCACAATTCCTTCTCAGAAACTATATTGCCTCATGATGATGGACACTGAAGTAGGAAATATTGGACTCCTCCCCAAAATGGCTGCTGTGGGGAGAGAGCTTTTCTTTCTCTTATCCACAATCTACTGTGTTTGCTGCCAGAGCTGGCTCTTCAGCAGCGCGCGCGCGCGCACACACACACACACACACACACACACACACGGATTTGAATGGGGCAGTGGTGGAATTAAAAATTTTTTACTACTGGTTCTGTGGATGTGGCTTGATGGAGGTGGTGTGGTTGGTGGGTGTGTCTTGGTGGGTGTGGCAGGGGAAGGATACTGCAAAATCTCCATTCCCATCCTACTTCAGGGGAAAGATACTGCAAAATTCCCATTCCCTCCCTACTCCTGGGGGAAGGATGTTGCAAAATCTCCATTCCCACCCCACTCTGAGGCCAGACAGAGATGGTATTTACTAGTTCTCTGAACTACTCAAAATTTCCACTACCAGTTCTCCAGAACCTGTCAGAACCTGCTGAATAGCACCCCTGCAATGGGGGCACTTAGGAATAACCTGAGGTGACTTTTGGACGGCTGTCTACCTACCTACCTGGGAGAAAGAATCTTAATGATTGCAACTCCTTGAGGAAAGTCAAGGGACTTTTACTTCTCTTCCTACTGGCAGAGTGTTTTTGTAAGCAAGCCTGGGTCTTTTAACTTCACTTTTAGAACTTTTGTTTTTGTTTTTTTTATCTCTGAAGTAGGAAATGATTACAGAACCCAGACCTGTTTCCATACTGAGCAGATTCACCAATATTACTCAGATATCAAAGGCTGCTCAAAGACTGTCATAAAGTTATTTGATTTGATACTCAAATATCCAAGAACAGTACAAAGGAGTATCCAAGGAGAAATGCATTATTTTCTTTTTATCACTCTGACCTGATGTAGCCATGATGACATCTATCCAGGGAGGACATTTTCCAAGATGAACTGCAAAACTGATGAAAACAAAAACACTTCCCAGACTTTGAAAGCCTGCCATTTGGAAGATAATTTTCAGAGACAAGCAGCCCAGTTATAGATTATTACACTTCCTTGCCAGTTAAGGTCATTATCCAACTTCAATAAAACTTGTAACTTCAAAGGATCTGTCCCCTCCTCTCTCGGTGCTCAGGTTTTTTTAATACGAAAGGATGCTGTCATCATTAGATTTTTGCAATGCTCCCGGGGATGAAAATGGGCTGCAAAAAATTTGTCGTAGACATTCTCACAAGCAACCCCTGTAACTATTCGTCCATCTGTGAACATTAGTGCTTGGTTCACACTAATCAACAGTAGTGATTATGGATCAATAACAACCTCGGCATGGATTTTAGCCTTTGTTTGTTGTGTTTATTTGTTTGTTTTCAGCATTGTTAGAAATGTCAGACTTTATACTGGAGATTTACCCCATACAAGCGGGGGTGAAATCCAGCAGGTTCTGACAGGTTCTGGAGAACTGGTAGCGGAAATTTTGAGTAGTTCAGAGAACCGGCAAATACCACCTCTGGCTGACCCCAGAGTAGGGTGGGAATGGAGATTTTGCAGTATCCTTCCCCTGCCACGCCCACCAAGACACGCCCACCAAGCCACACCACGCCCACCAAGCCACACCCACAGAACTGATAGTAAAAAAAAAAATTGGATTTCGCCACTACATACAAGCAGGGGTGGCTTCTACTTTCCTTTACCACCGGTTCGCAACGGGATCACAGACACGCTCACTTCGCTCGCGCACGGGCCTTGCTTCTGAGCATGTGTGGAAGCTTCTGCTCATGCGCAGATCGCTGATGACGACATCTGGGGTGGTGGATGGGGCTCCCGCCGGTTTTACTACCGGTTCTTGTGAACCGGTCCGAACCGGGGGCAACCCACCACTGCATACAAGTATGTACTCTTCTATCAGGTCAGAGGTTCATTTTAGCTAAAAGAAAAGTAGGAGCAAAGGACAACTTCCTGAAAGAAAATACGATGGTTTCTTCAAAATCCCTGTGAAATTGCAGTGGGATAGGATAGTGTTAAACGCAGCTTAAAAGCCCAGATAGAGTGTCCAACCACACAAGACTTTTTCTCCCATCTGCTCCTAGACACACTCCCATCCATCAACCAAGGGCTGACTGCAAACCAGCGATGCTCCATTGAAAAGAGCAAAAAAAAAAATTATCTGCCTGCAACCTTGGGGAACCACTTCCCTTCCTCACCCCCACTTTCCTATCAATCCATTTCAAATAGTATATGCATTCAAGGGCATTTCTCTTCTCTCCATGGCCCCTGCCTCCTAACTTGTATTTCATATTCTCTCAGCTGGTAGTAACAAGCTGCTGGAAATATTTGCAGTCTGCAGTTGATGAAGTGAACGTAGATCCTGCCTATAGTTGTGTTAAGACCCTGGATTGCGGTGTGAATGAATTGTGTAGAAGAAGGGTTCATTGTTAGGATCTGAGCATCAAGACTACCCGTGCAGTGCTTTTGGCCAGCTTCCACCAGTCTGTTCCTTTTAAGGTGTGTTAAATTTTGGTTCCTAGCAACCTGCTGTTTGTGTGACTCTGAAATCTAATATATCTGGAGGATGTCAGGTTGAGCAGGCTGGTCTGAGCATCTGCATCTCATCCTGAGTCATCAATTTGCCTGTTAAGACAGAATGATATGTTGGGCAGAGAAGTCACAGAATAGCAGCAAATGATTAGGGATGTTGGTGATGATAACAATGATGATGATTGCTAGGGATGAAGAGAAGCAACTGGTACCTCATGTGTCATAATACGTAATTTGCCCGTCTCTGTATATTGAATAGCTTGATTTGTAGGGCAGATGTCAAGGGTAATTTGTTCACAGCAAGGTATCTTTGGTCTATCCTTGAGGGATGCCAGGGAAGAAAATAGGTTGAACAGAGGACAGATCTGCTCCTTTCCTGTTTTCTGCTCATAAACTTGATTGGCATTTGACTAGGGTTGAAATAATAGGAAAACTTCAAGAATTCTACTATATTTAATCACGCTCTTTCCAATAACTTTGCAAGAACTACGAGAACGAATTCTTGGATGTACAAGTTCCATCTGAGATTAAATTAATGATATTTGTGCGGCAAATGTTTGCTTAACCAAATGCAAATTCTCTAGTGAGGGACACAGATGAAGGTTCTATGATTAAAAAGACATTGATATCACAATTGCAGGCGACAAAAATGAATTCTGGTCAACCTCTGAAAGATAAAAATGCTATTTAAGATCGCAGAACCACTAGAAAATACCACAGAAGTGGGATTTATGTGGTATTCACACAATCCAGTTTCGTATTATACAAAGCAAGGCAAATAAGAACCAGTAGGCTGAAAAATTAAAGCATAAAATAAAATTTTTTTAAAAGGAAATATAATTAAATCTTCCCCACGCTTCCCCACCCCATTCTGTCCATTCAAACTACTTCTACAACATCCATGTGTCAGTCTTAACAAAATATCCATCAACTGTGACAACAAAACTTAGGTGAGCACTTAAGAACTTCAAAGAATACTCAAAGAAGTGGGAGGAACATAACATAAACCAAATTTCTCAGCGCAAATGTCTCAACTTGAATATTTCATCTGCTTCTGTAGTTTTAACTCAAAAAGTTTTATCACATGCCAGGGATTGAACATGTTTCGAAAAACCAAGCAAAAGCTGTTACATGTAGGTGAAGTCTTCCCTGCCAAGCAAAACACATTTTTGTCAGTTGTCTCTTCCACCACCCATTTCCCTGTTCCTCCTTTGTTTTCTCTTTTAAAAAGAATCTTTTCTATATATCAAGCAGACATGACAAGCTGTTCTGTTTCATGGCTTGATTAGAGCTGCAGATGTAAATCAATGGGGAACAGTGCCCAATTCCTAATGAAAAAAAAAAAACACCAATACGTTGTAAAGACTACATGGTATGGTTTAAACCAGTGGTGGAATTGAATTTTTTTTACTATCAGTCCTGTGGGCATGGCAGGGGAAGGATACTGCAAAATATCCATTCCCACCCCACTCCAGGGGGAAGGATACTGCAAAATCCCCATTCCTGGGGGAAGGATACTGCAAAATCCCCATTCCCTCCCTACTCCTGGGGGAAGGATACTGCAAAATCCCCACTCCAGGGGAAGGATACTGAAAAATCTCCATTCCCTCCCCACTCCTGGGGCTAGGAAATTGCAAAATCTCTATTCCCACCCCACTCTGAGGCCAGACAGAAGTGGTATTTGCCAGTTCTCCAAACTACTAAAAATTTCTATTACCGGTTCTCCAGAACCTGTCAGAACCTTCTGAATAGCACCTCTGGTTTAAACCCATTAAGCTCCTAGCTAGCACTATGGACTGTTGCGAAATTATTCCAGATTCATGATAGCAAAACAAAGGCTACAAATATACTTCAAATCAGTGCCTGCCTTAAAGTTTGTAATTCAAAATATGCCATATTGGTGACACAGTCTCTATCTCAAGATACTAGTTCAGAAAAAAATTGGAGTTGACTGGAGACTTTAACCTTATGCACTTTCCTAATCTGAGATTGGAGTCAGCTCAAATGGAGTTAAACCAGATGATAATCATTTGAACACAGAGAGAAAAAGGAAGAGATGTATTTTGTAATAATTTCAATGTGAAAGAATCATTGTGGCTGAGTACAAGTAGGAGGATTTCTTATTCGAACCCCACATATCCCAGATATCTGGAGTAAAATGTAGGTGATACAGGATTAGGTGTTTTAGCAAATTTAGCAATCACCTTTAGCTAAATACACATTCTTCACTGTATTACAGCCTTACCACTAAATTCTCAGAGTGATTCTAATTTGAAATTAAAGAAATATGACATCATCAAAGTGTCCCCAAAAGCCAACTGACATCTACTGTACAAAATGCTGCAGAATGCAAACTAGCAGGATAGAAGGGATGATGAGAAAAAAACAATTCATTTTATGAATTCTGGAGCTAATAATAATAATAAAATAAAGCCTGGATAAAGGAGATGGATAAGGGGAAAAAAGGTTGAAATGATAGACTTATAACAACAGCAGATATGTCCCAAAGGTGCTTTTTCAAGACGCAACTGGACTTTCTGGTTTTTCTTTGAAGACGTTTCACTTCTCATCCAAGAAGCTTCTTCTGCTCTGACTGAAGAAACCTCCATGTGGCCTCAACAACTCTGTAAAAAGAATGCAAATAACCAGCTGTGTGCAAGGAGTATAAATCCTTCCATTCCTCACCATCCGGCCAGAGCTGAAGAAGCTTCTTGGATGAGAAGTTAAAAATCTTCAAAGAAAATCCAGAAAGTCCAGCTGCCTCTTGAAAAAGCACCTTTGGAATAACCATGACCTGGATAACTGAGAATCTCCTTAGACATTTAGCGATGCACAAAGCTGAAGAAGCTTCTTGAATGAGAATTGAAATGTCTTCAAAGAAAAACCAGAAAGTCCAGTTGCCTCTTGAAAAAGCACCTTTGAGACAACCATGACCTGGATGACTGAGAAGCTCCATAAACAGCACAAATGGTGAAGAAGAGGGCAAGAAAAATCAATAATTGGTCAGAACAAGGGGAAGATGAACTGCATGGCTTTGGATTGAAACATCTGACTATACCCACTCATATGAGTAAATATGGAATATAGTTCTATTAACTATATTAAATGCATGCTCTTCACAGTGTTGCCCAACCTCGATAAATTCCACGTTTGTGAACTTTAGTTCCCCAAATTCTCAAATCAATGACCCTGATAGTTATGGGATTCTGGGATTTGAAGTTCATACACCTGGAAGTTGTCGGTTTGAGAAACATTGTTCTATCAGATCAGAATAATTTTGTGGCCTATCCAGACCTTGCCACTATCTAAAGTAGCCTGCCAAGAGGTCTGTTTTTGCATTCCCAGATGGACCGAATAACAAGACACATCTCTGCACTCGTTTTGCAGCACTGCTGGATTATAATAATTAACAATTCTTACAGATTTACAGAGAAGAGATGAAATAAGAGATTGGGAGGGAGGGAGGGAGGGAGGGAGGGAGGGAGGGAAGGAAGGAAGGAAGGAAGGAAGGAAGGAAGGAAGGAAGGAAGGAAGGAAGGAAGGAAGGAAGGAAGGAAGGAACTGTATTTTCATTATAATGTAGCACAGTGTGGGAATATTTATTTGTGCATGTTTCCAGCAGTGAATTTGTTTCCACGCATTATTACGATAGTTGGACTTTGGTAAACCCTGAAAATAGAATATCAAAGATTCATCTGAACAATAGCAGCTGCTTCCAACCGAGTTACATCTGACTGAAACAAGTTGAATGCAGCAGGATGGAAAGCAATGTTGACAAAACAGACAGAGGCTCTTTCTCCCCAGCTCAGTTAAAGCGCTAACCCCGTTTCTTTAAGCCAGGAGAATACTATAACAACAGCCTTAACTTTGCTATCCTCATTGTCAGTGGGCTGGCTTGCTGCCAGATGGTGGTGTCTGGATTTCCAAGGTGCAGGAAGTATGAAGCCCAAGCCAAGCCATTGATTAAACTCGTTGACTTTGCTCTGCCCTCTTTCTTAATGTCACCAGCCAGTGGGCCACTATCTGCTAATTGCAACACTGCTGTCATTGGTGAATGGTTTTGACAGATGGCTTAGATCTGCAGTAAAGATGCTAGTATTTCCCTAAAATGTCTGGTAGGTGTTCTTTAAGGACAGGGCAAAAGCAGGAGACACTCTTGGATCTACCCAGCAGTTCCCCCCAGCCCCAACAATCAGCAGTTTGATAGGCATCTTCTGATGGGGCAAAGAGTGATGTCTTGTGCCATTGTCATGCCAATGGCATACTTTTTGAAATGCAGTAGTAGAATTATGTACCATCCAGGGGTGGGCTGCTACGGATTCGCCTGGGTTCAGGAGAACCTGTAGCTAATGTTATGCTGGTTTGGAGAACTTCCAATCCCAGACCTGGCTGGCCCACCCCATCCCACCCCGCCCCACCCACCCCACCCCTCCCAGGAGTCTCCACGCAGCCCATTTTGAATGTAGGGCCTGCGCGGAGGCTCGGGGAGCGGGAAAAATGGGCCTCCCAGAAGTTCCAGAAGTCCAAAAACAGGCCCGTTTCCACCTCCGGAGGGCCTCCAGAGCCTGGGAGAGGCAAAAACGCTCCCCCCAATGTGGTGCAGGAGGCCAACTAGGTCACGCCCACCATGGCCACACCCGCCCACCAACCGGGCAGAGAACCCATTGCTGAAATTTTTGAAGCTCACCCCTCTGGTTCCCTCAGAAGATTTAGGGATATGTAATCAGAGATCCAAGTCCCAGGGAAGGAGGATAAGAGGGAGGACACCTATTTGAGTAAAGTTTGGTTATGTATAAGTCAATATGTACTTGATACGTTTTGCAAATTAAATTGAAATTCAGTATGCTTCTACAATAGTCTGGAAGATTATGAACCGTGATCCGTGCACCTATTCAGACAGCTCTCCATATATTCATTCCTGAACAATTATAAAAGAGCTGATTTGAGCGTTTGGATCAGTCAGCACTTCCAATACAAATAACTTCCAATAAGCACACTTTGACAGTTCTAAAAATGAGGATATATAGCCCTTTTACCGAAGGATGAGCTAAATGGCAATATCTAGCCAACTGTGGCTAATGTGGAAAAAAGTCTTGGATTTGATTAGTACATGGGGTGGGAATCTACCAGGATGGGATATAAGAGCTAGGAAAAAATTACTTGAAGAAGGCATTGGTCAACCGATTTCAGTTTGCTGCCAAGATACCTACAGCAGAGAGAGTCAGAAAGTCAGGACGGCAACTGTGACATGCACATTAAAAATTGTGTTGCACTGCGTATAAAAACAGGCAGAATTTCAATCATATCTTTGAAGCTGCTATTTTTTGACTATACTGTAAGAACACCCCCAATGACTATGCAAATGTATTTAGCAAGCAATGAGCTACCTTCCTTCTAAGGAATCTTTTCCAGGGGATGATTGACATTGAATTATGGATGACCTAAATCAAGAATGAAAGTCACTACAGTGTCCAAATTAGAATGTTATTAACTTAAAACTGGAATAAACTTCTTTGGGAACTTGTCTTCCTGTTATGTTGCTCTAGCTGTGATAGTTGGTAGTCCCAACGATTATGTTCACACAGCATACTTGCCAGGTCACAGGGAAAGACCTAACACAGGTACATTTGCCCGACACGCTGAGCTCAGTTTAGAACTAGTTTGGGTTTTTCTGAATACGTGGTGTAGCATGTTGTGCGAACTCAGTCATTTCGATTAATTGGTGATTCAGTGGACCGTGTAAACCTAAAAATGGATTGATTCAGTAAGCAGCTCAAACATGTTATGTGAAATCAGGCACAGTGCTAAAGAGCTTTCTGATGTACTTGTGACCATAATGACAATGCAACTGCCAATTTTCTACTTTGGTTCTTGTTGTGTTCTTTCCATGCCACCCGCCCCAAGCCATTCTTCTTTGTCTCCCCCCCTCCCCTCCCCTCCCCCCAAAAAACAAAGAAAAGTTGAAAATAAAACTGAACATCACAACTACATATTTGGGATGTGGAGCAGCACTCCCACAAGGGAGCTGTTACCTTCTTCTGATGCTTTTCTTCAAAAGAAAGATGGAAAAAAAAGAACACAATTTGTTATTTTCAGCAGTCTGTTACCTCAAATCTGATAAAACACGGAATATCAGCAGATTGTATTATTGTTGCTTACAGAAGCAAATATCATGCCCATAGCAGCACAAAGTACAGAGGCGCTGGGAGTCAGGCCGTCTATAAATATAATATGTTGTTGTTGTTTATCATTGAATTTAACCCTACAGATGCATATCTCTTTGTGCAAGAATGATTCTGAAGGACCCAGCCCCCTGTGGAATTGAAGTCAGGGTTATCCACAAGGAGGAGGTCAAAAACTCAAGATGGCAGCCAGAATACTTGAGGGACAGCTTTAATCTCATGACTGTGGTACCATTTAGATGTTTTTGACCCCCTCACTGGTTGAAGTACTTCCTCAAACGTTCTCATGAAGTTGATTGTTCCAATTGCTGATCCTTGTTCTGGCACTAACTGTCTTAATTTCAAGACCTGCAGTCACCTGACTTCCCTCTATTTTATACATTCTCCACATCCATTGATTTCTTTTTCCCATTGAAGAGAAGAGGTATCACCCAGTGGTGGCTTTCAAAATTTTTTACTATCAATTCTGTGGGCGTGGCTTGGTGGGTGTGGTGTAGCTTGGTGGGCGTGGTTTGGTGGGCATGGCAGGGGAAGGATACTGTAAAGTCTCCATTCCCTCCCCAATCCAGGGGAAGGTTACTGCAAAATCCCCATTTCCTCCCAATCAGCTGGGACTTGGGCAGCAGAGAATAGATGGGGGCAGGGCCAGTCAGAATTTTTACTACCGGTTCTCTGAACTACTCAAAATTTCTGCTACTGGTTCTCCAGAACTGGTCAGAACCTGCTGAAACCCACCTCTGGTATCACCTGGTGTCTTACTATTCTGCTGCTGCCTGTCTACATCAGGAGTCTCCAGATTTGGCAACTTTTGGTAACTTTGCTGGCTGGGGAATTCTGGGAGTTGAAGTCCACAAGTCTTAAAGTTGCCAAATTTGGAGACCCCTGAACTACATCACAGGGTTAAAGATGGAACAACCAAAAGTCACTCCCTGCTAATAACCCACAGGGCTGTTTCTAGGGGCTCTGGAAAGTTTTGGGTCCTTTGAATGTGAATATAGACACATCTAGGTATGGATGGAATGACACTGCTCCAGACAGATCTGATGCACAATCTGAGGATCCTGTTTGACTCACAACTCTTGCTCAATGAACAGGTGGCATTTGAAGCTAGGAGAGCCCTTCAGTTGTATACCAGTTATGCTTATTCCTGGAGGCCCTATGCCCAGTCATCACCTCCTGGTCACCTCCCACATGGATTATCGAAAGTTGCTGTAGGGGCTTCCCTTGAAGAGCATACAGAAGCTTCAGCTGGTACAAAATGTGTGGGTTGTTTTATTTTTTATGTGTCTAATGGTTTATATTGTTTTTAAAGTTTTTTTTTTAATTTTATGTTTTTGGTTATGTTGTTTTGTTGCTTTTGTATTTTTAACTATGTCTGCAGAGTCACACACATGAGATGGTAGCCATATAAAATTAACAAATAAATAAATAAATAATGCAAACTCATGGTCACTGTTTCTCTCTCTCTCCCTCTCGCCCTCTCCCTCCCTCTCTCCCTCTCTCTCATGCTTTGCTTTTGCCCAGCTTTTATCTCTTTTGCTGGTTGACTGGTTTGATGTTTAGGAATGTTTAACAAATAAACATCAAGGTATATATGTTTTTTTCCTTGCTGAACTGAGTAGCATGTACACTTGTTTTGATATGAATATAGGAACTGACTGGAAATTAGATTGGAATTACTGAGAGTATAATTTTCCAACATCCTCCAGGTAATGAATGACAAAGGTAAACAGGTATTATATACCTTGAAATTGGTCTTGAACTCTGCAGGAATAAACAAGAAAATGCTATTTTAACACCAGACAGCTAAAGATGACTTAAGGCTGCATTGCTCATGGGCTTGTGATGAGACGAAGCAATGTAATGGAAATGCAACAGAAGAAAGAAATGGGAGGAGGAGGAGATGGATGGATGACCAACACTTGCATACTAATTTAGATAGAATATATCTTAAGTGGGATTTATAAGTGCACTTTCTCTGAAGCTGTCCCTTCCCTGTGGAATATCCCCTCCATGAGATCTGGCAGACCACACCCTTTAGTCTTCTGGAAGGGTTAGCTCTTCCCCCATGTGCTGGGCTAGGGTGAGGATAAAACATTCAATAAAGGTCAATGAAACTGTACAGTGCCACTTTGGGGCACTGGAGTTGTTTGGTGTTGGTTTGGCTATTTCCTTTCCTTCCCATCCTTTTCCCTTTCCCTTTCCCTCTCTTTTCCTTTCCTTTCCTTTCCTTTCCTTTCCTTTCCTTTCCTTTCCTTTCCTTTCCTTTCCTTTCCCTCTCCTTTCCATTCCGTTCCGTTCCTTTCCCTCTCCTCTCCTCTCCTCTCCTCTCCTCTCCTCTCTTTCCCTTCCCTTCCCTTCCCTTCCCACCCCACCCCACTCCATCCCATCCCATCCCATCCTTGTGAGTGCCCAGGATTATTGTATATACTGTAAGATGGCCATATACATCTTTTTACTAAATAAAGAGCAGGAGTAAGCATATTAAAAGTAGGCAGCTGTGAATAATTCTGGCCAGTGTCAGCCTCTTGTGGATCTTGTCTAGATCCAGAAGGGAAGTAAGATTGGCCCATAGCTGATAATTGGATAGGAGACTGTTAAGAATGATCAAGGCTGCCTGCCTGTATCCTGACTAAAATCAGTGCCAAATTCCTTTCCTATTCTTGTTAAAAAAGAAATTTTCATTCAGGTGTTCGTGATGCCACAATGCCTTTATTTTTCCAGACCTTATTACTATTTTGCTTGGTTTCCCATGAATCCATTTTAGTTTAGTTTCCCATTGAATCCATTTTAGCATCCTGATTCTGCCTATTTTGAGGGGGGTGGTGTTCAGGCATAACCATAAAATGCAACCCTTGCTCAACTTGAGCTACAAGCATCTTCAGAATTCCCTCAAGGTTGCCTGTAGGCAGGGTGGTAGAGCAAGGAGAGAAAAGGATGTGGCCAGAGAAAGCTGAACGAGCAAAGGTCTGAAAGACCAGGTTTGGCTCTTGGCATTATGAAACTTCCCTTGTCCCAAGTCTAACTTCTGACACCCTAAATGTGGATCTCCTTCATCATATCTGTGTAAACAAGGGGATGTGGGAGGGGATCAAATCAGGGAGATATCTGAGACCCCAGTATATGGGTTGACTTATTTTGTAGAACTTCTTGTGTCTGAATTCTCCTACCCTATTTCCCCGATGACTAGACGTTTCATCTTAGGTTAACTTCCATCATATGGGTATTGGAAGGGAATGCCCCACACCTATTTTTCTCTGCTTGCAACATGCTACAAAGAGCAAAATCATTTTCTGCATATAAATTTTTAATTAACCCAATAGAACCAAGTTATTAGCAGTCTCAAAAGAACCCAAACACAGCTTTATTTATCCACATGGACGATATAAGCGAAGAGAAAGCGAGAAATGGAGAAATTATAGAACAATTAAATAGTAACCTAAAATATGAACAAGTTGAGTCACAAATTAGCCAAGCTACATTTGTCCAGTCTACATGCTCAGTCCATCCCTCCCTAAACTTTTATTTCTAATTTAAATCTTAAACCTATTGCCATCCACCCCAACATTGAAATGAAAAGAGTAATAGGCTTAATATGCTTTACTGTATGAATTCAAATTAAATTAAATTTGGAAAATTAGAATGGTTTTGTTCTACCTTTCCCAGCCACATCTCCTTCCCTTCCCTCAGTCTAAGCTATCGTCTTAGGAAAGCCCAACCTGCCTGCATTGAAAAGCGTTCAGCAATGCAGAGAAAAGAGATCAGCTGCCGAGGCTGAAATAAAAGAGAGAGAAAAGCTAAGCTTGCTCTGTGTAACTTTTCTGCGAGAACCTGGCAAGGCAATAAATAAAACCAGCAGATTCTGTCTAGACCTCCCCTGCTGTTCTGGGGAAGGAGAAGTCTTGCAGTCAAGCAGATGGCGTGGGTGAAATCCTAATAGATCCACTGACATCAGAATTGCTGGATTCACCCCGCCAGTATCCTGCCTCGTCAGTAAAGGTTTCACATTTGAACCGGCTTCCTTCTGAGCTTTAAAGGGAGCTGTAATAACTCCAGCAGTGTGCTTGCCTCCAGCAAAGCAAGTAACATATGAATTAAAGAAGAAAAAGAGGGAACATTTATTATTAACCAGTAACAGGCCAGTCATTATGATGAATGATGGGCACTCTCACGGAAGGGGGAACATATTAAAGACAACCCCCCCTCTCCGAAATGAGGAGAGAGGGAGGGGGGAGAGAGTAGGTCTCTGTTCATTCTCTGTGGATACAAAAAATTAAGAAGGCATTTTTATGATACTTAATCATGGAGAATCAATTTTGCCTCTCTGGTGGTTCCAAGTAAGCTGCCAAGTTCACTCAACTTTTCATCATGAAAGGGGGGCCAGGAGAAAGACCCCCACTGGAATTCCAACTGTCTTTATTCTCAAGGGGTTCTCATTCAATCAAATTCATCCTTTGATAATTAAGGGAAGAAAGGTTTTTTCTTTTGATTGCCGGAGAAATCAGACTTATTGAAGTTCTGATCTTCCCTAGCTATCAAACTTTTGGAACCAAACAAACTTCCTTAACGATTGCATATCATTTTTGGCACATCTCCTGTAAAGCTGCTTAGTTTTGAATAAGAACCAGGAAAGCCAATTTGGTGAAGGGGTTTAAACACTGAACTGCAACAGAGAGGTAGTTTTAAGTCTACTTGATTGTGGAACATATTTGGTGGCAGTGGTGTCCACATAAGATGGTGAAAAACATCCCGATGATGACTGTGATAATATAAATGAAATTCCAGTTAGCTTTTAACCTGCAATGCATGGTTGTAGTTGCCATCTTGTCTTTTTTTAACCATGCACTGTAGAAAACCCTGTATTGTAGCCAGGGGTGAAATCCAGCAGGTTCTGACAAGTTCTGGAGAACCGGTAGCAGAAATTTTGAGTAGTTCAGAGAAGCGGCAAATGCCACCTCTGGCTGGCCCCAGAGTGGGGTGGGAATGGAGATTTTGCAGTATCCTTCCTCCAGGAGTGGGGTGGGAATGGAGATTTTGCAGTATCCTTCCACCAGGAGTGGGGTGGGAATGGAGATTTTGCAATATCCTTCCCCCAGGAGTGGGGAGGGAATGGAGATTTTGCAGTATCCTTCTGCCAGGAGTGGGGTGGGAATGGAGATTTTGCAATATCCTTCCCCCAGGAGTGGGGAGGGAATGGAGATTTTGCCGTGTCCTTTCCCTGCCACGCCACCAAGCCACACCCACAGAACCAGTAGTAAAAAAAAAATGTATTTCACCACTGATTGTAGCCTGCCACACATGAGAGTAAGAGAGAGAGTGAGATGAGAGAGGGGGGGAGAGGGGTGGGAGTGAGAGAAAGAGAGAGAGAGAGAGAGATAAGAATTATTATAGAGATAAGCTAGAGAACTCTATGTCAATTTTTGATCCCCTAGAAGAAGGATAAAATAGGAATTTGCATAAGTAATCAAACAAATACTTGATAGGAAGCCACCAGAAATGCCAGTGCTATAGTCTGGGAAGTTAAAAATCATCCCCAAAGAAGGAAATAGCAAGCCACTTCTATACTATTGGCAAGAAAACTGCATAGTTGTGTTGATATAGTTAACAAGAATCAAGCTCAATTCCAGTGTAACATGAAGTCATGGTACTTCTCTATGTAGCCCAGGACTATTTGCTTCTGCAAGAAGCAGATCCTCAGAAAAAATCGTGCATTTTTATGGGCCTTTCTTTAACCTATTATACATTCTAATGCATGTTACAAACTGAACTACAAAAGGCAAACAACAAAAATTGTTACCCACTGTGTGGGGACCAGATGTGGGTAACCTACAGTTCACATGGCACCCTTACGCTCATTTTTGTGGTCCTCAGAGGAGGGCATCCATGGGGGGAGGTGTCAAAAAAAATGTCAAAACAGTTGCCATAACTGTGCAATCAAAGCTGTCCCCTTTTTATGTACATAAGAAGAGAGAGGCAAGACAACTGTGCTGTTCCAATTGCTGTTTTGATTTTTTTGACACGTGTGTATCCAGATGCCGCTGGTTAGAGTCCTCTGAAATATTTCTACTGTTAATGCAGAAGCAAAAGCTTGGGTTTTTTAAAATTATGCTGTTCTTTCTCTTTTTTTTGGAAAAAAAAAAAAACAAATCCAAAAAGAGATACATTTGTTTTGAATTCCCTTAAACCCACACCAATTCTCCAGGCTGAAAATCTCCATTTCTCTTATCTGCAGACTTTGAAAACATTAAATAAATAAAAAGAAGGATGCCTCCCCTCGGCCAAAATATATATATATATATATAGTTCGCCTCTGACAGATAAATTCCAGAAATTAAAGTTTCGTTACACAAATTGCTCCTCCATCTCTTCATGTCTGATGGATAAATTTAAGAAAGATATAGCACAACCTCCAATCAGCCTAGATCTCAGTAAACCATGAAGGCATCATGACCAGGTTTTTTTAGCAAGAGTTTTTCAATTAAAAAAGAAGTAAACGAATACAGTGGCTTTCTTAAGGTCACCCAATGATTTTAAGACTTGCAACGCAAGCATCGTAGCCATGACACTAGAACAATTCTCCTTTCCTTTCACATGGACTTTTCATTCCTCCTTGTACCGAACACAATGTCCCCAGCTAAACAGCTAACAACAGATAAAGGCAAATATCTCGTCCTCACATCATTTTAGTAACCAAGAAAGACTAGACTTCTGATTGCACATCCGTCATTATTTTCTGAGCTTCTGTTGACTTTTAAGACCTGCGCTTCAGCTAACAGAATGAAAATAAAATCCTCATAAGTATTCCTGGAAATGAAGCTCGGTGGGATATCTTATTATGAAGTTCCTCTTTTGCCTTCTATCATTGCTTAAAATTATTTCAAGAGGTCCAGATTCTAAGAGAAGAAACCGCATGTTCTTTTATTGGGGGGTGGGGGGAAGGGACGGAGAATATAATGGTTATATCCACACTTTTAAAAAAACAAAAAACAAGCAGTTAATTTAGATTAAGCCTGTAGAAACGGTAATGGCCAGTCTGAATTCACCCTGCCAGTTATTTATTTATTTCCTGTGTTTTTCTCAACTGCAGAGCATCACAATAGTATGTTGTTATTTCCAAGGACAATTTGTTTTTCAGAAACATAGAATGGCTGCTAGAGTCAACCAAGATACTGCTTGGGGAAAAAAGGTGGCACGGGGTAGGAGAAATCGATGTTATTTTTTTTAAAGGTGGGCTATATAGAATAGAATAGAATAGAATAGAATAGAATAGAATAGAATAGAATAGAATAGAATAGAATAGAATAGAATAGAATAGAATAGAATAGAATAGAATTCTTTATTGGCCAAGTGTGATTGGACACACAAGGAATTTGTCTTGGTGCATACGCTCTCAGTGTACATAAAAGAAAATATACATTCGTCAAGAATCATAAGGTACAACACTTGATGATAGTCATAGGGTACAAATAAGCAATCAAACTATATTAGAAAACAGTCAATATAAATCGTAAGGATACCAGCAACAAGGTTACAGTCATACTGTCATAAGTGGGAGGAGATGGGTGATTATTTCAATATGAGACCACCCCAAAAATATTCATAGAATTTTCCCACCCAAAATCTCCTTACCTGTAAAACTATGTGTTAGAGAAGAGTCAAGCACCTTTAGTATACAGAGCAATACCGTAAGAATAGCCTAAGGGCTTTCTCTCACACAGTTATGTTAACATACTGGCCTGTAGTCCTTGCCCTGGCGGAAAGGTATGTTAACATATGTTGCATTGTCCAGACACCCAAGCCTTACCCTGCTTTGCTGTTAGGCAGGTGTCTTTCCAGTTTTAATGCAGAATAATGTAGAAGAGCCGCGGTGGCGCAGTGGTTAGAGTGCGGTACTGCAGACTACTTCTGCTGATCACCGGCTGCCAGCAGTTTGGCAGATCGAATCTCACCAGGCTCAAGGTTAACTCGGCCTTCCATCCTTCTGAGGTGGGTAAAATGAGGATCCAGATTGTTGGGGGCAATAGGCCGACTCTGTAAACTGCTTAGAGAGGGCTGTGAAGCAGTATATAAAGTCTAAGTGCTATTGCTATTGCTATAATACAAAGGGTAACAATTGGTAGATCTCTACAGCTACTTTCCCTAACACAAACTATCTTGTGTTGACAGAAGAAGAAAACACAAATCCCTGTCAGCCTTTAACAGTGGCTGTTTGGACAGGGGTGTCAGATACTTTACAAGTTACCTATGACATGTCTCCAGCAGGAGTGCTGTCTGATGCCAATGACTTGTCAGTGAGGCTATTTCTGAACATGGGTCTATTGGTCTTCTGAAAGACTAAAACTTTACCCAGAAAGAGCCTATGGTAGTTAACAGGAGAAGCAAATAGAATACAGAATAATATAGTTGAAAGAGACTTTGGAGGTCTTCTAGCATAACCCCCTGCTCAAGAAGGAGACTTATACCATGAGCCAGGGTGGCACAGTGGTTAGAGTGCAGTACTGCAGGCTACTTCTGCTGTCTGCCGATTGACTGCAATTTAGCAGTTCAAATCTCACCAGGCTCAAGGTTGACTCAGCCTTCCATCCTTTCTAAGGTAGATGAAATGAGGACCCAGTTTGTGGGGGCAATAAGCTGATTTTGTATAAAATATACAAAAGTATGAAGGCTATTGCTTAACGCATTGTAAGCCGCCCTGAGTCTCCGGAGAAGGGCGGCATATAAATCATTTTTTTTTAAAAAAAGGAGACTTATACCATGAGCCAGGGTGGCGCTGTGGTTAGAGTGCAGTACTGCAGGCTACTTCTCCTGTCTGCCGATTGACTGCAATTTAGCAGTTCAAATCTCACCAGGCTTCAGGTTGACTCAGCCTTCCATCCTTCTGAGGTGGGTAAAATGAGGACCCAAATTGTTGGGGGCAATATGCTGATTCTGTGAACCTCTTAGAGAGGGCGGTAAATTACTGTGAAGGGGTATATATTCTGTAAGTCTACATGCTTTTGCTATTGCTATTCTGAACACATGGCTGTCCAGTCTCTTCTTAAAAACTCCAGTAATGGAGCACCCGCAACTTCTGAAGGCAATCCATTCCACTGATTAATTGTTCTCACTGACAGGAAATTTCTCTTTAATTCTAGGTTGGATGTCTTCTTGATAAGTTTCCATCCATTCCTTCTTAGCTTGTCTTATGTGCTTTGGAAAATATGTTGAAACCCCCCCCCTCTCTGTAAAAGCCCCTGAAATATTGGAAAACTACTATCCTGTCATCTCTAGTCCTTCTCTTCTTTAGATTAGATATATCCAGTTCCTGCAACTGTTCATCATTCGTCAATTTTATCCTGGTTTCAATATATCCCAAACAGTGGTGGGTTTCAAAAAATTTTACTACCGGTTCTGTGGGTGTGGCTTGGTGGGCGTGGCAAGGCTTGATGGGTGTGGCATGGCTTGGTTGGCGTGGCTTGGTGAGCATGGCAGGGGAAGGATACTGTAAAATCTCCATTCTCTCCCCACTCCAGGGGAAGGATACTGCAAAATCCCCATTTCCATCCGATCAGCTGGGACTTGGGAGGCAGAGAATAGATGGGGGCAGGGCCAGTCAGAATTTTTTACTACCGGTTCTCCGTACTACTCAAAGTTTCCGCTACCGGTTCTCCAGAACTGGTCAGAACCTGCTGAAACCCACCTCTGATCCCAGATCAATATATGCTGATTGGCAGCTTTCAAAAACAACCTGTGAAATAGGCAAAATGGTGCTGTCATACTCAGAGTAAGAAAATCAGTAGACAGCGCAGCCATACAGCATCCATTCTTAGCAGAGGCCTGAAATTCATTTGAGAGATAATCAGCTTTTCACAGCTGGATATCTTTCCCTATTTAAATGGGCCTCCCAGGTTAGTAATCACACTAGGGAGCATTAATGCTTTTTTTTTTTTAAAAACAAGTATAGGTCCAGCAGGCTTTCAAATACTACTAAACCTTTGTTTAACAAACAGTCTAGTACTTTCAAAGCAATGTAGCTGAAACATTTATACAAGTTTGAGTGGCAGATGAAGAACACTTTCTAACCGTAATTTTCTTATTTTGAATCTACTGTATATTGTACATCCTAAGATTGCCTTCAGATTTCCTTCAGATTACTCTGTGCCATTTAGCAGATGTGTCCAGTGGTGAAATGTAAAATTTGTTACTACCAGTTTTGTGGGCGTGGCTTGGTGGGGGGGGGATAATATGACTGAGTGGGCGTGACCAACTTTTTTTTCTTTTTACTTTTAAAAGCATTTTTTCTACAACCTCTTTGGCTGAAGAGGTTGTAAAAAAATGCTTTTAAAGCCTCTGATGATCCCAGCTGACTTGCCTGATCGGCAGAGGCTTTCTTTTTTTTTTTAAAGCCTCTGATGATCCCAGCTGAGCCGCACGATCATCAGAGGCTTTTTTTTTTTTTTTACTTTTAAAAGCATTTTTTCGGCCAAAGAGGTTGTAGAAAAAATGCTTTTAAAAATAAAAATAATGATTGCGCGGCTCAGCTGGGCAATTGGGGGGACGCAGGGATTTTTGCTACCAGTTCTCTGAACCACCCGCCTCCATCGCTACCGGATCGGGCGATCTGGTCTGAACCGGGAGCATTTCACTCCTGGATGTGTCCACTTCTACAGGTATCCTTGATTTACCACCATTTGTTTAGTGACCCCTCAAAGTCACAATGGTACTATAAAAAAGTAACTTATGATCATTTCCCTCACTTATGACGATTGTAGCATCCCCGTAGTCACAGAATCAAAATTTGGACTCCTGGCAACTGGCAGGAAGTTGACAGTGGCAGTGTCCCAGGGTAGTGTGATCACTTTTTGTGACCTTCTGGCAAGAAAAGTCAATGGGGAATTCATAGTCACATAACAACTGTGTTACTAGCTTAACAACTGCAGTGATGCAGTTAACCAAGAAAGGTTGTAAAATGGGGCAAGAAAGGTTGTAAAATGGGACAAAGCTTCTTGTTTTGCCTTAGCAGCAGAAATGTTGGGGTCAATTGTGGTCACAAGTTGAGGATTACCTGTATTCTCTTGGGAATTCATCGAATCATACCATTTGAGTCTGGGTCGCTAAATATATATATATATATATATATATATATATATATATATATATATATATATTCTCAGGTTTTCGCGGGTGTTTGTATGTAGGTCTTTGGTTATTCGGGTCTTCTCCCATGTAAAATTGGAAGTGTCTTGGCGACGTTTCGATGAAGTCTCATTCGTCATCTTCAGGCTGGTGTTCTCGGCTTCGTGCTTCCAGGAGCAATTGCGAGACGATACGTGCTTCCAGGAGCAATTACGAGACGATACCTCCCGCCTACCAGCCATTTGGAAACCCGCCCTTATTGACAAACGAGTCCCTAACACGACGAATGACACCAGACCCACACTCACGAGTGCCACACCTGATGTCACCACCACACATCCACGCAGAAAGCAGACTCAAACCCACACTGATAATGAGCCACGACCAAGGACCAGAAGCCAGACCGCAGCTGCATCATTAGCCACTTTAAACCCCTCCAATCCATACATGAAGCAGACTGACACCCACCATGAAGAGCTCGCACGGCCACAAACACGAAGCCAAACAACAACAATGCAGCTCACCAGCTCAAATCCCCCTGCAACTCAGACTAAGCTGAGCACAACCAAGCCCCCACCCAAACAGAACACACCCCCAGCCAATCAGAGCACAGCCAAGCCCCTAACCAATCAGAACACACCTCCACCCAATCAGAACACAGCCAAGTTCCCACCCAATCAGCTCACACCCCCACTAGCAGTTAAAAGGAAGAGACAGCTGCGATCTCACATTGCTCCTGGAAGCACGAAGCCGAGAACACCAGCCTGAAGATGACGAATGAGACTTCGTCGAAACGTCGCCAAGACACTTCCAATTTTACGTGGGAGAAGACCCGAATAACCAAAGACCTACATATATATATATATATATATATATATATATATATATATATATATATATATTAAACAAGTTTTATTGGGGTTTTTTTTTCTCCTCTCCCACCTTCACCCACATCTTTCTTTCTTTTTTGAACACAGTATTGGTAGTTTCTTATCTTATACAATTAGTTAAATTCAAATACATTTTACTCAATTACAATTTTTGTCAGTATTGTCTTCCCCCCTTTCCTTTTTTTTTTTTGAATATACCTCAGTATTTCTATACTTGCATGTATAAACACCTTCTTCATTTATCCATAAGTTCTAACTTTGCTAGTTGTACATATTTATCCTCTTTTATTCTTTAATAATTCATTCTTTTTCCTAATATATTTATATTTGTTTGTTCAGAGCTGCCTTTCTTCTACCTCATCTTCTTTTTTTTAATAATACAACAATCTTTCTCCTCAAACCTAGCCTTTCCCTCTTCTCCTTCCAACTTTCTTTCCCCACCTTGTTCTTCTCTTCTCTACTTCCCCTTCCCTTCTCCTTCTCCTCCTCTCTTCCCCCGTCTTACCTTCTCTCCTACTCTGCTTTCCCTTCCCTTCCTTCCTCCTTACTCTTCCATCCCTCTCTCTCCTTCCTATTCCCCTCCAATTTCTTCATCTCTCTCTATTGCTGTATTCATTTTCAATTTAATATTTTCCATTGTGGAGTTCAGGCAGCCCCAATCCCTTATCTTTTTAATTATTAACAATATATTTCAGCATATTCTCTTTTTTCCTTCAAATCTTTACTCAAACACTTTTCTAATCTCTTGCCTTTTTTACTTTTACCAATATATATTTTTTTACTTTACTTCTTGCAAGTATAACATTTACATCAATTAAAAAGAGAAAAGAAGACAAATTAAGAATATTTTAAGAAATAATTGGATTGGGTAAAATGAGAAAAGATTAAGATGCGCTTTATAAATATATATTTGAATAAGTGGAAATATATTGTTAAAATGTTTTTGGGTCGCTAATATTCAAGTGTAGTTGTACTTATATTGGAGGAGATATGTGCAGATTATCAGTTTTACTAATTCCTCAGATACACAAAGTTCTGTTTAAAAACCTGTCAAGAAGAAAAAAGGCTATATATGAAAAAAGAAAAAGAAAAAAAAAGAAAAAGAAAAAAGAAAGGTGAGATGAATAGAGGATCAAAAGTATGTCAACCAGCATAAAGGTGATCATTCGGAGAGGGCTCTAGAAATATAAAGATGGACAGCAAACTAGAGATGTAAAGAAAAGATCAATCCTACAGTGGAAGGTCATGACAAACTTTGACAAGATCATGAAGAATAAGGATATTTTTATAACAACAGAGATCAGAAGAGCAATGTATTTTTCCTAGTGCTAAGATAAGTCTCTGAAAACTGGACATTGAGAAAAAGTAGGAGAAAAGAGATGGATGGCTTCAAATTACGAATTTGGAGAGTTACGAACAGTAGCATAAAAATAACCAATCAATCACTCTGAATGAAATAACGACTGACTGCTCCCTTGAGGAAGTGATCAGCAAGTAGAAATCCACAAGTTGTGGGCATGCAATTCAAGCAAAGAATGTACTCAAAACCAATTTCTATCCTTGGTAAATGAAGCAAGGAGAAGAATGGGGCAACAATGGAAAAGGAGGTTGGACAGGTTCAGAAGCATCCCTGAAATGTCCTTCAGAGTTCCAAAGGTGCTTTTTCAAGAGGCAACTGGACTTCCTGCTTTTTCTTTGAAGATGTTTTGCTTCTCATCCAAGAAGCTTCTTCAGAGCTGTAGAAGTTTCTTGGATGAGAAGCGAAACGTCTTCAAAGAAAAAGCAGGAAGTCCAGTTGCCTCTTGAAAAAGCACCTTTGGGACAACCATGACTTGGATGACTGAGCATCTCCACAGACATTTAGCTATGTCCCTTAGAATCCTGTGAATTGTCATTTGGTTAAGATGAAAAGCATTTCCCAATGCAAGAATCGGATCAGGCCCAACCTGATGGCAGCCACTATACAAATCACCCTTGATATACTTTGCTTATATTGGTCCTGAGAAGCAGCATACCACATGGAATGCATTTTTTATCACTGTAAATACTGTACAAACTCTGAGGTTTTGTTAGCCATTGTATGCATTCTCACAACCCTCCCTCCTCACTAGCTTTCTCAGAAAATTCATTTCTAGCAACTTGCAGCTTTATCCTCCCATTTATAGGGCATTGTCACATGCTTGCAGGTTCAGAGTTCATGGAGAGCATCATTAGTAATAATTGGACTGTCTAAACTATCTAAGGTCTAAGCACAGAGAAGTCAGCCAATGATAGTGTGGCATGGTTATAAACTTGCAAATCATCAACACTGTATTTGGAAAGTTTTCTTAAGCTCAACTGAGTCTAAGTAGGAAATATGGGGGCATGGTAGAAAGTTTCCCCAAAGACAAAACACTTATGCTCAAGACATTCGCTGAATAGATTTGTGCATGAGTTTAAAAAAGAAGGGGAAACAGTTTTACTCAGAATAATAAGGAGCCAACATGTTTTTGACATTTGCTATGCAACCAATCGTCATTCATAGATGATGCAGTAGGTAGATCTTTCATTCTGGATTCCTGTTAATGTGCTTGAGGAAAATATCCTTACATACAGCTCTGTATGTATGGGGGGCTCTTTTCTTGATCACTTTACACAAAACTGGACAGTGTCTTCCTGGAACTGTCAAATAACTTCTGGATTTAGACTCCTTGTGAGTTCATTTTCAAATTAAACCCCAGAGTAAAATGTAAAAAAGCAAAGGAGAAATAGTTGCCATAGAGCAGTATATAATGATGAGGAGATCTGCTTATCAAGAAGCCTATCAAAAAATAATACTACGATAAAATATAGTACATGTTGAGTAGCATGGACATCAACAATTGTAGGGCATTAGGGAGGTAACGGTTGATCCCAAAGGGTTACATTTTTCTCCCAAAATTGAGGGAAGGAGTGCTAGTTTCTCCTATCTATAATTTGCAAATTTTCTCTTCCGAATGGCACCTTTATCAACGATTGGAGCTCTTCTTTTTAAGAAGAATTTAATGACATAGAATATTTGTTCATGAGGTCCCAGGAGATATTGAATGAGACAGAGGCAGCTAAGTCTGGGTTCCTTCATAGTCTTTCTTTTTTCTTTTTTTTTAAATGACATGATTTTCAGTTCTCCCCTGCACAGCAAGCGTGAATGCATCACAATCAAATCCCAACACTATGACATGACTGGTCACAATAGGGAAATAAGAATCCCATGTTGTGTCTCTCCAGGGAGATGCATTCTTTATTTGCTGTTACCTGGAATGTTAGGTTTCATTTTTGGCTTTTTAATAAAGGTAACAATAGTGTTTTATCACAGCATTCATGCCTCCCTTTGGAGTGGTGCGGTGGCCTAGAGGTGGAGCTCTTGCTTCACAATCAGGAGGCTGTGAGTTCGATCCTAGGTAGAGGCAGATATTTCTCTCTCTGAGAGAATTTATCTGCTGAACAAAATTCCGCATTGGCAATAGGAAGGGCATCCGGCCAGTAAACACTCTATTAGCTCCATTCAGGTGCCCAGACTCTACCCCGCAAGGGATTATAGGGTCGTTAAAAGAAGTTGTTGGTGATGATTCATGCCTCCTTTTGAAGTTCAGGAAATCAAACTTTCAAAAGTCCTCACTTTTTTATGTTAAAAGAATCCAGATATTTTGCTTTCCCCACTTTGGAAGATGCTTTGTGAGCCATAAAGAAATGCTGGTGAGATGCTCATTCTGTATCCTGCCCTTCCTTTCAAGGTAAGTGCGAGAATGCTGTAACATGGGGATCAGGTCCCATCCATTTTCTTATTATTTGCTTAGATCCAAACCCTGAACTTCAGGGTAAAATGGCAGGATCTAAAAAAAGAAAAGAGTGTCTCTTGTGAAATAATTGCTGACTTCATTTGGGACTTGGCAGTTGTCAATCATGTATGTTCAAAGGCAATTGAAGAGATGGCTTTTGGAGAGTACCAGAATAAAAGCTCCCTCCCTTGAATGTCTTATTTCTCTCTCTCTCTCTCTCTCTCTCTCTCTCTCTCTCTCTCTCTCTCTCTCTCTCTTACATACACACACACACACACACACAATATTATTATTAAAAGTTTTAAAGAGAACATAAAAATAGCACAAGTGAATAGAAAATAAAGGAAACAAAGAGAGAAAAGACAAAAGTGCAGGAAGATTAAAACAGAAAATGCTTCCGATTTCCTTTGCAGAAAATATGATTACAAAGCAATCTTTCACTGTGTGATTTCAAAAAAAAAAAAAGGCTCGCTTTTTCTATTATTTAATTTTTTTCCTCTGATGATCAAAAACACAAGTCACAAGTACATTGTTTGCTGTTTCATGCAAAAAAGTCTCTAAGGGGTTTCCAGTCAGCCAAAAAATGTAGATATTATCAAGGAAGTCAGCTGGGTCATCTCTGCAAACTCCATCATTGTCACCAAGCATTCCTCCATTGTGGGTAGTGTTGAACTTTTTCCACTTTTGAGTACGAGAGGTCCTTGGTGCTCTCTGAGCTTGCTTGTTTTCTTGCAGATGTTTCATTACCCAAACTAGGTAACATCAGCACTGATGATGTCATCTAGTTTGAGTAATCCCAAAGGTCAGTGGTGAAATGTAAAATTTGTTACTACCGGTTCTGTGGGCGTGGCTTGGTGGGGAGGGGGGATAATGTGACTGGGTGGGCGTGGCCAACTTTTTTTTTTACACTTTTAAAAGCATTTTTTCTACAACCTTAAGAGGTTGCAGGAAAAAATGCTTTTAAAAGCCTCTGACGATCAGGCAATTCAGCTGGGATCGTCAGAGGCTTTTTAAGGCATTTTTTTTTTCTACAACCTCTTTGGCCGAAGAGCTTGTAGAAAAAAAAATGCTTTTAAAAGCCTCTGACGATCCCAGCTGAGCCAAGCGATCATCAGAGGCTTTTTTTTTAACTTTTAAAAGCATTTTTTCGGCTGAAGAGGTTGTAGGAAAAAATGCTTTTAAAAGTAAAAAAAAAAAGCCTCTGATGATTGCGCGGCTCAGCTGGGTATGGGGGAGGGGCAGGGATTTTTGCTACCGGTTCTCTGAACCACCCGCCACCATCGCTACCGGATCAGGCGATCCAGTCTGAACCGGGAGCATTTCACCCCTGCCAAAGGTGGTTTTAATCTGAAGACGTTTCGCTTCTCATCCAAGAAGCTTTGTTAGCTTCTAGGGTGAGAAGCGAAATGTCTTCAAAGTAAAACAAGAAGTCCAGTTGCCTCTTGAAATAAAGCACCTTTGAGACAACTATGACCTGGATGACTGTGAATCTCCGTAGACATTTAGTCTGGATAATGAAACGTCCACAAGAAAACAAGCAAGCTCAGAGACCACCAGGAACCCCTCATTTCAACCCTGAGCTACAAATATTCTCCTGTATTGGTACTTTTGAGCATATAGAAATTTTGGTGCAGTTGTCACGTATAAAATCTAAGTTAAATTTGCTTTTCTTCTAGCTGGTGGTCCATTAATCCCCAAAGGAAGGTTTCTGGTCTCAGCTATACTTTAGTCTTTAAAATCTTCTGAATTAATGAATGTTCTCTTTGAGGCTAGAATATAATGTACCATATTTTTCAGAGTATAAAACACACTTCCCCCCCAAAAGAGGGTGGAAATGTTGGTGTGTCTTACACACCAAATACAGCTATTTTTGGCCTCCCGAAGCTCCACCCCACTTGTTCCATTTTTTTGCGAAAAATGGGCCCGTTTTTCACAAAAACAGGGTGCACAGAGGGTTTGGGAGGCCTGCAGAATGCTCCTGGGGGCCGGGGAGGGCAAAAACTTTTTTTTTTCCTCTTCAATATCTTGGTGCGTCTTATAGTCCGAAAAATATGGTAAATTATGCCTTGTGACACTCTCAAAGGCATCTGCTTGGCTACTATGCAAAACAGGATGTTGAGTGGAGGAAACTGTAGTCCAGTCGAAAATAATTTTTAAAGGGAAAGCACCATTTTCATCTAATGAAGAATTAGGACATGCAGATAAAGGCATGAGACCTGTTGTATTGCATTGTTTGGCAAACCAGGGCAGACTAAAGTGAGGGAGAAAAGTTTTTGCTTCCATTTCCTCCCAAGCCCCCAATTCTTTCTTTTATGGAGTGCCTAGAAGTAGACACTGCTATAGGCACACTCTCAAGCCACGGTTGCTATGGCAACTCTAGTCGCTCAGTCTATCATAGCAGGCATAATGAGAACAAAATCTAAAGATAATGTGTTCTCAAATGCTACTTCTTCAAGAAGCGTTGCTAATCTTGGATGCCTCTAAAAGAGCTCCTGAAATCATTTAGGCTTCAGGAGAACCGTATCTCTGGATGATGTTAGCATCACTGATCCTAGTGGTGGCCTCTTAATAGCAGGGTGAGGTACTCAAGAATAGAATAACAGAGTTGGAAGGGACCTTGGAGCAGGGGTGGGTTCTACTTACCTTTACTACCGGTTCACAACGGGGCCGCGCATGCGCAGAAGCATTTTGATGACGTCGGGGTTGGTGGGCGGAGCTTCCCGCCGGTTTTACTACCAGTTCTATAGAACCGCTGCGAACCCGAGGCAACCCACCACTGCCTTGGAGGTCTTCTAGCCAACCCCATGCTTAGGCAGGAATCATCATCATTATCATAATATAGAATAATAGATTTGGAAGGGACCTTGGAGGTCCCTGCTCAGGCAGGAAGTCCTGTACCATTTTAGATAAATGGTTGTCCAATCTCTTCTTAAAAACTTCCAGTGTTGAAGCATTTACAACTTCTGGAGGCAAGTTGTTCCACTGATTAATTGTCTGTCAGGAAATTTCTCCTTGGTTCTAGGTTGCTTCTCTCCTTGATTAATTTCCACCCACTGCTTCTTCTCCAAAGCACCTGAAGGCTTCTTTGTGGCAGCCCCTGAGATATTAGAACACTGCTATCATGTCACCCCTAGTCCTTCTTTTCATTAAACTAGATATACCCAGTTCCTGCAACTATTTTTTATATGTTTTAGCCTCCAGTCCCCTCATCATCTTCGTTACTCTTCTCTGCACTCTTTCTAGTGTCTCCACATCTTTTTTACATCGTGGCAACCAAAACTGGATGCAGTATTTCTCTCCCCAGGCCTGAAATTGGTGATATACTTTGTCGTGGTGAAAACAGCAGATAAGAAGGTAGGATTGAAATGAGGGAAATTTAATTTCTTTCATTTTTGTTCTGCCTAGGGATTTTGTGTGCTTGGGAGAGTCTTCTGAAGAACTTCAATCAGGATGACTAATTATGGGTAAGTATAGTGTTGGAGAATTAACATGCCAAGGTAGGAGTAGAGAAATGAGATATATTGTACCTGTCTCCTCCTCTAGTTAATCCCTTGCTCAGACGTAGACATACCTGCCTAGTCTCTGGCCTGCAGGTACTGATGTTATATTCCAGGTTCATGAATAGTAAGGTCTTCAATATCTATGACTTGTTTATGGAAGTTGTTGGAGTGATGGAAGATGTAACTCTCTCAGCTGTGGTCTTTGGTGCACTAAAACAGATCAGTGATTAAAAGGAGAGATCTATAGGAATTCTCTTTGCCCCTCCAAATTTCTTGTCCACACTTACCTTATAAAGTCCATTCTCAAAACACTTTATGGGCCCCTTCACATAAAGAGTTTTTGAAGTCCATTCAAGCACTTACCTTTTATGTTAACTCTTAACATAAAAATTTGGAGAAGATGGAGGACTTTTTTGGTGTGTTATCCAGTCTGTCAGGCAGGGGTGTCAAACTCGTGGCTCACGGGCTGAATTCATCATGTGCTGGCCATGCCCACCCCCAGTTTAGCAAAGGGGCGGGGAAGTCATGATATGTCACGTGACAACAACATGATGCTACGAGATTGACACCCCTGCTGTCAGGTAATCTCATTAGCTGAGAACAAGGAAGTAGCCTCAGATTTGATGTTCAGCACTCCCAAGGTGATGGTCTAATGGACTTCTATACCTATCCTAAACCCTCATAACTGGAGGAGCTAAGAATTTGTGTTCGTGTTAATTCTGGGACCTGTCCCAATTTAGGTGTCAAGTCATATTCTGGATCTGATCTACTTGGCAGGAAGATTGTAGTCTGAATGTGGGAGATTTTGCATTATTTCCTTTATAAGATCATTTCCTGTTAAGATTTAGATATGCAGCAACTGTTCCTCTTTTCAGGGGTATAAGATCCATTGGAATAGTCTGTCCCTAGAGTCTGAAGAAGTCCAGAGAACACTCAAGTCAAAGCTATGATTCCCTTGTGGAATACAGTAATCAACAGTATAACGGAAGGGACCTTGGAGGTCTTCTAGTCCAACCCCCTGCTTAAGCAGGAGAGCCTATATACCAGTGATGGCGAACCTATGGCATGTGTGCCGGAAGTGGCATGCCAGCTGTTGGCACCCGTTGCTCTTCCGGATTTCACTGTGCACATGAATACCAGCCAGCTGATCTTCACACCAGAAACCGGAAGAGCAGTTCCCTGGCATGCATGAGTGCACCGGGAAAGCTGAGCTTCCATTTCCAGGGTGCGCATGTGTGACAGCCAGCTGGTGTTCGCATGTGCATGCATGCCAGAAACCGGAAGACCAGAATGACTGGAAGCTGGAAGCTCAGCTTCCCAGTGCATGCATGTGCACCGGTGTTCTTCCAGTTTCCAGTGCTCCCGCACGTGAGTGCCGGGGAGCTGCTCTTCCGGTTTCCAGTGCTCCCACACACACGTGCTCCCATTTTGGCAGTTGGTGCCAAAAAGATTCGCCAGCACTGGCCTATACCATTCCAAACAAATGGCTGTCCAATCTCCTTTTAAAAACTTCCAGTGATGGGTCTTATTACAGGAGGGGACAAATCAGCAAACAGGGAAGAAATTCAGAAGTTATCTACATGGTGCTCAGAAAACAACTTGCATCTAAACACCTGCAAGACAAAGGAGATAGTGTTGGACTTCCGGAAGCAGAGAAAGGAACCTGCCTCATTCTATATCAAAGGGAGCTGTGTGGAGAGGGTCTCCGCATTCAAATTCCTGGGAGTGCACCTTAGCCAAGTTCTCACCTGGAAAAATAACACATCCCAGGTGGTTAGAAAGGCTCAACAGAGACTCCATTTCTTTAGGGTCTTGTGGAAAAATCAGGTGGAACAACAGCTGATGACTTCCTTCTACCAGTTCACAATAGAAAGCGCCCTCACATATTGTGTCACGGACAGCCACGGACAGGAAGGCATTACAGAGGGTGATGAGCACAAAAAATCACGAGCTGCCTCCTAACCCCACTGGATGAAATCGCCAGGTCCCACTGTCTCAGCAGAGTGAGGAAAATCCTTAGGGATGATTCACACCCTGGACAGCATTTCTTTATTCTCCTACCATCGGGCAGGAGATATAGACGCATAGGCAGCTGAACGAATAGGCTGAAAAATAGCTTTTATCCATGGGCTGTCAGACTTTTAAACGCAACGTAACAGCACAATCAGGCTTAATGTGATAGACTTACAGTGCCAGGGTAACATGCAACATGTATATAACAGTGTAATATAATATTATATATGTACCCTGTTTCCCCCAAAATAAGACATCCCCTGATAATGAACCCAATCAGGCTTTTGAGCGCATGGCAATAAGGCCAAGCGCTTATTTCAGGGTTCAAAAAAATATAAGACAGGGTCTTATTTTCAGGGAAACATGGTATGTATGTGTAAATGTGTGCTAGTTCATTACTTATTTGGGTTTAGGGATTTCTTTTTTATTGATTGATTTATCGAGATGTATTCTGTGTTCTTCGGTGGGCTGCACCAAGGGAGTCTCATTCAATTTCATTGTACACATGTCGTGCATTGACAATAAAGGTTTGAATTGAAAGTGATGGAGCACTCGCAACTTTATGCCATAACATACTCCTGAGTATCCTGTCCTAGAAAACACAGCTTATTCAGCCACCTAATATACACACTGACTGAAATTAGGAAGGAAGGTGGGGAATCATTTAATGCAACTGGAGGAAAATTCATCTCTTCGATTAAATACTAATAAGACACTTACCAAGGCTATTCTGTGATCGCAAGAAAGATGGGGAAAAAATCTCCATGACTTCATCTTCTCAATATTACATAGTAAAACTTTTCTAATTAGTTAAAGGCTTCTTGGGTTCTAGCCTTTCAGGAGATCACACTGAACAGCTCAACAGCTTCTGTAAAATATTGGCTAGATCAGTGGTTCTCAACCTGTGGTCCATGAACCCTTGGGGGATTGCGAGCAGGGGTGAAATCCAACAGGTTCTGACAGGTTCTGGAGAACCGGTAGTGGCAATTTTGAGTAGTTCGGAGAACCGGCAAATACCACCTCTGGCTAGCCCCAGAGTAGGGTGGGAATGGAGATTTTGCAATATCCCTCCCCTGGAGTGGAGAGGGAATGAAGATTTTGCAGTTTCCTTCCCCTGGAGTGGAGAGGGAATGGAGATTTTGCAGTATCCTTCCCCTGCCACGCCTACCAAGCCACACCATGCCTACCAAGCCACGTCCACAGAACCGGTAGTAAAAAAAATTTGAATTTCACCCCTCATTGCGAGGAGGGTCTGCAAAGATTTGAAGAAATGTTATGATTTAAGTCTTGGGGGTCTGTGGCCATGGCAAATACCATCTCCAAGGTATTTAAAGAGGATCTGTGGCGAAGAAAAGGTTTAGAACCATTGGGTTAGATAGTTTTAAAACAAAATTAACTATACATCATCATTCTGGACTCTACAGTTTTCTTAATCCAAGTCTCTGGAGATGGGTGAAGCATGATCTGTTCACAGCCTCTTGAATGACATTTTAAGGCCTGAAAAATCTAGAAAAAATGTTTGGAGATACATGGCCAACCACTTATTTGCTTGATTCTTGCCCTTTATTCACCCAGTATAAGAGATCAGGAGTTTCCTTCCTATAAGGAATAGTCTCAACTTCATTAAAGGCAGCTGCAATAAGAACAGACCTGATCATGGCATGTAGAACATGGGTGTCAAACTCACCACGTCACCTTGCCATCATGTGACATATCGTGACGTTTTTTCCCTTATCGGAGCTGACCTGCACATGACGCATCCGGCCCATGGGCTGCCAGTTTGACACCCCTGATGTAGAAGAACTGAATAATTGTAGATCTGCTGCCAACATCTCTTTCCTAGGCAAGCTATGGAAATAAATCATGGTTGAACAGAGCCAGGTGTTTCTGGGCAAAATCCATTGTGTCTAGGAACATTTGGCTCGGATCAGCCATGATTTTCTAGACTCAATCCAGTAGGGATTCATGTTGGCATTGAAATTGAATTATTCACCCAGTGGGATGATCATTGCCCACAGACAGATGGGGGACGACGGTCCTGAATCTTGAGCATTTCCCTGGATCTCTCAGCTGCTTTAGATACCATTAGTTAGATGTAAAGAGGATTGTTTTACTGCGGTTCTGCTTGTACCTGAAAACCTGACCTCAGCATTGTGCTGGGAAATTTCCTAAGTGATGAAATTTGCATTGTCTGTTATTTCTCAGCCCATTTATCTAATCGGTGTTACTCAGCCTTGGCAACTTTAAGATGTATGGACTTCAAGTCTCTCATATTTCCCCAGCCAATTGATCTCACCTATCAAGAGTTTGAATTTTATTTCCCTTTTCTGGTGGTATTAGCGATCCCATCCAATTTCCTTCTCCTGCAGACTTGCTAAATGCTCACTCCATCTTTTCCTCCAATTCATGAAAGAAATTGATGAAGAGTGAAGGACCCAGCATTAAATGTTATGGCACTCTACGCACTACCTCCCTTCAGTTTAATGAGGAACCATTGACGAACAATCTCTGAGTGTGCTTTTTTAGGCCTTAACTGCAGTGCCATCCAGTCCGTACTTCACTAGCTTGCAAATCAGAATGCCATGGAGGATTTGATCAAAAGTTTGCAGAAATCAAAATACATTTCAGCATTCCTATTATCTCACAAGTAGTAATGCAATCAAACCCAGCATAAGATAGATCTAAAGATAGATCTGAGCAGTGGCTCAGTGGCTAAGATGCTGAGCTTGTTGATTGAAAGATCGGCAGTTCAGCAGTTCGAATCCCTAGTGCCGTGTAACAGGGGAGCTCCCGTTACTTGTCCCAGCTTCTGCCAACCTAGCAGTTCGAAAGCACGTAAAAAATGCAAGTAGAAAAATAGGGACCACCTTTGGTGGGAAGGTAATAGCATTCCGTGTGCCTTTGGAGTTTAGTCATGCTGGCCACATGACCACAGAGATGTCTTCGGACAGCGCTGGCTCTTCGGCTTTGAAACAGAGATGAGCACTGCCCCCTAGAGTTGGGACCGATTAGCACATATGTGAGGGGAACCTTTACCTTTACCTTTTTAACAAGACTTGTTCTTGATAAATCCAAGCTGAATTCTGTACAGGATTGCATTATTTTTAATGTTGCTTACAGACTGATCGCTTTATGCTGTACTTAAAATCTTTCCAGATATCACATGGTGTCACAGTGGTCCTGTGGTTAGAATGCAGTATTGCAGGCTGATTCCATCCTCTGTCAGGAATTCGATCCTTACCGGCTCGAGGTTGACTCAGCCTTCCATTCTTCCAATGTCAGTAAAATGAGGACCCAGATTGTTGGGGGCAATAGGCTGACTCTGTAAAACCGCTTAGAGAGGGCTGTTAAAGCACTATGAAGCGGTATATAAGTCTAAGTGCTATTGCTAAGTGCTATTGCTATCCCACTGGACTGTAGCTTTTTGGCTCCTCCTTTCCCCTCTTAAAGGGATGAAGACATTTTCCTTCCTCTGCTTATTTGCTATTTCACCCCTTTTCCAATCTTTCGTATCAAATAGATATTCCCTCATCATACAGGTAGTCCTCGACTTACAACCATTTATTTAGCGCCCGTTTGAAGTTACAGCAGCAATGAAAAAAGTGATTTATATCCATTTTTCACACTTACGGGCATCATAGCATCCCCGTGGTGATGTGATCAAAATCCAGACACTTGACAAATGACATGTATTTATGATGGTTGCCATGTCCTGGGATCATGTGATCATCTTTTGCAATCTTCTCTTGAGCAAAATCTATGGAGAACCCAGATTCACTTAGCAGCTCTGTTAAGTGAACTTAACAATTGTAGCAGGGGTGAAATCCAGCAGGTTCTGACAGGTTCTGGAGAACCGGTAGCGGAAATTTTGAGCAGTTCAGAGAACTGGCAAATACTACCTCTTGCTGGCCCCAGAGTGGGGTGGGAATGGAGATTTTGCAATATCCTTCCCCAGGAGTTGGGGTGGGAATGGAGATTTTGCAGTATCCTTCCCCTGCCATGTCCACCAAGCCACACCACGCCCACCAAGCCACGCCAACAGAACCGGTAGTAAAAAAAATTGGATTTCACCACTGAACTGTACTGATTCAATTCACTTAACAACTGTGGCAAGAAAATGGGTCAAAAACTTAACAACTGTCTTGCTTAGCAACAGAAATTTTGGGCTCAGTTGTGGTCATAAGTCAAAGACTACCTGTATTTCTATCTGTCTCAATTTTCACTCCTCTTCCTTCAATCTGCTATTCCTACAATTCATGACCGTTTTGGATGTACTTTTTCTTGGCAGCCTGTTCCTCTGACTATCTGCCGTATGCACCCTTTTTAATTTCAAAATTGTGTAAGCTTTTTTTTTTTTTTTGGCTGCCACATTTGCTTTTTATGCTGTTTCCATTTTTTCTCATTTAAATACTTTCCAATTGTACTTTGAGTGTCTTTTTTGGCACTCCCACTCGTCTTAGTTCCTTTCCCCACGTCTACTTGGCTGTGTATTTCAATTATTGCTCAAAATGTGAATGTGGAAATTTTTAATATATTGTAAAATGCCCTGGGAAAACTTGGCTTTGAAAGATAGCTATAACATTTTAAAAATAAATGTTGCAATAAACAGGAAGCTCAGGTTTTTGGGGGTGGGGGAAATAAACAGCTTTTTCTGTTTTCTTTCTGTGGAAGAAGGAAGTTAATTTTTATGAGAAGTGAAAAAGGTTCTCTGGATGGATAGCATGGACTGGTCAACTTTTAAAGAAAAATATTGATTGACTATTGTAGTGAGCAAAATTCCCTATGTTGCTTAGTCAATATATCAGATAGAACAGCGGTCACCAACTGGTGGTCCATGGATCACTGGTGATCTGTGAAAAAATTTTGGTGGTCCACAGAAAAATTATTTGCATTTTTAATATTGCACTAAATCAGGGGTCCTCAAACTACGGCCCCTGGGCTGGATACATGCAATGAACGTTTGTGTTGCTGCAAAGAGCCTCCCCCTTCGGGGTCTTTTTGTGTGGGTCGGAGGGAGGCAGAAATTCTGATTTAGGGTCTGCTTCAGCCTCCTGGTGTGGGGCTTTGGACGAAGGCTGGAAGGAAGCACCGCTGGTGGCAAAGAGCCGGAGGGCCTTGTCCCAGTGGGATTGCCTCATGGCCTGGAACTGGCTGACCATCTCAGGCTGCTGAGCCTCCAGGCACCGGTGCCTGCCCTTGCACTCCCACAGTTTTTCCCTCTGCTTGGAAAGCCTAGGCTCGTAGTCCTCAGTGAGGTGCTTCTGCTGAGCCTCCTTCTTGGTCAGATCCAATTTGAACTGAGCTGTTTTGCCAACTCTTTCTCGTGGTGGCTGTTTAGCTCCAACAACTGCTTCCTGTTGGGGCCCTAAGAAGCCTGGGCGGGGAGGCGAGGAGTTGGCCATGCCCACCCAGTCACATGACCACCTAGCCACGCCTACCCAGCTGGTCATTAGGCAGATCATATTAGTGGTCCACGGAATTTGAAATTATGAACTTAATGGTCCCTGAGGTCCGAAAGGTTGGTACCCCTGAGATAGACCATAATGGTATGAATCTCTGTAGAATTACTACAATCTGTTTTATTCATCACTTCAGGTTTAATACGACTTCACTATCTTGTGTTTGGTGATACATATTTTAGCTTCATAGATTGTTTTAGATAACCCTTTAGATTTACATTTTAGATTTTACACAGGTAATTAGCACACCGTATAATCTGAAGGACAACACAGTGGCCAACCAATTGAAAGAGGTCACTCTGCATTCTGATACCAAAAAAAGGAGATTTAACAGTGTGTGCAAACTATCATACAATATAGCCTTAATTTCACATGCTAGCAGAATAATATTTAGGATCATCCAATGCAGATTAAACCCCCTATATAGAAAACGAAGTGTCAGGTATTCAAACTGGCTTTTTTTAAAAAAGCCAAGGAACACAAATTATTGTTGTGGGTGTATGATGGATAACCGAGAAAGCCGAAGAATACCAAATATTAGTCAGTGTGTGCTTCATCAGTTATAGAAAATCTTTTGGATGGATCATATCAACTTTGTGGAAGTACTCAGAAAAATTAGAATCCTAGAACATCTTAGTGTCCTCATGAGAAATCTATACACAATTCAGGAAGTCATAATATGAACTGAACATGGACAAACAGACTCCAAGCTGTCAAAGAAATGCAACAAAGCTTATAGTTTCCCACTCCTCCCCTTATTTATTATTATTATTTTGCAGAATATATATCAGAAAACAAGGACAGGCATGCAACATTAGCGCTCTCTGACAAAACGATGGACAGCATTACCTGTTTAAAATCCCTGCCATGGTGAGAGTCGCCATTCATTGTACACACCTTCTCTCCATCATCACCCCTTCTGTAGAGGACAATAGATGCTGTCTACTATGACAGCTTTACCTTTGTTCTTGTTCTGGGAATATAGGCACACTGCCAAGAAAAATATTTCTTTGCTGCCTCCCATCATTTCTACACAATATTCTAAATTTTCCTAAATGTCCCCCTTTTTCTCCCTTGAAAATAAAGAATATCCTAGAACAGCAGTCACCAACTGGTGTCCATGGATCACTGGTGGTCCACGAGAAAATTTTGGTGGTCTGCAGAAAAATTATTTGCATTTTTAAGATTGCACTAAATCAGGGGTCCTCAAACTCCGGCCCCTGGGCTGGATACGTGCAATGAACGTTTGTGTTGCTGCAAAGAGTCTCCCCCTTTGGGGTCTTTTTGTGTGGGTCGGAGGGGGGCAGAAATTCTGACTTAGGGTCTGCTTCAGCCTCCTGGTGCGGGGCTTTGAGTGAAGGCTGGAAGGAAGCACCGCTGGTGGCAAAGAGCCGGAGGACCTTGTTCCAGTGGGACAGCCTCATGGCCCAGAACTGGCTGACCATCTCAGCCCACTGAGCCTCCAGGGACTGGTACCTGGTCTTGCACTCCCACAGTTTTTCCCTCTGCTTGGAAAGCCTAGGCTCATAGTCCTCAGTGAGGTGCTTCTGCTGAGCCTCCTTCTTGGTCAGATCCAATTTGAACTGAGCTGTTTTGCCAACTCTTTCTCGTGGTGGCTGTTTAGCTCCAACAACTGCTTCCTGTTGGGGCCCTAAGGAGCCTGGGCGGGGAGGCGAGGAGTTGGCCATGCCCACCCAGTCATATGACCACCTAGCCACGCCTACCCAGCTGGTCATTAGGCAGATCATATTAGTGGTCCGCGGAATTTGAAATTATGAACTTAATGGTCCCTGGGGTCCGAAAGGTTGGTGACCCCTGTCCTAGACAGTAGTGGGTTTCACTTACCTTCGCTACCAGTTTGGAACTGTGAACACACGTGTGCGTGCTTTGCTTGCGTGCAGTGCTTCTGCGCATGCACAGAACCTTCTGCGTCCGTGATGATGTCTGGGTGGATGGGTGGAGCCTCTCGCCACCACCACTACCAGTTTGTCCAAACCAGGGCACACCAGTAGAAACCCCTCACTGGTCCTAGAATGTAACACTAGGCATTGCAACGCGTAAGCTTCCAATTGATGCCTTTTAATTCAAACCAACAAATTAAGGGAATCAAACTCAGATAAGTCCTAGGCACCACGTTTCCTACTGTTCTCAGAGAGTGGCATCATACCTGAATCCAGTTCTAATCTTGCAGCTCCCTAATTAGCCTCTGAAAAGCAGGTTAAACTCTGAGGATTCATTGGCTGGCCCTCCCTTGGTTCCGACTTCTCCGGGATGAAATTAAGTTTTCTTGAATTGACAGTGCCTTGGTTTTCATGCAGCTTTGAAGGAGACAAAACAGAGCTGAAGATGAGTCAAAACAAAAGACTCAAAATTCAAGGTAAAAGAGAACCATTATGAAACAATATCTTACCCATGAGCCATCCTTCCTTTGACTAAGATGGAAACACAGGCCTCCTTTCTTCCTTTGGGGCGCAGTGCAAGGTACAAACCTGTCATCCGAGAACATTTTCGTTAAACCCGGACGTCATCACGGACGCTCTTTCTCAGATGTCAAACTGTGACTAAAACAACAGCCCCAAAGAACAATGGCCCAAGGCTAACAGACAAAGAAAAGGTTTTTTAAAAAGATGTTTTCACCATCCCTGGAGTCCTTGGACCGTTGTTCTTTGGGGCCGTTGTTTTAGTCACAGTTTGGCATCTGAGAAAGATGTCAGGGCTCTCCTTTTTACCTTACTTTTGAAGGAAACAAGCCCCTATTTTCAATAAGAGAAGGAAAACAAAGAATATCAGCTTTAAATAAAATGTTCTCTCTTCACAGAGACAGCAGTGGGGCAATTGCCTTTGGTTTCCCAAACACCCCCCCCCCCTTTCTTTCTTTCCCATTCCTCTTCACAATAGAAACATTTAAAAGTTGGAAGCAAGCTTTTAAACAAAAGAAGGAAATCACTCAGCTATTGCCGCTTGCTTTATCTCCATTTCCATATTCTATCAGGTTTTGTAGAGCACTGAACACCTGAAGGAAATAAAGTGTCTGAGTTCACATTGGTCAGGCATAATGTTGTTTCCTGCTTAGCAAGAATTGAATGTGGTCTACGAAAGGTTAGATGGTAATGTCTGTGTTAGCCACTACTAAAACTGTCATAAAAATTTGTGGGTTTTTTGATTAATTCAGTTATCTTTACAAAATTACATAAAGCCAGGGACTAGGATTTATTTTGGGTTAAGACTTACCGGTAGTCTAGGACAGTGATGGTGAATGTTTTAGGCACTGAGTGCCCAAACTGTGCGCATGCCCAAACAGAAAGGTGCCCTCACTTGTGCAAACATGTGTATGTGCAAATGTGCACATGCACAGACATACACAGGCATGCGCAGTCATGCGTGAACCTGTGCATGCACAGACATGTGTACATGCACAGCAGGGACCCAAAGACCAGCTGGCCAGTGGGAGATGGGGCATCCCAACACCGGTAACACAGCAGGAGGTGAGATCTTTTTCTTTCATGAGGTTCTGTTTTGTCGTTCGCAGGGAAACAGAAGCTCACAAAAGAAATGCCACGGAGATCTGAACTGGGATGACAGCACGCGTGCCAGCAGAGAGGGCTCTGCGTGCCACCTCTGGCACGCGTGCCATAGGTTCGCCATCATGGGTCTAGGATATTAACTTAGCCAGCTGTGACTGAATCAATAAACCGTGGTTAAGCAAAGTAGACTAATGCAATGTGTTTACCCATTAATTGTCTTCTGGAAACGAACCTTGTAGAGTTTTCTTCGTTTGGTGTCCTCAAGATACTTTTGGTCTACAGTTGCTAATATTTCTACCCACCATGACTGGGAATTCTGCAGGTTACGTTTTCTACACACCTACTTAGAAGGCTTTACATTGGGAAAGATGCATCAAAATCAGAAGATCCATTTGTATATAAAGATCGTTCCAGCATGGCTATGATAAAATCTAAAACTTCCAGGCCATATAAAACAGAAGATAAAATTTCTGAACACATTTTCAAAGCAGAGGCAAAGAGCTCTGCAATAATGATAATGTAATAATGTTGGACAATCACTTAAACATGAGCCAGCAGCGTGCAGCAGCAGCCAAAAAAGCTAATACAATCCTTGGTTGTATAAACAGAGGCATAGAATCAAAATCACGTGAAGTATTAGTATCGCTTTATAAAGCCTTAGTAAGGCCACACCTGAAATACTGCTTCCAGTTTTGGTCACCACATTACAAAAAAGATTTTGAGACTTTGGGGGAAAAAATGCAAAGAAGAGCAACTAGGAGGGTTAAAGGCTTAAAGACTAAAACATATGAAGAATGGTTCCAGGATTTGGAATTGACTAATCTACAGAAAAGAAGGACTAGGGGGGACATGATAGCAGTGTTCCAGTATTTGAGAGGCTGCCACAAAGAGGAGGAAGGGGGTCAACTTATTTTCCCAAGCACCAGACAGTAGGAGAAGAAACAATGGATGGAAACTAATCAAGGAGAGAAGCAACCTGGAATTAAGGACAAACTTCCTAACAGTGAGGACAATTAACCAGCGGAACAGCTTGCCTCCAGAAGTTGTCATGCTTCATCACTGGAGGTTTTTAAGAAGAGACTGGACAGCCACTTGTCTGGAATGGTATAGGGTCTCCTCAATGGTGGGATTCAAGTAATTTAACAACCGGTTCTCTGCCCTAATGATTTCTTCCAACAACCATTTTGCCAAACTGCTCAGAAAGTTAACAACCGGTTCTCCCCAAGTGGTGCGAACTGGCTGAATCCCACCACTGGGTCTCCTGCTTGAGCAAGGGGCTAGATTAGAAGACCTCCAAGGACCCTTCCAGCTCTATTCTGATTGAGTTTAGAAAGAGTAACACACTACCACAATGACTGCATGATGTTAGAAGATGTTTTTAGATATTAGCATGGAGGGCATATCCTTAGCGCATACAATATAATACATTGTTGTGCTGCACTACAATTGTACATTTGCAGTACAAATTTGGATGGTTTTTGCATGCAAACCCAGTAAAAGTATCCTGAGTAGCATTCATACAAGTAAGATAAATCAATTAGCATGCTTCGGTTAACCGTAGATTGGTGTGTTATGTGAACATAGTCTGGTTAAAAATCAATACAAGCCCAGTTATACTGTGGGCAAATGCCAGCATTGGTCATGATTCAAACTCAGTCAGTGCAAGGGCTGGATATTGAATGTATTTTGAAGCATGTTGGGGGCACAGAGGGCATTCTAAGTAGAATCCTATTGATCCAACTAAATTTGCTGTTGCTGAGAACGATCATTCTGCTGTGCTTATTTAGAAGGGATTAAGCAAAGCAACTACCTAAATGAGGAAGCTTTTTAGCACACAGAAGTGGTGGTAGAGAGCTTAGAGGCACAGAAGACTAAGCAAGAAAGCAGGTGGTTAGGAAATTCAAGTTGCCTAAAAATGGGAATGCAAGTGAAGTGTTAATACCACTTTATAATGCCTTGGTAAGGCCACACTTGGAATACTGCATCCAGTTTTGGTTGCTATGATGTAAAATAGATGTTGAGACTCTAGAAAGAGTGCAGAGAAGAGCAACAAAGATGATTAGGGGATGAGGCTAAAACATATAAAGAACGATTGCTGAAACTGGGTATGTCTAGTTTGATGAAAAGAAGGACTAGTAACAGAGTTGGAAGGAACCATTGGACCTTTCTGAACAACAAGCTCAGCATCTTAGCCACTGAGCCGCCTAGGAAGCTGCCAGTGTTTCAATATCTCAGGGGCTGCCACAAAGAAGGGGGAGTCAAGCTATTCTCCAAAGCACCTGAGGGCAGGACAAGAAACAATGGGTGGAAACTAATCAAGGAGAGAAGCAACTTAGAACTAAGGAGAAATTTCCTGACAGTTAGAACAATTAATCAGTGGAACAACTTGCCTCCAGAAGTTGTGAATGCTCCAACCCTGGAAGTTTTTAAGAAGATTGTGGATAACCATTTGTCTGAAATGGTGTAGGGTTTCCTGATCAGATTGGATAATGAAAAGCATGCCCATAATTTTACACCAAGGCTACTGAATGAAGTCAAGCCCCTTTCAGCTGTAGACAATTTGAAACTGTGGGTGATAGGTAGAAACTCAGGCTTCATTAAGTGCTAAAATTTCATCTGGGTCATTTTAATCTGCAGGTGCAAACTGGGGAGGCGTCATGCAATTCTCTGCACTCTGGAAATGAGGTGGCATTCAATCTAGCCCTTTTCTTGAAAAGCTTTTCTTCACCGACAAGGAATCAGCTTGTACTGAGGAACATTCAATCAAGTGAATTACCACCTGCTGACTGACACGATAGAAGATCCATGACCAGGTGCCCCTCCTGTAATTGTATTTTCTTATTACAGAGAACGGTTTGAAGGTGGGGCTCTTTCCCTCAGGAAGGATAGCACTGGGTTGCCCTTGCTGCAGCTTTTTAAGCAGAGGCCAGATGGGTCAGAAGTCTAGGACTTTCAGCCTTTGTTTTGGAATGCAGAAGAAGGTTGGAGAAGGAGATATCTATGTCTCTGACTCCTTTTGCACCACACACTAAATTGCAAGATGGCCAAGTCCATTTTAGCTTAGAGCAGGGGTATTTGGCCTTGCTGGCTGAGGAATTCTGGGAGTCGAAGACCACAAGTCTTCAAGTGGCCAAGATTGGACACCTCGGGCCTAGAGCATTGGGTGAAGTCAACCCCCATAATTAATTCATGGTTGTCTATGTTGAGCATTGAGTTGCTTGGCTTGGCCAGCGATAGACAACTATGTCCTTGTGTACACAAGCCCCCAAAGTTGCAGCAAAGTGGTTAAGAAGATGAAAATATTCTAATGCTTTCCCCCACCTTGGCTCTTTTCACACAACTTGCTTTATAGCTCAGTGTATTAGTCACATGCACTCAACACACTAGAGTTTGTTACCGTTTTTTGTGGCATGCACATACAAATGCAATCTGTTTGGTTAACCGTGCAATGCATAAAACAAAGGCAAAGATTGGATTGATTCAATAACCAGATGTGATTGGCTGATGGATTCTGGGATTGAAGTCCACAAGTCTTAAAGTTGTGAAGGTCAGATGCCCTTGCTCTAAAGATAAGGGACTGCAGTATGGAGGTAAGTTGTAAGCAAACGTTGGGAAACATTGTGCTCCTTGTCTTCATATTGTATCTACTGCTATCACAAAACCCAACTTCTAATTCTGGGTCAAGAACCAGCATCCTACTTAGGGATCAAATTAATATTGAGGGGAAGGTTGCACTAGATTGGATGAAGATGCTATATCAGAGACCTATAGCCAGGATTTTGTGTTTATTCCCATAAGAGCTTGACTCTTTTTAAAAAAGAAACAATGTGCTATATATATATTTGGGTTTCCACTATAGATTTTGCTTAGTTGTCAGGATGTCAAGATGAGAAATAGGATCACAGTTCATTCAGTGCATAGCACATAGCTTGGTGCACAAACATTTATTTATTCACTCTTCAGCTTTATTCCTCCCTTCAACCACAACACCCATTCTTTCTTTTAACCTTAAAGGATACCAACTGTAGGACAAGTCATTAATAACAGAACTGAAGCACGTTTGACACTGTGGCCACTTACAGAAATTATCATACATAGCAAAAGTTGTTCAAAAATATTTTTAGTAAGAGAGACAAGGCCTTTGTTATACCTATGCATCATTCTTTACAAATGATACCAGTCTGAGCATATTTAGGGCACAATCAAAGTCCAGGTTTTCTCTACACGTGATTATGCTATTTGATGCTAGCTAGGATCTCTAATCTATAGACTACCTACCAATATACTATTGTCTATATTCCACCAACTGTGAGGTACATGTTGTCATAGTTGGATGGAGTTTGTGAGATCCACAGAAAGGAAGTGAAGTCTAATATGGATATTCATCGAAGATATCTGAGCTATCATCTTGTCCCATTGGGACTGGCCCGCTCCAATCCTTCTGTCAGTAGGGGCCTACTGTGGGCCTCATCAACCAAGACATTTTGGCTAGTGGGGTCTAGGAGAACAGACTTTTCTGCCACAGCTCCTCAAGAACATCCTGTCACTAGAGGTGAGATCTGTCCTCACCTTCCTGGCCTTCAGGAAGGGCCTTAAAACTTGGTTCTGTTGATTGTCATGAAACTCTGATGGAGAAGCTGGTGGTTGAGCAGTGGTACAGAATGTACCCTCTCCGCCCTGCTCTGAACCTGATTTTTTTTTTTAGTTTTGTACTTATTGTTTTATTATTTTAATCTGTTTTTACATGTATAATTATTTTTATATCTCGGTTTTTACTATAAGCCTCCCAGAGTCACTTGGACAGTGAATAGAATAGAACAGAACAGAACAGAACAGAACAGAACAGAACAGAACAGAACAGAACAGAACAGAACAGAACAGAACAGAATTCTTTATTGGCCAAGTATGATTGGACACACAAGGAATTTGTCTTTGGTGCATATGCTCTCAGTGTACATATGGAGAATAAAATACGTTCATCAATAATAAAAAGATACAACACTTAGTGATAGTCAAGGTAACTAATAAGCTATCAAATCATACTAGGAAACAAATAAAACAATATAAATTGAAAGATACAAGCAACATGGTTATAGTAATAAGTGGGAAGAGATAGATACTAGTCAGGAAGAGAAGAATAATAGTCATACAGTCTTAGTAAATTATTTGACAGTGTTGTGGGAATTAGTTGTTAAGCAGAGTGATGGCATTTGGGGGAAAACTGTACTTGTGTCTAGTTGTTTTGGTGTGCAGTGCCCTGTAGCGTCTTTTTCAGGGTAGAAGTTGAAACAATTTATGTCCAGGATGTGAGGGGTCTGTAGATATTTTCACAGTCCTCTTTTTGACTCCTGCAGTATACAGATCCTCAATGGAAGGCAGGTTGGTAGCCATTGTTTTTTCTACAGTTCTAATTATCCATTGAAGTCTGTGTTTATCTTGTTTGGTTGCAGAGCCAGAAAATTTAATAAGTAAAAAACAAACAAAAGACATGGATGGATGTGGTAGAAAAAAGGTTGGTAGAAAAATATGGCCATATACTGTAATTATATAAATGCAGTGTTTATAACAACTAGTTTCAGCAATGTTTTCTTTCCTTTTTCTTATCTCTTGCCTTCAATTCCTTTGGTTTATCCCTTCTTACTTCTCTTCTGAACATCTCAGTCTGATGTTTCCTACCTTGAAACAGAATAAAACGAGGGGCACGTATAGCAAGAAAACAAACAGAACTAAAAATAGTTTTGCATTCACTGGCTTAATTATTACTGGGCCGGGTGGATTGACTCAAAAGCTCATTCGTATTAAGGAGGATTTTAATCTCTTCTGAATATCCCCACTTTGTCTACGTTGGCCCATCACAATATCCCCCTTTATATAATGAACCGTGCCATAAGAACTTGTAAAATCAGAGCCAAATCTTCCGCAGCTGGCAGAAATGTTTTCTTTTCTGTCCTTGGCAAAGTAGGAGAAAATGAATGTCATTTCACAAGGTTTTTGCCCGACTTTCTCCTCAGGCACATCCACGGGGAATGCAGGGAATCCAGCGAAAAACAGAATTCAAAGAAGCTCTGCTTGGTCCAAGTTCTTCATGCACAGGGCAGCCAGGGCAAGCAGCCCAGTCTTTGCCAGTGAAAGAATTGTAACAGAAAACAGAATAACAGAGTTGGAAGGGACTTCGGAGGTCTTCTAGTCCAACCCCCTGCTCAAGAAGGAGGCCTTATATCATTCCAGACAAGTGGCTGTCCAGTCTTTTCTTAAAAGCCTCTAGTGATGGAGCACCCATAACTTCTGGAGGCAAACCAGTCCACTAGTTAATTGTTCTCACTGTTAGGAAGTTTTTCCTTAGTTCCAGGTTGTTTCTCTCCTTGATTCATTTCCATCCATTGTTTCTTCTCTTGCCATATGGTGCTTTGGAAAATAAGTTTAACCTCTCTCCCACCCACCCCATCCCCTCTTCTTTGTGGCAGCCCCTTAAATATTGAAACACTGCTATCATGTTACCCTCAGTCCTCCTTTTCACTTGACATACCCAATTCCTGCAACCGTTCTTTATATTGTTTGGATATGGATAATAACCACAGAGAAGGAAGAGAAGGCGCCCAATCATTTTGTGCATCATTCCATGCTGGCCACATTGAAACAACTGAATTGCTTCTTGAGGAGGGCTACTAGACGAGTGGGCTTCGAAAATTTTAGCAAAGGGTTCTCTGCCCGGTTGCTGGGTGGGCGTGGCCAAGGTGGGCGTGGCCTAATTGGCCTCCTGCACCATGGCGGGGGGGATGGACGTTTTTGCCCTCCCCGGGCTCGGAGGGCCTCTTCCCTCTCCCAAATTTCCCTCTCCTGAACTTCTGGTAGGTCCATTTTTCACCCGTCCTGAGCCTCCACACCCACCCTGCACTTACCTGCATCCAAAATGGGCTGCGTGGGGACTCCTGGGAGGGGAGGGACAGATGGGAGCCAGGAGTGGGATTTGGAGTTTCTCTGAACTGCACAGAATCTTAGCTAGAGGTTCTCCCGAATCCCTGCAAACCTCCAGCAACCCATCCCTGATACTAGATCTGGGCTGCAAAAACACAAACAAGCACTAGATAACAGAAAAGAGAACTCTATCCTTTTTACTACCATCAAGTGAGATGTAGATTTTCTGCCGCCCAGATGTCATCACCTCACTATTTCAAGAGTCTGATATATTGAAGAACCTGCTCCTAAATTGGGATTGGTACATATGTGATTATATACACTCTTCTCTCTCACTGTTCACGCTTGGTTAAAGATAATACCACTCTGTAAAGCCTTAGAAAGACCACACCTAGAGTACTGTATCCAATTTTGGTCACCACACTATAAAAAAGAAGTCGTTGAGACTCTAGAAAAAGTGCAGAGAAGAGCAATCAAGATAATAAGGGGGCTGGAGGTTAAAACATATGAAGAACAGTTACAGGAACTGGGCATGGTCTAGTGAAGAGAAGGACCAGGGGAGACATGATAGCAGTCTTCCAATATTTGAGGGGCTGCCACAGAGCGGAAGGGGTCAAGCTATTTTCCAAGGCACCCGAAGGCCAGACAAGGAATAATGAATGGAAACTGAATAAAGAGAGATTCAATCTGGAAATAAGGAGAAATTTTCTGACAGAGAGAGCAATCAACCAATGGAACAGCTTTCCTTCAGCAGTTGTGGGAGCTTCATCACTGGAAGCTTTCAAGAAGAGAGTGGACAGCCATCTGTCAGAAATGGTGTAGGGTCTCCTGCTTGGGTGGGAGGTTGAACTAGATGTCCTACAAGGTCCCTTCCACCCCTGTTAAACTGTATCTAGGTGAAGAAGGGCATCCATTGCAAAAATCATCCATTACACAGATTTAATGCAGCTCACTCTTCTAACAAGGAATAAGATTGCAGTGTCCTTCTGACTCTCCACATAGCTTCCACAGCTGAAGGTCTCCCTCCCGCCACACCTATTTTTTCCTGGTTGATAAAAAACCCGATTAATAGGATGTTTTTTTCCCCCAATAGAATTTTCAAATGCATTGTTATTTGCATAAGATGTGAGTCCAAAAAGGCTTTTTCCCAGCTAAAAAGGAAGCGGGACTGCAGTCTTCTGAAACAGAATGGTAAACAACACTAGGAGCCTCAAACAGAACTGATTGCATCTGCAACTTTGCAGCAGCTTCTGGAAAACAAAACGCTCTCCTACCCCTCCATTTCTCCCCCCTTCACCATCTGACCGTTGTCTTACAATAAACAAAAGTAAAATTAGGAACCAAAAAAAATGTGTAACCCTTTTGTTGCATGCATCAGAACTTTTCTCAAACATACCTAATATTCCTTCCTCCTATTATCTCCAGTACAACAACCTTGTCTTGTGGGTTGGACTGAGAGAAAGGAACTGGTTCAAAGTCACCTAGCTAATATTCACGGCTAAGGTGGGACTTGAACTCATATTTTCCTAGTGATTGGCCCAAAGTCACTCAGTTGGCTTTCATGTCTAAGGCGGGGCTGGAACTTACCTTCTCCTAGTGCAGGGGTCAGCAATCTGTGGCTCTGAAGCCACATGTGGCTCTTTCATCCCTCTGCTGTGGCTCCCTGCTGCTGGTTGGCTCCACAATTGATAGTTAGCTTTCGGTTAGGACAGGTAGAGGAAAAAGGATGCTGCGCTAGGAGGAGACTCTATGGTGGGGGAACTGGATTTCCGGTCAGCAGAGGAAAAAGGATGCTGCGCTAGGAGGAAACTATGATGGGGAAACCGGACTTCCGGTCGGCTCCAGAATTGAACTGAGGCTTCCGGTTAGGACCTTTGGGGCTCTTTGAGTGTTTAAGGTTGCCAACCCCTGTCCTAGTGATTGGCCCAAAGTCACCCAGCTGACTTTCATGGCTAAGGCGGGACTAGAACTCACATCTTCTTGGTGATTGGCCCAAAGTCACCCAGTTAGCTTCCATGCCTAAAACGGGACTAGAACACAGGGTCTCCTTGTTTCTAGACCAGCGTTTCTCAACCTTGGCCAAGGTTGAGAAACACTGTTCTAGACTGAAGCTAGTCACTAGATCAGTTTCTGCTCTGTTCCCAGCACTTTCTTAAGCCAGTAATGAATTCCTGAGATCTAAATAATCATTTCTAAGCTTCAGATGGGAAGCAATCGGCTTATTAACTACAATTTTTGACCACATGGCCTATAGAAATAATCTTTCATTGATGAATTGGGAATCCAATGATGGGTTCCCAGGAGAACCGACCCCCAACAGCCCCCCTCCAGAAAGAAAAGGAAGTAGATAAATCCTTTCTTAATGAAATGGCCTTTAAATGAATATGTCCAGAAGAAGCCTTCCATAGAAGAGAAACAAATAGAGCCTGGAAGGACAGGTTAAAGGTGTTCAAAGTCAGTTTATTCATTGAAGCCATATCGGCATCTGGATTTTCTACAGCAAGATTTTGAAAAATGAAGTTTTTCCATGAAATTTGTGACATGTGGCTAAGCCCATGCTTTTATGCAGAAAGTCTCAAGGGCAATACTGGCATCTCCAAACTTACTTTCTTCTTTCTTTCTTTCTTTCTTTCTTTCTTTCTTTCTTTCTTTCTTTCTTTCTTTCTTTCTTTCTTTCTTTCTTTCTTCCTCCCTCCCTCCCTCCCTCCTTTCTTTCTTTCTTTCTTCCTTCCTTCCTCCCTTCCTTCCTTCCTTCCATCCTCCCTCCCTCTTCCTTCCTTCCTTCCTTTCCTTCCTTCCTCCCTCCCTTTCTTCCTTCCTTCCTTCCTTTCCTTCCTTCCTCCTCCTTCCTGCCTTCCTCCCTCCCTCCCTTTTTCTTCCTTCCTTCCTCCCTCCCTCCTCCCTCCCTCTTCCTTCCTTCCTTCCTTCCTTCCTTCCTTCCTCCCTCCCTCCTTCTTCCTTCCTTCCTTCCTTCCTTCCTTCCTTCCTTCCTTCCTTCCTTCCTTCCTTCCTTCCTTCCTTCCTATGTCTGGACTTCAAATGGCTGGGGGAATTCATGCTGACTGAGAGTTGAAGTCCACACAGCTTAACGTTGCCAAGGTTGAGAAATACCGATTTAGATCCATCAGCTCTTCAATAGATCCACTCAATTAACAGGTTGCCAAATTGATTTTATGACTTTACAATGGTCATAAAGCAAACCACTACGATCATTAAGTGAATCATAAGTGGTTGTTAAATGAATCCAGCTTCCCCAGTGTTAATGTTAATGTTAATTTTATTTATATACCGCCCTTCTCCCCAAGGACTCGGGGCAGTGTACAGCCAATTTAAAAACATAAATATACAGACATCATCATTAAAAGTAATTAAAATGAATTAAACAGTTTCGGCCAAAATTTAAAACCCCAAGTTAAAACTCCAATTTAAAAACCACTTAAAAAGACAGCCCCGCCTGTCGGAACAGTAGGGTCTTGAGGGCACAGTGCAAAACCCGGAGGTCAGGGATTGTATGTATTTCCGGGGGCAGTTCGTTCCAAAGGGCAGGAGCTCCCACTGAGAAGGCTCTCCTCCTGGGTGTCGCCAGCCGGCATAATTTGGCCAACGGCACCCTGAGGAGTCCCTCTCTGTGGGAGTAAACTGGTCGGTGGGAGGCTATTGGTGGCAGAAAGTGGACTTTTTTGCATTTTTGGGGGGCCAGAAACGAGCAAAAAAAGTCCCAAATCATGACCACATGATCACAGGACACTATAATCAATCATAAATGTTGCCAAGTGCATGAATTGTGATCATGTAACTGTAGGGGTGATGTGTTGGTCATAAGTGCAAATACAGGTCATTGTGACTTTAAAACCATTGTTAAATGAACAGTCGTAAGTCAAAGACTACCTTTATTCCATGAGAAGAACACCACACCTTGAACATAGAAAGCCATGTATTGCCTGAATGATGGGAGAGGGAGGAAGGTAACTGGCATTACAAGACAGATTCCTATGCAAAATTGTCCAGTTTCTCTTGAAATCCAAGCCAAAGAACCATGAATGTAAGTCTTATCATGGCAGCCCAGATAGAAAACAGGCATACTAAGAATTGTAAGTAATTAAATTTATTGCAGTAAACTAAGAATTACAAAAAAAAACACCCCACTTTAGCTATCTTTCTTGTGACTCCGCCACTTATTAACACTTTCTGGTTTCCTTCTGGCTCTGCAAAGAATTTCCTGATGAGATCTCTCTCTCTCTCTCTCTCTCTCTCTCTCTCTCTCTCTCTCTCTCTCTCTCTCTCTCTCTCTCTCTCTCTCTCTCTCTTTTCATTTACTTATCGCTAAGTCTTCCATCTGCCTCCCATCCAGGGGTGGGCTGCTGGGGGTTCACAGGGGTTTAGGAGAACCTCTAGCTAAGATTCTGTGCAGTTCCGAGACCCCCCAAATCAGTGGCGGGTTCCAACTGGTGTTACTACCAGTTCTCTTCGTGCATGTGCTTTGCGCGCGATCGCCGCATGCATACTCACTTCGCTCGCACATGCACCGATCTTGCGCTTTGCGCAAGCGTATTAAGTTTCTGGCCAGCTGAGGTGCGACAATCCACTCTGCTGTGCCTATCAGCTGGTCAAAAACCAAAAAATAAAGATAGGAATAAAGCAGGGGCGGGCGGGAGGGCCCAGCTCCCAGTCACAGAGAACCAGTTCGGTGACGTCACATTGTCACCGCTACTGGCTCGGCCGAACTGGGCCGAACCAGGAGCAACCCACCACTGCCCCAAATCCCACTCCTGGCTGGCCCCACCCACCCCACTCCACCCCTCCCAGGAGTCCCCTTGTGGCCTGTTTTGAGTGCAGGTAAGTGCAGGGTGTGCGCGGAGGCTCGGGGAGGGTTTAAAATGGGCCTACCAGAAGTTCGGGAAGGCCAGAAATGGGCCTGGGGGGGCCTTTTTCGCCCTCCAGGAGGCTCAAGGCAAGCCTCTAGAGCCCAGGGAGGGCAAAAACGCCCTCCTGCTGCGTGACTAGGCCACGCCCACCATGGCCATGCCCACCCAGCAACCAGGCAGAGAACCCCTTGCTAAAAAATTTTGAAGCCTGCTCCCATCATCTTCCTTGCCCCTACGACTGGACCACAAGAAGTCCTGACTAGATTGGTGACCCCCAAAAATGTGGGCTTTGGCAGAAAAAAAGAAAGAAATCTGGTCATTTCCTGATGATGGGAATGGGTCACAAGGAACTGAGCATGTTGGGGGAGGGAATGAAGAAAGGGATTGATTCAGACAGTGATGTCTGCACTCTGCAGGACTCTGTACTTTTGTCGAAATGAAGAAAACCCTGAGGCATATAGCAAGCTACAAGGGGCAAGGAAGGGGGCGAAGGCTCGTATTGTGACACCCAACTTGGCTTTCCTCACCCTAAACCCTTTTCTGGTTTTCAAACCGCGTGCAAACAGCACCCTTTTCTGCTCTCGCTAAAATAGCTTGACTTTTTTACAGGTTTCCACGTGAGCTAATATATATATATATATATATATATATATATATATATATATATATATATATACATACATACACACACACACACACAATATATATGGTTCTCTGTTAAGGAATCCACTCATTAAAGTTAATGCAGCAATCCTTTATTTTTCAGTTCGCAAGGAAGCCTGGAAAAAGTCAAGCCACTTTAATGAACAGCCGAGAGGTGCTGTTTTTGCATGACATCAAAAGCCTTCCTTCTGAATAATTTCTGAAGCACACACAGCTTGCTTATTTATTTATCACATTTGTAAGGCTGGCCAACTCCATAGCAACTCTGGGCAGATTACCTTACTTACCTACTTACCTTGACACTGCTTAGCTTAATAGAGGGTTAAAAACCTGGGGGGTGGGGGGCTGCATGAAAAATAGAACAGAGAGCAGCCCTGCAGAATTGAGGGAGTGTGGAGAGGGCGATCAGGGCGGGCGAGATATAGATACATATATACAGAAACACACATACACACACACACATATATCACAGGGAGGACCAGTGGTGGGATCCTCTCGGTTTAACAACCGGTTCGGTGATTGTGCGATTTGCGCTTGCACGTTTTGCGCTGGCCCACACCTAATGCACGCTGCACAGTTTGAAGGAATCTTCACTTCCTGGTTTCTTCGGAGAAGTAACACAGCTGATTCACGCGGCAATCCACTCTACTGCGCGAATCAGCTGAGAAGATAAAGGTAGGAAAAGAGCGCGAGCGGGTGGATGGGCCCGTCTGATCATCGGAGCGAACCAGTTCACTCCCAACTGATCGTCGGCGCTACTAGCTTGCCTGAACCAGTCTGAACCGGTAGAATCCCACCCCTGGGTAAGACAACTAGCCTTCGATTGCAAAAGTGCAGACAATCACTGAGGGCAGTGAAGATATCACAATTGGGTGCTGTAATTCTTTGCTCCATCTAAGGGGTCTCTTGAATTGGTGCAGCTCCGCCTTTTGCAAGAAGTTGCAAGAAGGAAAGAGGGAGACGGATGTGAAAAGGGGAAGGGAAATGCTAAATCTCTCCCCAATCCATCCATGTTGTCTTTGACCTTGACTGGGTCGCTTTTTCCGCTCTCCCATTGTTCTAAATTTAAAAAAAAATAATACCCTCCAAGTGGAGTTGATCTCTGCAACAAAACCAGGGTAACTTCAGATATTCGTGATGGCCAGCCATTGCATTGTTTACTTGGGGAGAAAAGTAGAATGAATCAAACATGTTCTTGAGATGAAGAGAAGCCAGGAAATCTAGAGGGAACAAGATGATAGAGGACTTCCAACTTTTGAGTGTTCCGGCGCAGTGGAGCCTTTTAAACACACACACACACAAATGCACACAAGCTTGTCTCACAGAGTTCCACCAAGCAGTTCAGAAGCCTTATTGCATTCCAGATGGTGGACAATGAGATGGCAAGGGATGGATGGAAGCTTCTGAGACATTGTTTGTTGTGTGATTTGCAGCAGCACATGGGACGACCTGCTGCCTTCCAGATGACTGTGATCCTTTGCTAAATGACACCCTTCCAGCTACACAGTCAAAAGTTAACTCACTTCTTTGTCTGAAAAGAAATTATGGCAGCTTAAGTGCTTGGAGATGAAGTCTGAAGAACTGAAGGTAAGGAAAATTAAGAGAGCCAGTCTAGTGTAGTGGTTAAGGCTTTGGGCTAGAAGCAGTGGTGGGATTCAGCCAGTTCGTACCACTTCGGGAGAACCGGTTGTTAACTTCTGATCAGTTTGGCAAACTGGTTGTTAGAGCAGAGAACCGGTTGTTAAATTACTTGAATCCCATCACTGGCTAGAAGCCAGGAGACCATGAGTTCTAGTCCTCCATTAGGCATAAAGCCAACTGGGTGGCCTTGGGCTGATCTGATTAGGGGACTGGAGACTAAAACATATGAAGTATGGTTACAGGAACTGGGCATGGCTAGTGAAGAGAAGCTAGTCTAGTGAAGAGAAGGACCAGCAGAGACACGTTAGCAGTGTCCCAATATCCTTCCCCTGGAGTGGGGTGGGAATGGAGATTTTGCAGTATCCTTCCCCTGTCACGCCCACCAAGCCATGCCCACCAAGCCACGCCCACAGAACTGGTAGTAAAAAAAATTGGATTTCACCATTGCTCTATTCCCAACCCACTCTGGGGCCAGCCAGAGGCCAACCGGTATTTGCCGGTTCTCCAAACTACTCAAAATTTCCGCTACCGATTCTCCAGAACCTGTCAGAACCTGCTGGTTCTTACTTTCAGTCCTAGAAAGCCAATAATGGCAAACCACCCCTGAAAAAACTCACCAAGAAAATGGCAGGGACCAGCCAAGGCAGCTGTCAGGATTCAACATGGATTCAAAGACACAAAAGAAATAGATGGGAGGGGGAAATTGGGGAGAAATGGGATGAAAAGCATTCCTAATCATTCTGAAGGTATTGGAAGTGCAAGGAAGCATTATGGGAATCCAGGAGTATTCAAACGTGAACATGCCAGCTTTAAAATATCAATTGCATGACAGGAGCTGCTGAGCTGAATTTAAATTGCCATCTCTAACCAATGGGGAGCTTTTGAGTAGTAGAAAGTGGGCACAGTATGTTCCAAGCTTTTATATAACTTTCCAAGAATGCTCTGCAGAATGACAAAAATGTGTTCCTTTCCTTTTCAAAAAGCAAACCTCACTTTTCCCCCCACCCCACCCTGATATAAATGCTTGATCAGAGGATAAAAACAGCACCATCTATTTGTCAGATGTAAATGCCTTATTCTCCAATGTGTAAATAATGTATATATGGAACATCAGAGGTTAACTTATTCTTTGGACTTTAATGTATTCATAACTTACCACTCCCATTCCTAGCTCCATCCCTTGTATATATAAGGAGCCACCCTCACCATTCTCGTCGCTTCTACCTTGAATATTCAGTGAATATAGAATGCCTATCATAATTAAAAAGAAATATATTTAAAGCTCTAACTCCTATTATCTTTATTGAGTCTGATCCTGAAAATATTGCAACAAGCTGGTAGCAGAGGATGGTTAATTGACTCAATAAGTAATTAAAAATGTCCAAGAAAGATAGGCCCAACACCAGGGCCTACAGCAAAGAAATAGAAACTGATCAAGAGATGATCAACGAATCCACCAATGCGATTTCGAGAGAATCCGAAGAATACACCACTGAAGAAGAAGAACTAATGAGTGAAAATAACGACCAGAAAGAAATCGAAATAGAAAATAACGAACTCAGGTCAGAGATATTAAAGATACTAAAAAGCCAAAAGAATGATGAAAGTCTCATCGCGGACCTCCAGGAGATGCTGAAGAACAGCGGAGCAGCGAGAGAGAAAAACGTCATTAAAGAAAAACCCAAAGATCAAAAAATCGTAAGTGAGATGACTACTGAGAAAATAGTTGTTAAAAAGAAAAGATGTGATCCCGCGCGAAATTTTGAATGGCAGCCATCTTGGTTTCAACGAACTTCAAAAGAGAATGGAGCAGAGCCAATCAAAACGCTCAGTTCAAAATTTCTGGCGCGAAAAACACTATCAGACGAAGAAAGTGAGAAAGAAGTCTCAAACTCTTCAGATGATCCAAAATCAGAAAGTGAAGACGATTTAACAAAATCTCAAGTAAAATCAGCAATGAAAACGCTTTTTGCTGCTTTTGGGCCAAGACTGAAAATTACCAAGACATCTACGAAGAAGCAAGAAATCAAACCGGCGACTCAAGACCTGCACGCTCCCATCCTGACTTCGAAAGCGACGACGCCCGAGCCCAGAGAGCCATGCCGATTTCGCCCTACACCACAGACAAAATCGAATACCAACGCACACAAAAAGAAGAAAAGAACCGTCACCACCACCAGAACCCCAAAAACCGAGCCAGAGACCGACTCATCTGAGGAGGAGCGGATCGAGAGAGCTGAAAGGGAGAGAACCTTCCACGACGCCACCAAAGAAGAAATGAGCAACGCGCATGTGCGAAACTACGTAGACGACCCAGAAGGACTTGAACTGGCCAGAGAACCGCGCAGACTCATTGCAAGCATCCCAATGCCGTTCTGTAATTTCCTGCACTTGAGAGATCACGGACTGCCCCAGGTTGTAAGTAATGGACAGAATAATGTAGGTAACTTACCCAGTGACTTCCCAAAACTTAGAATTGATGGCATTAATTTACAAGAGTGGTATCAACAGCTTCAGGTTATTTTCATGAAAGAAAATTTACTATTCTTTATAACTAGCCCTCCAAGAAGACCTTGGACTTTAAAAATAGATTGTTTACATCATAGAGCATTTTTCATAATAATATCTAGCGTGTCTCCTGCAATGTATCATAGCATCAAACCAAACCTAACTGTATCAGAAATAATTCAATGCATGTTTAATCTATTTCACAGCGATAGCGTAGCTACAACCACAAGAATGTCTAAGGATTTCTTTTCCTCTAGAGTAAAACCAGGGGTTTCTATAAGTGAGCATTTGATAAATCTAAACAAAATAAGAGCTGAGCTACAATTGAGGGGGGAAGTGATTTCAGATCAAACAATGAAAAGTGTTATTATCAATTCACTTGATCCATCATGGGATAGCTTTATGTCACACTTAGATACCATTAATTTGGGATATTTATCCATAGAAAGTCTATCTAACAAATTGATAGCAGAAGACAATTCAAGAAAAAATCGATCCAGTAACCAAACAGACCACAAACCTTTTAGGAAAGTAGTCTTTCAAGATAAACATAATGAGGCCTTTAGATGCTACAATTGTGGATCCAGGGAACATAGTAGAAGAGACTGCCCCAAAGTCTCAAGAGAGAGACATAGACCAGAATATAGGAGCAAATATAATTACAGACAATCTTCCACAGATAGACACAAATATAGAAGCCCACCAAATTACAAAGAAGGTAGAGGGGGTAGAGAAAATTCAAAAGAGAGGAAATCTGGGTCACTGAATGGGCTAAATAAACAAGACAGCACCAGAACACAGCAGGATGAGAATAACAATTGGCTTATTGATTCTGGTGCAACAAATCACACCACCAACAACAAAAGTATATTATCTTCATTTATAGAAGATAAGTTTGTGATAAAGGTAGCTAATCAAGAAAAGGTTCAAGTACTAGGCAAAGGAAATGTGACCTTGCCTGGTCTAGGGAAAATAGAGGGGGTATTATTAATCCCAGAAATACCTCACAACATACTAAGTGCCATAAAATTAAGCAGAGAATCTGATATCAATATAGTTTTCTCAAAGGGGAAAGCAACTATAGAAAAGAACAAAACAAATGTAGGTACTGTAATGATAAAAGGAGGTCTACCCTATCTGATAACTAAAGAAAGATGTTTACATAACATTGATTCAAATATGGAAGATTGTATTGAAGCAGATGATGAAAATGTCAGTAACAGTGACAATGATGAGTGTAGAATAACTCATGATCACAAAAATACATACAAGGAAAAGAAACCAAAAATAGGTAAACCAATTCATGATGAGTGTGCTCACATCTTACACAGGAAGTTAGGACATGCAAGCTTTCCTGTAGTACAAAAAATGACTGAACACGCAGAAGGTGTCAAAATAAAAAATTGTGAAAATTATTTGGAATGCTCAGTATGTAAGTCCACCAAACTAAAAACCAGTCCCAGACCAAAAAAATCTAACAGATCAACTAACAATATTTTTGATTTGGTACATATGGACTTAGTTGGTCCATTAAGTCCCTCAATTACCTATAGAAAACGTTACTTCCTAACAATAGTGGATGACTACAGCCGATATGGTTTTGTTTACACATTAAAGCACAAGGATGAAACATTTCAGAAATTTAAGGAATTCTACAAACGTATAGAAACACAACATAATATCAGAATAAAGCAAATTATGACAGATAGGGGATGTGAGTTCATGTCTAAAGAATTCTCCCAATGGTTAAAGGATAGAGGAATGTTACATTTCACGTCCAATCCTTTTTCTGCATTTCAAAATGGAGTTGCAGAGAGGAAAAATTCCACACTACAAACCATGATTAGGTGCACATTAGAGGATGCTGGTTTAGGCAAACAATTTTGGTCAGAGGCATTACATTATTCGAATTACACTCAAAATAGAACCTGGTCCAGTATTGTGAATAAGACACCATATGAGGTGATGTACAATAGAAAACCCAAATTATCACACATGCACATATTTGGAGTCACTGCAGACGTACACATACCTAAACAATTGAGGAGAAAGGGAGAAAACGTATCCAGGAGATTAAGATTCATGGGATACGAAACTGGAACCAAAGGGTACAGATTTATTGATAGTAATAACAAATTTATAGTATCCAGAACAGCTGTGTTCCATGAACAGGCCAATTGGTCAAAATTGCACCTTAATGAAATATTTCCTAATAAATGTAAAGATACGATATCTTGCGAGGAAGGAACAACAGAAAATCAAAATATTAACAAAAGTAAGAACAAAACCAAAACTTGGACTAATAGTCAGCATAAAATAAAGACAGACACATTAACAAAAAAGGAAGCTAGATATTTGCATGATAATCATAGCAAGCCTGAAAGAACTATTAGAAACAATAGAAACCAAATACCAAATAAATACAAAGATTACATAATGCATATGAATGGAGAACAAATAACACCTAATACATATGAAGAAGTATTGAAACTTCCACATGAAGAAAGAGAAAAATGGGAACTAGCTATGGAAAAAGAGATGGAAAGTTTACAAGGATTAAATGTATTCACACCTGCGATCGCACCTAAGGATAAAACAATTATAGGTACCAGGTGGATTTATAAAATTAAGAACTTAGAAGGAGGCAATACCTTATACAAGGCTAGACTAGTTGCACAAGGCTATGCACAAAAATATCCAGAAGACTATACTGATACATATTCACCCACAGTGAGAACAGAGAGTGTCAAAACAGCCCTTGTAGTAGCATCTGCACTCAATCTGGACGTATTCCAATATGACATACAGACCGCATACTTACATGCAAAATTAGATAAGGAAATATATGTAAGAGCACCACACAGTCAATACACTAATAAGAACGAAATTTGGTTATTAAATAAGAGTCTGTACGGATTAAAGCAATCCGGCAAAAGATGGTACGATTGCTTGGTAAAAGTACTTAAGACCATGGATTTCAACGCCACCACTGCTGATAACTGTTTCTTTGTAAAAAAGAGTAATGATCATATTGAATTTGTATTAATTTACGTGGACGATATTTTATACATTGGAAAGCATAAAGAGAGCAGGGAAATCTTTGTAAATAAGTTAAATGAACACTTCTCACTGAAATCTCTGGGTAAAGTGAATAAATACCTTGGTGTGCAAATTAACAAAACTAAAAGGGGATTCAAACTTACACAGAAAGATAAAATCATCGAACTCCTAAACAAATGTAACTTAAATAATGCTAAAACCTGTGACACCCCTATGCAAACTGATTTTCTTAGAAACACTGATGAATCTTCCCCTGAGTTTAAAGACAACACATTTTACAGATCAGTTATAGGTTCACTCCTTTATATATCTAATTGGACTAGGCCAGATATTGCATTACCTCTCAATCTATTGTCAAGATATGTTAGTAAACCAACCTTGTATCATTGGGAAGCTGTCAAAAGAATTCTAAGATATCTGAAGGGTACATTAGATTTTTGTTTAATGTTGGAACCCAATAATGACAGAGAACCAAAAATTACTTGTTATGCTGATGCAGATTGGGCTGGTGATACATCATGCAGAAAGAGTACTTCTGGTTATGTTTTTCTATTGAATGATTGTCCAGTTTACTGGTATACTGGTAAACAAGAACTAGTAGCCACTTCTACTACAGAAGCGGAATATGTTTGTTTGTCCAAAGCTGCAAATAACCTTGTATGGTTCAATGATCTGATCACTGATGTTTGGAAGAAACCCACCTTACCATTTATTATGCATGAAGACAATAAAGCGGCCATTGAAATATCCAGATCCGATGCAATTGGACAAAGGTCCAGGCATATTGATATAAAGTTTAAGCATGTGAGACAACTGTCTCAAGACGGATTCATTAAAGCAATACATTGCGATACTTCTGAACAGTTAGCTGACATATTAACAAAACCCTTACCTTCTAAACAACACAAATATTTAACTTCTAAATTATATGTATTATATTGTCCTGAATCAGAATGTAATTGGTGTTGTGTAACGAACCGGCATTTAGAGGGGGATTTGTCAGATGTAAATGCCTTATTCTCCAATGTGTAAATAATGTATATATGGAACATCAGAGGTTAACTTATTCTTTGGACTTTAATGTATTCATAACTTACCACTCCCATTCCTAGCTCCACCCCTTGTATATATAAGGAGCCACCCTCACCATTCTCGTCGCTTCTACCTTGAATATTCAGTGAATATAGAATGCCTATCATAATTAAAAAGAAATATATTTAAAGCTCTAACTCCTATTATCTTTATTGAGTCTGATCCTGAAAATATTGCAACACTATTGTTTTAATTTCAGAACATAACTGGAATGGAATAATTCATCGAAACATGCACAGGAAGAATGTTAGACTGAGTTTTCTGAACATCCCTTTGTGTTTAGTTTCAACTCTTGGCTGGAGGTTTTGAGAAGAGGAAATAGCATCAACATCCTTTTGGGCTTCTGACTGTGCAGAAGTCAATTCCTTCTCAATGTGCACATAGAAAGGTTGCCATAAAATTCTGCTTTACTAAAGAATGGGGGTTGGGGGATCAAGTTTCTGGCTGAACATGACAGTGACTATCTTGGCACATCCAGATGGGGTCAGAGATATTGGTTTGATGTATGATTTTAGGTTAGGATTCTTAGTGAAATGCTATGGGGATAGCTTGCCCCACTGCCTTCTTTTTATTAAAATTATTTTCATAAATATAATTAAGAAGATCCATGCTACAATGAAAGCAGAAGCTTATTTCTGCGTTTATTTCCCAGAAGGCATGCCTATGGAGATTCTCAGTCATCCAGATCATGGTTGTCCCAAAGGTGCTTTTTCAAGAGGCAACTGGACTTTCTGGTTTTTCTTTGAAGACATTTTCGCTTCTCATCCAAGAAGCTTCTTGGAGCTGAAGAAGCTTCTTGGATGAGAAGCGAAAAAGCGTCTTCAAAGAAAAAACAGAAAGTCCAGTTGCCTCCTGAAAAAGCACCTCTGGGATTCCCAAAATGTTCATTTGGAATTTGGGCAGTAGCATGCTGGCTGGGGAATTCTGGGAGTTGAAGTCAACAAGTCTTAAAAGTCGCCTAGCTTGGAGACCCCTGCTCTAAGGCACTCTTTTGCCTTGGGCATGAGAAAAGATCCTAAGGCAGATGAATCAGGGGTGAAATCCAGCAGGTTCTGACAGGTTCTGGAGAACCGGTAGTGGAAATTTTGTGTAGTTCGGAGAACTGGCAATTACCACCTCTGGCTGGCCCCAAAGTGGGGTGGGAATGGAGATTTTGCAGTATCCTTTCCCTGCCACGCCCACCAAGCCACGCCCACAGAACCGGTAGTAAAAAAAAAATTGAATTTCACCACTGAGAATAATCAATGTGATTTTGCCAACAGCACAGAAAAGACAGGGGCTTCATTCCATCTTTCTGCCCCATAGTAAATCAGGAGTAAGAGCAGACCCAGTAGAGACTCATGGTCAACAGCCTCCTGGGAATGGAAATGTGGATTTGACAATAGCATCTGCTGTACATGAAAGGTCAGTGAACTTCCTTGCTTCCATCCTTTTGCTAAAATAACTGTGTGCAGTGCTGCTAAATGAGATCAGCATGCATTTTTTTATCCCTCTTTAAAAGCCTGCCTTTGTTATTCTAACACACGAGGCAGTTTACACCCATTCTCTGCGACTGACCTAAGGCCCTGGTTAAAAAGCTGAGAAAAATGTAAAGTGCATCCTTTTTTTTTATAGAAAGAAAAGGCAATGTACTTTGTTGTCTTTTATGGGTGGCATGAAAGAGGTCAAGAGACATTCTGCCTATGCAAATTGTGGAAGGAGAGACTTGCTGTGATGGCTATGCCAGCAATGCACCTCTTGGAAATGGCTTTTGTGAAGTCCCCCACTTCGAAGAACAAAAAGGAGGAAGCAGGTTGCTTCAGGTTGTTTCCTGCTGCTCTTCTCTGTAGGCCCTCTTCCCAACACGCTACTGTCAGGCCTGGAAGCCATCTTTTGCATAAGATCTTCAGGCCTGCCACATTTACTACTGTGGGAAACTGGGAGGGGGGATTGTATGGGGCAAGGGTGATATACAGTCATAATAACATTCCTTTCTCAGAGAGTCAAGGACATCTTGCCCTGCACCTAGAAGGCTAGAACTGGGAGGCATCTTCAGTTGGGACAGTGTTTGATTGGACCATTTGATAGACATGTCAGTGCTGGGCAGGGACTTGGACTTTCCTTTGGGTGGGGAAAACCTGGAAGCTTTCAGATTTGGGTTTTCCCAGATGTGCCAATATGGCATCTCTAATAAAATGGAACTTTGAGGAAACTCAAGCCTCGGAGTCTTCTTTCGTTGGGGGTGTTACTTGGAACCCTGACAGCTACGGCCAACTCACCATAGCCAACTCACTGCACCCATCTTGCCATGGCCAACTCACTGCAGGAAAAACTCACCACAGCCGACTCACTGCGGGATAACTCACCACATGACAATTCAATAATTCATGTTAACTATTTAAAAAAAAAATTTTTTTTAAATTTTTTTTTGTGATTTGCATTTCATTTTGTCCTTCCTTTGGTATCCTTTCTTTAATGAGTCTATTCCACCATTTCTTTGATATTAGTGTAACTCTCATCCCATGGTGAGTTGGCCTGCAGCAAGTTGGCTGGGGTAATGCGTCTCACTATGAGTTGGCCATGGAGGTCATGGAGAGTTGGCCATGGCAAGTGGACTATGGCAAGTTGGCCACGGCAAAGCCAGCAGTGTCTTTTCCATATGTGTGGTGCCTGCACATCTTTTTCCAGCTTTTGCAAATAAAAAGAAAGAGACATGGGGAGGGTTTGAGATGAGGACTTCGTAAAGGAAATTTGTACTGTTGTTTTGCTTCGGCATTCCTTCCATAACCAAGCTCTTCCTCCAGGCAAATCTAAGGCTTCTCACTCAGGCCTCGCTTGTTATTAATTTCATAAAGCATATTTCTGACATCTCCAGACTTCGTGCCTTTGTTCTTATTGGATGCTTTCCAATATATTGTGCTAGTTCCAGGGAAATGTTTCCATAATCTATTCTGTCTTCTTAATAGACTGAGAAGAGGTCATTTTTGGTACAAAAGCAGAAGTGTTGATATCTCTGATTATTCTAGGAATCACCACACCTCCCACTGTTCCCACAAAAAGGAATAAGCAATATGGTTCCCAACAAATCCACTTTGTCCAACAACAATTTTCTTGCTGCCTGCCAGACGTTCAGGTCCAAATGTCTTTAACATTTTAAAAGATTCTTTTAATTAGAAATAAGTAGATTGAAAGCTGGCATCTTGCAGAAAGAAGTACCTGCCTGTCTTTACTTCCAGAAATGCATTTGTATACAAACCCCAGGTCCTACAGATATTGCTAGAAAATAAAGATGGTGGATAGTTGCAAGAAATGTTTTGCTGGAAATTATATCCACCTACCACACCCAATATATTAGGATATATTAGAAAGTATCCTGTAGAATTACTCCTATTTTTAGGAGTATAAGATGCACCTTTTTACCCCCAAAAAGAGGGTGAAAATCTGGGTGCATTTTATAGTCCAAATGTAGCCCTGCCCTGCTCTGAAACGAAAGTTTCAGAGGCTGAAAAAAGTTTCTGAAACATCCGTTTGACAGGCTGGGAAAAAAAGCCTCCGAAATGGAGGTTTCAGAGGCTGAAAAAAAAGCAAGGCGCGGAGGTCACAACCAACGAACCTGTTGCTAAAGTTCACCTTTGGGAACAGCTGATTGGGGGTATTCCGGGAGGCCGATCCATCCACCAATCAGCTTTTTTCTTATTTTCCTCCCCAAAAACTAAGGTGCGTCTTATAGTCCAAAAAATACGGTAAATGGTGAGACGACGGAGCATATAAAGTTTTAGAAAAATAACGTGTTTAGAAAGTCTTTTCAGCAACCATTTTAAATGTCTCTAACATACGCTCAAAAGAATAAATCTGCTCCAAAAGATTGCTTACCCTATTATGTTAAGACCAGAAAGCATCTCAGTAATGTATCCTACTTCTCCTGCCCACCTACGGTAATTTGTCTGGACTTTACAGATTCCAAGCTGATTGCATCCATCAAGGAGTTTTATTTACTAAGAATGTGCAATGCTCTCGCTGTGTTCACACAATACACTAAACCAGGTGAGCTGTGTACTAATGGCTGCATGTATACAATGTACCAATTGGGTGACTTTCGCTTTTCTGGATCTTATCCTATTATAGAAAATAAACACAACGTAAAACAGATACTTGATATAGAATTCATTGAATTGTGGAAAGCCCCAGAATGGATGAATTCACCAACCTAGTTATTATGAATTGAAATCCATTCACACCTGATCCTTAGTATTTGTATGTGCTTTGCAGTTTCATTGACTTCTGCTCCATTCTCCATTCTCTCCTTACCCAACTTTTATGCTCTGCAAGGCTGTAAGTTCTCAATTTCAGACGAAGTCTAGTAGATTTGTGGATGACTCGTAATGAGATTCAAATAAGTTGGCATCACTATAAGTGTTCAAGTGTCAACGGGCCATTTCGGGCAGTCAAAGACTCAAACATACAGGTTGAGGTCACCCCAACGTCTGCTTAGTTAGAGCTCTCTGAGAGAGCTGTCACTCTTGCTTTGGAAGTGGCGAGATTGAGTTGCAAATTTACTGAGACATTTAGTTTCAGTGGCTGATAAATTTCATATTCATAAAAAATAAATAGATATGAGGCCTATGTCTTAAACTGCCCAGCACTTACACTGTGGGAACATGGAATCGTAATCGTGCACTTTCACAAGGTCAAATAACATTAGCTCTTTGATATGTCTTTACTAAAGCCACTGATTCTAATTTCATACATTGAAGGCCACACGGGAGCTGGAAGCGAGAAAGAAGAAAGAAAAAAAATAGTACCCAAATACCTTTATGTGAAATGCATTTATTTGGGGGTTATTGTTTTTTTTTTCCTGACGTCAGAAAAGCAGCCGTAATAAAAACTATAGTAAATGTGTAGGGATTTTTTTAAAGTTTGTTTTTTTCAATTTTTAGAAACTTTTAAATTCATTAAAAGCTGGCACTAGGTTTGGAAATGGTCTAGGGAATAAATGACCTCTCATTACAACTGCATTTATCTGTTCCCATTTGTTCTTGTAGCAAGACATATCAGAGAACCACTGGCAATTACAACGATTTGATGATACTCCTATTAATGTCAAGAGCAAATTTCCCTGCTGACTTGAGTTGGGAAAATGTTTGTCCTGTATTTTAAAATTAAGAAAAAGCAGAGGTATTACTGGGGAAGGGGAGGACTAGAAATGGAAGGAAATTATGCTTGTTTGTTTGTTGTGGCATTTCTACACTGCCAATTCTACATGGACCGCTAGCAGTTTATAAATCACTGAAAGCATCTAATATAAAATGAGCAACATTCCATTAAAATTACAATAAAGTTCATCCCATCGCGGCCACTTCATGGCAACATCATAGATCTAATGCGCCTCCTCTCAGTTCTATTTTCATTCCCTGAAGTTCACCAAGGACGACACCATTGGGGTCTATACTGCATCCAGTTTTGGTCACCACAAAACTTCTATAAAAGAAGATGTTGAGACTCTAGAAAAAGTACAGAGAAAAGCAACTTCTCTGGAAGAGGACTGGAGACTAAAACATATGAGGAATGGTTACAAGAACTGGGCATGGCTAGTCTAGTGAAGAGAAGGACCAGGGCAGACATGATAGCAGTGTTCTAATATTTGAAGGGCTGCCACAGAGAGGAAGGGGTCAAGCTATTTTCTAAAGCACCTGAAGGCCAGACAAGGAATAATGGATGGAAACTGATCAAGGAGAGATTCAACCTAGAAATAAGGAGAAATTTTCTGACAGTAAGAAAAATCAACCCATGGAACAGCTTGCCTTCGGAAGTTGTGGGGAGCTTCATCACGGGAAGCTTTCAAGAAGAGACTGGACTGCCATCTGTCAAAAATGGTGTAAGGTTTGCTGGATGGGGGGTTGGTCTAGATGACTTACAAGGTCCCTTCCAACTCTGTTAATATGTTAATCTGTCTCCAATGGAAGGCTATTCCATAAGGATGGAGCAATACAGACAAATATCTTAGCCTTTATTTCTCCAACTTCACAAAGGCAAAAGGGAAGAAAGACTTTTGACACAGCTCGCAAAAACTCCATGAATTTAGGCTGCCAAGAAACTGACATTCTGATAAACCAGTAGTGGAAATTTTGAGCAGTTCAGAGAACCGGCAAATACCACCTCTGGCTAGTCCCAGATTGTGGTGGGAATGGAGATTTTGCAATATCCTTCCCCCAGGAGTGCGGAGGGAATGTGGATTTTGCAGTATCCTTCCCCTGGAGTGGGGTGAAAATGGAGATTTTGCAGTATCCTTCCCCTGCCATGCCCAACCAAGCCACACCACACCCACCAAGCCACGCCCATAGAACCGGTAGTAAAAAAAATTGGATTTCACCACTGCTGTAAACCATTTAGAGAGGGCTGTAAAACCTGTGAAGTGGTATATAAGTCTAAGTGCTATTGCTATCAGAGGTCCAGATAAGCCCTTCCATACAAAACAGATAAACATCAAACTACTGACTCCAGGCTTCATCTCATTATTTGGTCAGTGCTTGAAGGAAAATCCTGGTCTTTCAGTATAATGTGAAGGACAACAGGGTTGAGGCCATCTGAATCTTAGAGGGATGCTGTTCTACAGGACAAGGGCTGTAACAGAGGCAGGTATTCTGGATCCTGCAAGATTGCCCCATTTAATTCTATTAAATGGGGCAATTCTATTAAATGGGTCCTGCAAGATTGCCCCATTTAATTCTATTAAATGGGGCCCAAGTATACCTCACCTGTCAGATGGGATAGGGCAGGGGTATCAAACTCAAGGCCAATGGGCCAAATCCAACCTGTGAGGTGTTTAGATCTGGCGGGGCCGTCTTGGAAAACAGCGAAGGATCAGCCCACGGTGCCTCTGCCAGCGAAAACAGAGCTCCGTTTTCACTGGCAGAGCGTTTGGGCCACCATAGGCACCCCCAACATGAGTGACCCTGCCTATGCTGGCCATGCCCAGCTCGACCCCCCCAAAGGTCAAACCCTGATGTGGCCCTCAATGAAATCGAGTTTGACACCCATGGGATAGGGCAAATAATTGAAGACAGGTGGTCCTTCAAATAACCTCACCCTGAGCAATGTAGGGCTTTATGGATGCTAACTAGCACTTTGAATTGCATCCAGAAGCTCCTCTGGAGCCCGTACAGCTCAGCAAGCCATTGTATTACACGGGCTTATCCAGTGATGCCCCAAACTTCCTGTGCTGCTGCATTCTGGATCAACTACAGCTTCCAAATGCACATCAAGAATAGTGACATGTGTGACACATTACAATAGTACAAACAGGAGGCGATTAAGACCTGGGTGAGTATAAATAGAACTCTAGTCCAAAGACTGGTGCAATTGGTACACAAGATGGATTTGTGCAAAATCCCCCACTAGCCATGACTATCCCAAGAGAGGCTTATTTCACTTGAGTTGATGATGGCATGAGTGATGGTCACTGAGGCTTACTTCCCAAGCAGGTTTGCAGGGAGCACCTCTGCACAATCTGGCAAAGGCCTCAGGCCTGCTTTTTTCTCAGGAGTGTGGAGCCAAAAGGATGCCCAAATCATAGAATTGTTCATCCACAGCCCATCTTGGAACTTTAATGGAAATCGATGGCTTTTAAACAAAACCTCACACCATCTTGCTAAGATTTAGCCTTAACCCGTTTATTTTCTCAGGTGAAGCATTTGTAGGCTTCAGTTCTGATGACCCTGAACAGGATCTGGGATGCTTCAATTTAGAATAGAATAGAATAGAATAGAATAGAATAGAATAGAATAGAATAGAATAGAATAGAATAGAATAGAATAGAATAGAATAGAATAGAATAACAAAGATGGAAGGGACCTTGGAGGTCTTCTAGTCCAACCCACTGCTTAGGCAGGAAACCTTACACCACTTCAGACAAATGGTTATCCAATATCTTCTTTAAAACTTCTGGTGTTGGAGAATTTACAACTTCTGGAGGCAAGTTGTTCTACTGGTTAATTGTTCTAACTGTCAGGAAATTTCTCCTTAGTTCTAAGTTTTCAGCTGGGAATCTATAAGATTCATTGGAAGGCCTGATAAAAGGAAAAGGAACATTCAATGGAGACTTTATAATAATGGGTGGACAAAAAAACCTTCTACTGATGTTTGCTAGGTCTTACCTATCTATTTTACCTATCTATTGCACTCTGGAATGTTGTCAAGTATAGCATTTTGGGGAGATAGAAGTTGGGGGAGGTTGCAATAGATATGAGAAACCAATCACAGGTTGCCTCTTCTCGACAGGGGTGAAATCCAGCAGGTTCTGACAGGTTCTGGAGAACCGGTAGCGGAAATTTTGAGCAGTTCGGAGAACCGGCAATTGCCACCTCTGGCTGGCCCCAGAGTGGGGTGGGAATGGAGATTTTGCAATATCCTTCCCCCAGGAGTGGGATGGGAATAGAGATTTTGCAGTATCCTTCCCCTGCCACACCCACCAAGCCACACCACACCCACCAAGCCACACCCACAGAACCGGTAGTTATAAATTTTGGATTTCACCACCGCTTCTGGGGTAAGTGTGGTCTCCAGTGAAGAAGGAACAAACTGTTATGTTAGAAAAGAGATAACACAGAGAGAAGTCTTGGGGAATATGTTATTATTAAAGAATTTATTAAGAGCCGCTACAACTATCTGCACAACACATTTTTTTATAGAGAAAATGCAGGGCATCTCTTCTGATTTATTGAGAATTAGGTCATTATTTTTGCAAAATGTGGGCATGGTGAATTAGAAATCTATTCCCTGTAAAGAGCCTGAATTTTTTGTGAAACCTGTACATCGAGCCGCGTGTTCATTCTTTTCCAGACCGGATTTAAGCTGGCTTTTTTCCCATTTAAAACTCTCTGACTGTTATTACTAGGACAGTTTGTAGACACCATCTGCATCCCCTCCTGCGTTCTCAGATAAGATTTCACCTTTGGATGTCTGCTTGGAGTCAAACCAGCTGTCTGGCTAAGCATGAGACTTCTGGCTCAACGCCTAGCAGAATCAACGGGAGCTGGTAGAATCAGACTGAAAACCAATATTCAAGGAGATTCAGATGATTTGAGTGGTGGTGGGGTAGGGGGGATAGATGGATTGGGAATAATCAAATGTCCATTTCCTGATCGGTTCCTGGAATAGAAATGAAAATTCCATGTATTTTAAAGGCAAGCCTTTTAAGGCAGGAATAGAGAAGGAGCAAAGCAAATGATCATTGAAATTTGGAAGGAGTCTGGACCTAAAATATAATGGGTCTCTGGAATCCTTAAACGGGAATCTAAACTTTATTAGTTCAATTAGTTCAATTTATATGCCGCTTTTCTCCGGAGACTCAGGGAGGCTTACAATGCATTTTTTAAAAAACCATTATAAAACCATTATAAAATTAAAATATTAAAATCCATTCACACCATTCATGGCCGGATCTCACAAGATCGCAACAGCGAGATCAACGGCCCCAGGCCTGCTGGAAAAGCCAGGTCTTCACTGCTTTTCGGAAGGCCAATAGGGTGGGAGTGGTCCGGACCTCAGGAGGTAACTGGTTCCAGAGAGCCGGGACAGCCATAGAGAAGGCCCTCCCCCGCAAGCCCGCCAGCCGGGATTGTTTAGCTGACAGGACCCGGAGGAGACCAACTCTGTGGGATCTTACCGGTCACTGGGAGCTATGTGGTAGAAGGTGGTCTTGAAGATAACCTGGCCCTGAGCCATGTAGGGCTTTAAAGGTAATGACCAACACCTTGAATTGTGACCAGAGACCAATAGGGAGCCAGTGCAGCTCGCGGAGAATTGGTGTAATGTGGGTGTATCTAGGTACACCCACGATAGCTCGCGCAGCTGCATTCTGGACCAACTGTAGTCTCTGAACACTTTGCAAGGGTAGCCCCATGTAGAGCGTGTTGCAATAATCTAACTTTAAAATATACTATCCATCATCCTTGGATGTCACCCACAACGTGACATCAGCACAACGCAAAGGAGAAGCATTCACAGAATTTTAAAAAATAGACCTCACAATTGTGTCTCTTCCTTCCTTCCAAGAGCTCATATAGTTGCCCTTCTGAGCTTCCCAAGACCCAGAAGCTAAGATAATCCAACAGGCATCTAACATCTTGTGTTTTTCTAATGGATTATTTTATCTATTTATTTATTTAGAAAATGTATATAGCTGCCTATCTTACTTATGTGACTTGGGTGAGAGGGTATAACCAACAAACAATTAAAAATGAAGTTAACAATCATTTAAAACAATTAAATATAACTGAACCAACGAACAATTAAAAACAAAGTTTTTTTCAGGTTTTTTTATTTTTTATAAAAATATCAAATCAATGCGTGAACAGTGTGCCACCTGAGTGTCCTACATTCTAATACAAATAAAATTAATCAAGTTAATCATAATCCTTACATTCAATCCGCTTATATATTTCTAATAATAATGCATACTTATATTAAATTATAGTTATCATTATTCAATTATTCTACATTTTCTCTTGTTATTACTTTCGTTTTATGTTATAAAAATGTATATGCTAATGTTCCCCCTTTTTTTATTTCTATCACTTATTCTAGCTTTTAATCATATCACCCTTTGTTAAGAAACTTTTTCTTTCTTTCTTATCTAACTTCTAATCATGTCACCTACTGTACTTAAAAAAGGAAAAACCATTTAAAACAACTAAATATAACTGAACCAACAAACAATTAAAAACAAAGCTAACAACCATTTAAAACAATTAAATATGAAATCCAAGATGGCAGGGAAATAACTACATCCTAAACCCAATGCCACCATTTTGGAGGTTCCCTATGGGATCACCAAGGCTGTTGGAAAAACTAGGCTTTAAGAGCTTTCCAGAAGGCTAATAAGGATGAGGATAACCTTACCTCAGGTGAGAATTATGTTCAAGAGGGTAGAAGCCACAGCCGAAAAGGCATGTCACATGGAACTCTTCAGCAGATGGAACCCCTAATGTATTCTCCCTGCTGGACCTGCTGAGATGGGTAGATGTAATTGGGAAAAGGCTCCTTGATGTGATCTTGGTTGGCAGAATTTGGCTCTTGGCATTAGTGCCCACATTCCCTGTAAAAGGAGAATTAAAATGCTCCTTTACAAGGCAATGGTTGCTAAGGTAGGAGTCAGCCACACAAGATACAGGTCCAAGGCAGGGGCGGATTTCAAAACCAGGGGTGAAATCCAGCAGGTTCTCACAGGTTCTGGAGAACGGGTAGCGGACATTTTGAGTAGTTCAGAGAACCGGCAAATACCACCTCTGGCTGGCCCCAGAGTGGGGTGGGAATGGAGATTTTGCAATATCCTTCCCCTGGAGTGGGGCGGGAATGGCAATTTTGCAGTATCCTTCCCCTGCCACACCCACCAAGCCACGCCCACAGAAGCAGTAGGGAAAAATTTTGAATTTCACCCCTGTTCAAAACCCGTCGCTACCGGTTCGCTAATGGGCGTGTGCGTGCGTGTGCATGCACAACACTTCTGTGCATGCATAGAAGCATCCGGGCAGATGGGGAGAGCCTCCTGCTGCCGCCGCTAATGGTTTGCCCGATCCGGGGCGAACCAGTAGCAACCCACCACTGGTCCAAGGCACCCACCATGTTTCCAAATAACACCTGAATGCTAGGTGATTTCAACATTCTTGCATGTACCTACATGAGGTTCCATAAGATTTTAAGCTCAGCCATTTGAAATGGTTGTAGTTTTGTTGTTGCTGCTGTCTAGTATTTGATGCCTGAAAAGGCTCCTGACTCTGGTAGAGGCTAAGCAATATTGCTTGCGATTTGGCCTTATAGGTTTTGGTGTGAGATGGACAGTAACTGCCGTAAGTAAATATATAATGTAATTATCCCAGATTACGAGTGAGTGGTGGCAGCAGAATTTAGCCACAGCTTAGTTGCCTAGCACTGCTACAGCTGGTATTGTTTGCATCATTGGCAGTTTTCATTCACTCAAAAGGGTCACATCTAATAGAGTCAGCAGAGGGATAGAATTGAGATCGTGTGAAGTGTTAATACCACTTTATAATGCCTTGGTAAGACCACACTTGGAATATTGCATTTATTTATTTATTTATTTTTATTTTAGTAGGCTTATATGCCGCCCTATCTCCAACGGACTCAGGGCGGCTCACAACAATATAACCCCAATCCAACGCAAGTTAAAATGCCTAATTTAGTTTTAGTCACCATGATATAAAAAAAGGTGTTGAGACTCTAGAAAGAGAGAAAGGCAACAAAGATGATTAAGGTTGGAAGCTAAAACATGAGGAATGGTTGCAGGAATTAAAGGTAAAGGTAAAGGTTCCCCTCGCACATATGTGCTAATCGTTCCTGACTCTAGGGGGCGGTGCTCATCTCCATTTCAAAGCCGAAGAGCCTGCACTGTTTGAAGACATCTCTGTGGTCAGCATGGCCAGCATGACTAAATGCCGAAGGTGCACGGAATGCTGTTACCTTCCCACCAAAGGTGGTCCCTATTTTTTCTACTTGCATTTTTAAGTGCTTTCGAACTGCTAGGTTGGCAGAAGCTGGGACAGGTAACGGGAGCTCACCCCATTACGCGGCACTAGGGATTCGAACCGCTGAACTGCTGACCTTTCGATCAACAAGCTCAGCGTCTTAGCCACTGAGCCACCGTGTCCCATTTGCAGGAATTGGGTATGTCTAATTTAATGAAAAGAAGGACCACAGGTGACATGATAGCAGTATTCTGATATCTAGGGGGCTTCCACAAAGAAGAGGGGGTCAACCTATTTTCCAAAGGACCTGAAGGCAGAACAAAAAACAATAGATGGAAACTAAACAAGGAGAGAAGCAACCTAGAACTAAGGAGACATTTCCTGACAGTTAGAAAAATTAATCAGTGGAACAACTTGCCTCCAGAAGTTGTGAATGCTCCAACACTGGAAGTTTTAAAGAAAAGATTAGACAACCATTTGTCTGAAATATTATAGCGTTTTCTGCTTCAGCAGAGAGTTGGATTAGAAGACCTCCAACTCGGTTATTGTTATTCTGATTAATGAAATTGCTGTTTCAGTCCTCACAAAGATGGTATTTCTAGACCACAGTTAAGAACACCAGCCTTAAAGAAGAGAAGATGAAACAACTTCTTCAGAATGTCTTGTTTGAAATTGTTAGAGAGACCTGTGTTTCTTTTCATTTCTTATTTTTTAAGTCAAATGGATATGACTACTTCATTATCACAAAAGTAGGAAATATAAGCACAGAGTTTCAAAACAACAGTTCACAGCTAACCAGAAGATGCTTTGGAGAAGGTCAAATCAGTGGTGAAATCCAAATTTTTTTACTACCGGTTCTGTGGGTGTGGCTTGGTGGGCGTGATAGGGGAAGGATACTGTAAAATCCCCATTCCCTCCCCACTCCTGGGGGAAGGACATTGCAAAATCTCCATTCCCACCCCATTCTGGGGCCAGCCAGAGGTGGTATTTGCCGGTTCTCCGAACTGCTCAAAATTTCCACTACCGGTTCTCCAGAACCTGTCAGAACCTGCTGAATTTCATCCCTGGGTCAAACCCCAATCAAGACATTATGACATCCCGCAGCTAATGGCGGTATTATAATCTTGCATTGTCTGGAACAAAGTTTTGACATGAAAACTGGGTTCTTGCATTGAGTAAAGTCATAAATCTTATGACAAGACGGGACAGGGGTAGCTTAAAGAGAGAGCATCATCTGAAGCAAAAGCAGAGCAGAAATATGAGATGGAGCAGGTCAGAACATTAGGGGTGGGACATAAGCAGATAGAAAAGACAATTGATGTAAAGGTCAAATCAGGATCAAAAGGGGAAGGGAGGAAAATCACATCTGCCATTAATCACATAGTTGTACTTTCTAAGCTCTGTATGCTACCTAGGAACCTTACATGAATAAGAATCCTAAATTGTACAGGAACCAATACAAATTCAGCAGGTGTGTGTCTCTATCCCATAGCAATCAAAGTGACTTTCAATGACCTACAGCATATATAAAACACACATTCAAACATCTGCAGAAGGTCAAAACTAATTCCAGGGTCAGGAACTACATAAAACTCCAACTCAAAAACAAGTTAAAAATCAAGTTATAAAGATAAAAGAAGAAAAACATAGAGAACAACAAGAGAATAATATAGAATCAAGTATAAATTTCAGCAAAAGACCCTTCAAAACAATTCAGCAAAACAATTTTCTAGCAAGGCTTCTATCTTGCAGAAAACCCCAAGATTGCTTTATAAGATATGTAAGGAAGGAAGAAGGGACCTTCAGCCATGGCCTATATTTAAGAATAACAGAGTTGGAAGGGACCTTGGAGTCTTTAAGTCCAAACTCTGTTCAAGCAGAAGACCCCATACCATTTCAAACAAATGGCTATTCAATCTCTTCTTAAAAACCTCCAGTGATGGGGTACCCAGAACTTCTGAAGGTGACTGCTGAAGAAGAAAATACTACCTCTGGCTGTAACCACTTTAGGCCATACAGTAATTCTTGCCTAGATAAATGCTGTACAAAGCGATCATTAATGCTCTCAATCATGATGAAAGAGGCAATATGCCCACACATGTTCATGTCACCTCGCTGTTGTACCCCAAATCATCCCTCTGGTGCAGTTCATGTGGAAGAGAGGTCTAAAGAATGCAAACTGTGCAATGATGATCATTGCTTTTGGGAACCTATGAATCATTCAGTTGGTGCCTTCTCATATTGGGGAGATGCCCAGGGAAAACACTGATCGCATTCACCCATTGTAAGGAGAACCTTACAAAATCCAAAATGTATGCTTGATTTATTTACTTCTTTGACTTTTCTGTAAAAGCTCAAGACAATGTTGTGACTCCGACCCCCGAGGCCGACTTATCGGAGGGAGAAGGCTCCGAACATGAAGGAGAGGAGTTGGCCAGGCCTCCCTCTCCAGGACCCTTCTCTCTGGCAATGCCTCTGGTGTCTCCCGAGGGAGGAGAGATTGGCCAGAAGCCAGGTATCTCCTCACATTCGGACAGTGACGGAGATAAGTCTTGGCTGGATCCACGCCAGCGTCGGAGAGACAAGCGCACGCAGCAGAAAAGGAGGCGTGCCAGAGATTAAGCTGAGTCACTGGACCACACCCCACAGGGGATATAAGGGGGTGAGGTGGCCATTCAGACTCTGTGATGGACAAAACTAACTACTAGCGAGTCACATTGTATCTTTGCAACAACGATATCTGCCTTGGAATTAATACGGACTGGACTTGACAATTCTTGAACTTTGTGTATTTTGTTTGGCTTAATCTGTCAGAGGAACAACCCCTCCCTTTATGGATAAAGTTCTTGGCAAGCAGCTACTGGGTTGCTGCCAATCCTCTTATCGAAAGAATTTGTTGTCTGCCAATTTTATTTAACCCCTGGATATCTGTTTGTGTGTGTGTGTGAGACGGGGACAGAACAGTATGTTGGCCTTGTTCTTCTAATGGTATCCCAAGAGATAGATTGGCCTTAGAAGAATGAGTGCACTGTTAGGTAAGCTCTGGAACCAACATGTCATTCCAGTCCAAGTTCATTGCGTTCCCTTCAAATTGGAACCAAATTGGTAGAAGTAAATAGCAATAGCAATAATACTTAGACTTATGTACTGTTCCATAGACCTTTATAGCAGGGGTCACCAACCTTTCGGACCTCAGGGACCACTAAATCCATAATTTTGAATCTTGTGGACCACTAATATAATCTGTCTAATGACCAGCTGGATAGGCGTGGCTAGGTGGTCATGTGACTCGGTGGGCATGGCCAACTCCTTGCTCCCCACCCGGGTTCCTTACAGCCCCAACAGGAAGCAGTTGTTGGAGTTAAGCAGCCACCACGAGAAAGTGTTGGCAAAACAGCTCAGTTCAAATTGGATCTGACCAAGAAGGAGGCTCAGCAGAAGCACCTCACCGAGGACTACGAGCATAGACTTTCCAAGCAGAGGGAAAAACTGTGGGAGTACAAGGGCAGGTACTGGTGCCTAGAGGCTCAGCAGGCTGAGATGGTCAGCCAGTTCTAGGCCATAATGCTGTCCCACTGGAACAAGTTCCTCCGGCTCTTTGCCACTAGCGGCACTTCCCTCCAGCCTTCTCCCAAAGCCCCACACCAGGAGGCTGAAGCAGACCCAAAGTTGGAATTTCTGCCCCCCTCTGACCCACACAAGAAGACCCAAAAGGGGGAGACTCTGTGCAGCAACACAAATGTTCATTGCACGTATCCATCCCAGGGGCCGTAGTTTGAGGACCCTTGATTTAGTGCTATATTAAAAATGCAAATAATTTTTCTGCGGACCACCAAAATTTTCTCACGGACCACCAGCTGGTGGCCGCTGCTTTATAGCACTCTCTAAGCAGTTTACAGAATCAGTATATTGCCCTCAAGAATCAAGGCCCTCATTTTACCAATCTCGGAAGGCTGGAAGAAGTCAACCTTGAGCTGGTCAGGATCGAACCTCTGGCTGTGAGCAGAGTTTGCTTGCAATACTTCATTCTAACCACTGTGTCATCACAGCTCAAGGTCAATAATTGGGAAGCTCCGTTCTTTATATCTCCCCCACTTATTACAAGCTGAATGTGACTAGGAAAGCAGGGAAGGTTAGCCTGGCAGAGGCTAAGCAAAATCAGGAAAAGGATATGTCTCTCTCTCTCCCTAGCTGTGCTTGTGCAAACTGTACAAGACCGTAGCCTAGAGTGTACCTCTAATAAATGCCATTGAAAGCCAGGAAGCTCTAAGACTTAAGAAATAGCATCTGGCTTTTTCATTGCCTAAACAGCTCTCAAAAGTGCCTCTGGTGCTGCCATCAACACTTCCCCCAGTTCCCTGCTGTTGAGAGCTGCAGTAATGTTGCTTTTAGCAACTCATTAGGCAGTGCAAAAGGTTTTGCTTACAGTGTGTCTAGCAGCAGTGTTACTGATCAAAGGATGCTCTAGGTAGCAGATCACCCTCTTCTGGAGATGTGAAAGACATTGCTTGGATTACCATCTCCTAGTTAGATACCCTCTGAAAGTTTGGGACTATAACCCAAAATATCTCCAGTGAGCAGGGGTAATTGCTGCTCTATTGGGTACGATTATAGTCATAAATCAACATTATCTTGATAGATCACGACTAGGGAGGCAAAGTCTAGAGATTGTCCCTAAGAAATATAGGGAAGAAACTAATAACGTTTTAAATATAGGACAGAAAACACGAGAAAGTAAATGATAGAAGTGTTGGTGGGGAAAGAAGGCAAGGTTAAGCATTCTCTGGTTCTTGTTTCTTTCATGCTAACTTCAAGACAGCTTATCTTAAACCACATATTATCTTAAACATATTATTTTAAACCACATATCACAAAAGTGTAAAAGTAGATTTTAAATAAAGCGTTCCCAAACTTTTTTTTACAGGACAATGTACGTTGGGGTTGTCCCTCTAAAGCCACCGAAAAATGGAATGGGAGGGAGCTTACTTGGATCTCCATACAGAAAAAATTCACGACTATGATTTAGATTAGATATTCAGCACTTGGATTCTTGCTCATGGTAGATCAGACAGCAGGACCTCTGTCTTCTGGATGAAGGCAGTCTCATCCCATTTAGATGACCTCAAGAGAGTCCCAATGGTGCTTTTTCCAGGAGGTAACTGGACTTTCTTGTTTTTTTTCTTTTGAAGACGTTTCGCTTCTCATCCAAGAAGCTTCTTCAGCTCTGACAGAATAGTGGGGAATGGAAGAATTTATATACCTTGCAGACAGCTGGTCATTAGCATCCTTTTGCATCCTGGATGACTGAGAATCTCTTCAGACTTTTAGCTATACAGTTTGGGATTAACACCTTTTGAATGGTGTGGGAATAGGAATGGATTTCCAGAGGAAAAATGGCAGATTACAGGAACCAGGAGCACAAATCAGGTGACCCTGAGGACACCGATAAACCTCCAAGTGCTTCAACGACCCTCTAAAAAGATGCAGATGACCAGCTGTCCACAAGGAATATAAATCCTTCCATTCCCTACTATCCTGTCAGAGCCGAAGAAGCTTCTTGGATGAGAAGTGAAATGTCTTCAAAAGAGAAAACAAGAAAGTCCAGTTGCCTCCAGAAAAGGCACCTTTGGGACAACCATGACCTGGATGACTGAGAATCTCTACAGTCCTCAAGAGAGATGATGACCTGCCATCAAGCCAGTCTTGACCGTTAGCAACCACATAGATTTTTTTTCTCCAGAAGGATTTTCTTGGTCTTGTCCTTCAGTCTTCCAACAGTGCACCCATCATAATGAAATCCATCCAGTTTACTAATGACCTTCCTCTTCTCTTTCTTTCCAATTTTCCAGTATTATAGACTTCTCCAGAGAGCTAGGTCAGCATAATGTGTCCAAATTAGGATAATTTGTGCCTTGACAAAGAAGTCTGGGTGGATTCATTTGATAATCTATTTCAGTGTTTCTCAACCTTGGCCACTGAACAATGTGTGGACTTCAACTCCCAGAATTCCCCAGCCAGCAGGGAGTTGAAGTCCACACATCGTCCAGCAGCCAAGGTTGAGAAACACTGATCTATTTGGTTGTTTTTTTGGCTGTCCATGGTTCTCTCAGGAGTTTTCTCCAACACCAAAGTTCAAAAGTGTCAATACTTTTTCCTATCATGTTTCTTCAAAGTCCCATTTTTGCTTTTAATTACCAAGAAGAAAGAAGCTAGAGATGATTTAACGGAATCAATTTCATAGAACTGAGAATGGAGGCGGACATTTTCCCTGACATTTTCAGTGAAATGAGCCTGCCAGGGAAAACACCATTTTAAATTAAAAGTTGATATACCTAACGTGTTAAAAAAGAAAAAGCGAATGTCTTGATGGTTCAATATCAGACACCAAGAGTACATACTGGCTCTGCTCTCCACAAATAGACTGAAACAATGAGGTGACTGATGGATACGGGTGGGTTGCTAAAAATGTTACAGAAGTGAAAATGAAAAGCAGTTTTTGGTGTCTTTGTCTCTTGGTGCCAAAACGAATGTATAAAACAGAAGCAGCCAGAAGGTATGGTAAAAATATTTTGAAATCCCAAGAATGGCAGAAGCTTATCTAGATGCTTTGACAATCTGTGTGGCCAGTGGCTATGAGTGAAGACTGGAAAATCTGTAGTTCAGATCTGACTTTAGCCACAAAGACACTAACACGCGGGTTACAAGGGTGGAAAGACAAAGAATACACTTGCTTAACTATTCAGAAATCCTATTGGCTGAAGAATTTCATTCTCCTGCACAGTAAGACACTTATCTAGCACAAGTGATTGGAATAGCACCTATGAATTTGACCCTTATCCCACAGATGCATCTTCAGAGGGCCTCAAGGGTGTGTGTGTGTGTGGAGATGAGGATGGGGAAGCAAATTGTGAAAGTAACATCATGGTATTGTTCTGCCCCAGCTATGGACCCCAAATAATGCAGCACACACAAAGTCTGTACAAAACTTAATTTAGTAAAATAACTCAATCTTTTCCAAACAAAGGCTGTTAATAAACTTTTTTAACAGCCTACAAGAAACCAAAGATAAAGTAATCACAATCTTACTATGGTTGGCAGAAAGCCCAGAAGCAATTTTGCAGGGAATCCAGACACGAAGGAGAGTGAACTAAAGTTGTTCCCTACAAATTGCTTCAGTCAGCATTCCTCCTTAAATAGGCTAAGGAAGTGGCCAATTAGTCCCAAGCCTTACTCTCGAGGAGACCTCCTCCTGAGGAGCCACTCCTGCCTTTTGGCAGCTCTGCGCGCCCGTGCATCAAGAAGAGTGTCCTTCTCTTCGTCCTCTTCACTTAAAGGAGCTTCTGGAGGTTCTGAAGGCCCTGGCTGAATCCCTGCCTCTGGCACCACATCTTCTCCAGCCTCCTCATTGTCTGACTCGAGTGCCAACTGCACAGGCTGCTGGCGCAACACCACACCAGCCTTCTCACTGTCAGAATCAGATACAATCTGCACAGGCCGCTGACGGGCCACAACAGGTATCTCAATGCAAGCTCCCCTTCTTTTGTAGGCTTGCGTCTAGAAAAGGCTTGGAACTTTTACACATGCGAGGTTTAAGATAAGCCTCAGATCTTGCAGATGTCTCTGCTCACATCTATCATGGCTGAATGGTTGGACTGTACAGAAGACTCTTTTTTTGCTAGAGCATAAAGTGGCTGCTGCTGGAGTTGACGCCAAAGGACTGACTTCAAGGGCAATGTCACTTTGGCATGCCTGAGGGGGGGAGGAAGAGGCTCCAGGCGTTATGAAATGAAGAATTTCTTCTAGCTAGGACCAGGAGGAAAGTCATTCCATATTAAGTTGGATGCACATGTTTCATGAAGCCGTAAGATGTATTCCTTAAATGGTGCATACTCAATGCCCTCAGATTGACTCAACTGTTTGTGATAACATGGACATGATCAATGCCATTTTCTTGGCAAAAACGTAGACATGGTTTACCAATGCTGCCTTTTGGGAGATTTTTTTAAACACACACACACATGTTTGCTTAGCATTTTAAGTTTAGGTAAAGGTAAAGGTTCCCCTCGCACATATGTGCTAGTTGTTCCCGACTTGAGGAGACGGTGCTCATCTCCATTTCAAAGCCGAAGAGCCAGTGCTGTCCGAAGACATCTCCGTGGTCATGTGGCTGGCATGACTAAATGCCAAAGGCGCACGGAACGCTGTTACCTTCCCACCAAAGGTGGTCCCTATTTTTCTACTTGCATTTTTTACGTTCTTTCGAACTGCTAGGTTGGCAGAAGCTGGGACAAGTAACAGGAGCTCACCCCGTTATGCGGCACTAGGGATTCGAACCGCTGAACTGCCAACTGTTCGATCGAGAAGCTCAGCGTCTTAGCCATTGAGCCACCACGTCCCTATTTTAAGTTTATGCAGTAGCAATTTTTACTACACTGCTCATTAAAAATATTCCCAAAGTAGTATGTTGGTTATAATGTGCTATAAGTATCCAGCCATTATGAGTTGACATGGGATTTATATTTAAAAAAAGAGTTAAAGTTTATAAAATCAATAAAAGATTTGGAACTTAGCATTATTTATGACAAATAAGGAGTTTATTCAATAGTATGGCTCAATTTGACTTGTTAAACAAACCCTGGCTTATGTGAAGCAGACTTTGGTGAGAAGACTTTGGTGAGGGGTCTTTTGGTTCTGGGAGAATTATGCTGGTAGAACTGATGTGAGCTGATTTTTGTGCTATTTTTCTCTTCCACTCAGATTTCCAAACCTGAATAGTTTACCTGCAGTTTACTTAGATATGCAGATGTTGTTGATGAACTGCACATCAATTAACAATGAAATGCATGGTGTCTAATCTTAGTATGGGAAAGTATGAAGATGATGAACCTCTCTCAAATGTGTCCTCTTGGTTAACTTGTAGGACATTTTGTTCAATCAGAGGGGAGGGGAGGTAGATAGTCTGTAGGGAACAGTCTGTCTCCAATGAATCATTTTAATGCCAACCTGACTAAGTACCCTAAAATAAAATTAGTTGCTCTTTGTATAGTCTTAGAAATATTTTTAGAACGAATGAGCTGGAAGGGACCTTGGAGGTCTTCTAGTCCAGCCCCCCTATCTATCTTGATATTTCTGTCTCCCTGTCTACAGATAAAGATGGGTTTCATGCATGGCATTAAGAAGAGGAAAGCAGATTTCATCTGAATGTTATGAGAAACAACCCTGAGAATTACAAGCTCTTCAGCAATGAAATGGTGGTAGGTTTCTCTTTCACTGAATGTGTTCAAATAGTGGCCAGAAAGACATAAAGGAGCTTAATCTAGATCCTTGCACTGGGCAGGGGACTAGAATTGAGTGCCTCAATGACCCTTGGCCACTCTAAGATTCTGTGCTAGGGTATGATGCTCCCAGGCTACTGAATCTGTTGGAAGACCAATTCCATAGTTAGATACTTACATAGTAGATACATAAGTAAGAAATTAGAGCCAATTTGATCTAGTGGTTAAAGCATCAGGCTAGAAATCAGGAGACTGTGAGTTCTAGTTCCATTTTAGGCATGAAAACAGGCTGGGTCTCTTTGGGCCAATCACTCTCTCTCATCCCAATTCACCTCACAGGACTGTTGTGGGGAAAATATGAGGAGAAAGGAGTGTTAGGTATGATTGCAGCCTTGATTTATTAATTTATAAGAATACTAAAGGCAGGATAAAAAATGCATCTAAATAAATAAATACTTTCTTTGAATCTGATTTTGTAGAATTGAAAAGGAAGAACTTCATTGTCACGTGAAAGGAGTTAACCCTCCAGCTAATCTATGATGGGACTTAGTCCTCTATTTTTTATTTTTGCATTATGTGGGCTTAGATTCTTATTATGTACCTTAAATTGTCAGCCTTCTGCTGGTTTTCATTTCATTTTTATTTTTATTCTAGGTTAGGTTTTTTTCCTTCTTTCATTTTATTTTTAATTTCTTGTCCTTCGTTTCTTTCCTGCTTTTCAATTACTTTTTCTTAAGTTTCGCCTTTGATACATATATTTCCTATAACAGTGTTATTCTTTACTTATAAGAATTCTAAGTTATAAGTTAATTCTTAGGTGATATTTCCTATAATGTATTTCAATATCATTTGATATAATTTTCCTTTGCAGATTGCTTTTAGAAAATTAAACATTTGATATATCCCCCCAGTCTACAATCCCAGGGCTTCATGTGTCCCCTCAAAGCCCAGAACATTGTCTTCATAAAGCTCCAAAATTGTTACCAAATTTCATTTTCTAATATGATGTTAGGTGCAGTGGTGGGATTAAAATAATTTAACAACCGGTTCTCTGCCCTAATGATTTCTTCCAACAACCAGTTCACCAAACTGCTCAGAAAGTTAACAACCGGTTCCCCCGAAGTGGTACGAACCGGCTGAATCCCATCACTGGTTAAGTGCTGTCAGTTAAGGCCCAGTTCCTGTTGACTTCATGGACAAATGTTCACCCTCCCAACCGCTCTGCAGTTATAATTTCTAATTCTTCCATTAGTTTCCAGGTCATTCCAATCATTTCTAAGACATGTTTCATCCACCTTTTGCACTGCCTTCCCATTCTTCTACTTTTTTTTTTCAATCTTGCAAGAATAATCATTTTTCCTACTGATCATCCACCGCCATGCTCAATCATCAACTCAACAAAGCAGTCAGCCTTGATTTGGTCCAGCTTTCATCAGTTGGTTTGTTCTACAGTTCATGATACTCATAGTAATTATCTCCACATTCATAATTTAGCCGTGTCCATCTCTTTTCTCCTTCTTTTCTCAAAGCCCAACTTTTTCAGCTCTTTAAGGTAGGCCTGATCAGGAATAGACAACACAAGGGCTAGTGGAATTCAGCCTTGTTGTTACAAGGTGCAATAATTCACTCTTGAAAGCCTACTAGAGTTTCCTTCTGCCTCCCCTTGTATCATCAGAATCAAGACAGGATTAATCTGAGTACTTTCTCAAGATTGATTTGCTTAGCAAGATCTTGGCTCAAAGACAGTCCAAACAGGAACCAGATCTCTTGGAATTCTCCAAAATAAACCAATCAGAAGTCCACATACACAATGAACTAGTCAGCAGACAGGCTCAAAGACAGATCAATCAGAAACTGGTACTCTAAGAATTTTTTCAAAATTGACCAATCAGATGAAGAATCAGTCAGGGACCAATTTTCTTGGATTGGTAACATGGACCAATCAGAGCAGGTTGCCAGCTTCAAATACAAGAGCCCAGTCAGCCTAATTCATCTGACAGAGAGAGATGTCACAAAGCACCTCATTTGGCCCCTTAAGATGCCAGCCATAGCTGCTGACAAAACATTAGACCAAAATAAAACTAGACCATTGCCACTCAGCCTGAAAACTCATCAGTGCTTCACTGATGCCAGCCATGAAAGTCCACACCAAGTGTATATTCCTTATATTCCTTTTAGTCAATAGTATCTCTCTACACCTCTGCAAGTTTTCACAGCAATGCTGGATTAATTTTTTTAAATCATATTACATTTATTTAAATTTAATTTTTTGTTTTGGCTCAGTTAACTACTTTTTGATATCACTCAAGATTTTTATGAAAAGATTGGACAGCCATTTGTCTGGAATGGTACAGGGTCTCCTGCTCGAGCATGGATTGGACTAGTCACTAGAAGATCTTCCAATTCTGTTATTTTATTAGCATTCATCAGAGACCAAATGGGCCCTTAGGAGGGGTGGGATTCAAAAATTTTAGCAACCGGTTCCCTGCCTGGTTGCTGGGTGGGCGTGGCCATGGTGGGCGTGGCCTACTCGGCCTCTTGCACCATGATGGGGGTGTTGTTTTTGCCCTCCCCAGGCTCTGGAGGCTTTCCTCAAGCCTCCGGGAGGGTAAAAATGGCCTCCCCCGGGCTCTGGAGGCCCTCTGGAGGCTGGAAATGGGCCCGTACTTCTGGTAGGCCCATTTTTCACCCTTCTGAGGCTCTGTGCATGCCCTGCACATACCTGGCATCCAAAACGGGCCATGTGGAGACTCCTGGAAGGGGAGGGGAGGGGTGGGCGGGGCCAGCCAGTCCTTGCAACTACTGGATCAGCGAACCAGATCTAAAATTAACATCCGGTTTGCCTGAATCGGTCCAAACCGGCTGAACCCCACCCCTGGCCCTTAGTTTAGAAAAAGTTCATTAGACATAAGCAAAATGCCCAGATATTCAGAAATTTTAGATAAACAGGGAAAGCTTAAAAACAATCAGGTACTAAAAGAACAGGGAATATCTATTGATTGGTGGCCATATTTACAACTGCAATCTAGATACAAGAAAGAAGTGGAAGAATACGGAACTGACACGGAACCAAAACAACTAGACAAATTGTTGATAGGCCCCAAAGGAAAATTAATATCCAAAATATACAATTATCTATTAGAATATGATAGAGTAGAGGAGGTGGTGAAAGAACCGATGATTGCATGGGCTAAAAACATAGGGCATGATATAGATTTAGTTGATTGGGAAAGAATTTGGAACAAAAATTATACTATAACCAAGTCTGCTGCTGCTTATAAGGAAAATCAGTACAAAATGCTTTACCGTTGGCACCTAGCCCCAGCAAGGCTGGCTAAAATGTATTCGAATCTAAGCCCAAAATATTGGAAATGTAACCAATGTCAAGGTACCTTCTTTCATGCTTGGTGGCTATGTCCTAAAGCGAAAAAGTACTGGACTAAGATACAAGGATGCTTACAAGAGCTAATAAAATGTCAAATAAACTGAATAAAATGAACTAAACCCAGAAACATTTCTCCTGGGAATACTTAAAACAAAATTTGATAGAAAGATATTTGATTCTACACATATTAACAGTGGCAAGAATTGTATTTGCGCAATACTGGAAGGAACGCAATTGTTGTGGCTCCGTTACCTGAGCCTGTGTCATCGGCAGGAGAGGACTCCGAGAGTGAAGGAGAGGAGTTGGCAAGGCCTACCTCTCCAGGACCCTCCTCTTTGGCAATGCCTTCGGTGTCCGCCGAAGGGCAAGAGATAGGGCCAGGGCCAAGCACGTCCACGCAGCCACAGGTGGACAGTGATGAGAGTAATGAGTCTTGGCTGGATCCTCGACAGCGTCGTAGAGATAAGCGCGCGCAACAGAAGAAAAGGCGTGCCAGAGATTAGGCTGAGTCACTGGACCACCCCAGGGTATAAAAGGGAGCATGGTGGCCAGTCAAGCCTTGTGACGAACAAAGCTGAAAGCTTCCATGCCATTCTGCATTGCCGGACTTTTGCTATAGACTTTGCTGGATTATATTTGGACTTAATTTACTCTGTAATTATTGAACATTTTACTTTGATGTACCAGAAGCGGAGAGAAGTTATCTCTTCCCTTCGTGAGTAATAAACTCTTGGCAGGCAGCCACTAGGTTGCTGCCAAGTTCCGTTATCATAAGGAAAAGGATTTTGTCGGCTGGTTTGGTTTTTAACTCTTGGACGTCTGTTGGTGTGTGTGCGTGTGGGACGGGGACAGAACATCAATACACCACCAGAGGGACTGATCATTTAGAAGATATATGAATGTGCCGAAATGGATAAACTTACCCTAGAACTAAAAGAAGAAGATGATTCGGAATTTTACGTGGTTTGGGAAAAATGGTATACCTGGATAGATAATAGAAATAAAAATCGGAAATATACATAAGGTTATTGAGGATTAGTTATTGAATGTATATATTGTATATATTGTATGGAATGTTGATCCAAAGTATATAAAAATGGCACAGTGTTGATTATGTACTAGAGTTGTGTAAAGGAAAATTGCAATAAAAATTATTTTTAAAAAAAAAAGAAAAAGAAAGTTCAAATTCATTTGAACTTCATTTTCATTTTCTTTCTGAATGAAGAATGGTGAAGCCCAACGTTGCTCTTTCCTTCCCACTCCTCCTTTGTCTGAATTAAAATAAAATTTCCAATTACTGCTCGTTCAGTTAGGTTTCCTCCCCCTATTTTATGGCAGATGAAAGTTAAAGAGGCCCAATTATTAACATTTTATGGTAGCCTAGAATATTATGAAAGCTCTTAAGATGTTATTAACACCTTTTTCGAACCTCATTATTTAAAAGCCTGCCATGCTTAATCATTTTAACACCATTAAATTGGCATGAACACTACCCCATGACTTTCGCTCCCCAAAATCCTGCACTTTTGACAACACGATAGTAAGAAAATAGCTCAGAGAGACCTGCAGGCACCAGGCGAATTGTAAGGCTGAATATACACTCCACAAAATGTTAATTTTTGCTTGCTTTATCAAGAGACTAGGCAATAAAAGAGTTGAAAGGATATCTGATATGCAGTGCCTTTTTTTAAAAAAGGAAATCTGGTACACAGTGCTTTTAAAAAAATAACTTCTCCCCATTAATTCCCATCAACTATTGTATCTCAGGCAGGGGTGAAATCCAGCAGGTTCTGGAAAACTGGTAGTGGAAATTTCGAACAGTTCAGAGAACCAGCAAATACCACCTCTGGCTGGCCCCAGAGTGAGGTGAAAATGGAGATTTTGCAGTATCCTTCCCCTGGAGTGGTTGGGAATGGAGATTTTGCAGTATCCTTCCCCTGGAGTGGGGTGGGAATGGAGATTTTACAGTATCCTTCCCCTGCAACGCCAACCAAGCCACACCCACAGAACCAGTAGTAAAAAGAAAATGAATTTCACCACTGATCTCAGGTGACAGATAGGTAACTGGAAGAGAAACAGGAAGCTACCTCTTGGGAGCAAAACACACAGAGGTTCAATACCTAACACATTTTTTAAAAATTCTTTTGCTATTTTTTCAGTGTTTGGGTACCACATTACCCAAATCTTTATTTCCAGCTGGATAATTAATATGACTCTGAGCCATTGAAACTTGAAATCCAGTTCTTGACTAGCTAACCATTTTTTCTGTCTACTCATCTGTTTAGGAGAAAGGTGTGTGTATTGATAAGTGGCTTTGTTCCATAACCAATTGCAATAGCAATAACACTTAGATTTATATTCTGCTTTACAGTGCTTTACAGCCCTCTCTAAGCAGTTTACAGAGTCAGCATATTGCCCCCAGCAATTTTGGGTCCTCATTTTACCCAATGAAGTAAGGGTGGAAGGCTGAGTCAACCTTGAGCCTGGTGAGATTTGAGCTGCCAAATTGCAGTCAGCCGGCAGTCAGTAGAAGTAGCCTGCAGTACTGCATTCCAACCACTGCGCCACCACGGCTCATATTGAGGGGGGTGGGATTGCAACAAATTTTCCACAGTTAGTTGTATTTGTAATTATTCTATAATGTAGCTGGTATGATTTCATTCAACCAAGTCATTGTGGTTTACAAATTATGCTTCATAGTTTAGGATGATGTGTGAGGACAATCGATTGTGGATTTACTCAGTCAACGTGGTTAAAACCAACTGTGGCTTAGTGTGATGGATGAAGCAGGTCATAGAATCAAAGATTGCTTCTCTACTTCTCCCAGTTCCCATTCAATTTACCTTTCCTCTTTATACTGTTCCTTTAAAACATGTGGATGACTTTTGGGCCGCATACAACTGTATCCACCCAGGTCCTCAGATTGCATTGCCAACATTTGTTGGCAAAATGGCTTGATTTCGACAGGGTGATATGATCATGTGCGATTGGGGAGACTGGGCTTCCAAGGAATGAAAGGTGGAGTGGGGGGGAGTTCTCCCTTTTAAGAACTTCCAAATGGCTAAGAAAAGCACAAAAGAACATTTGTGTCAACTTCCACTGACATCTCCGCATCCCCAGATGGCCTCCTGCAGCTCTTCAGACATTTGTGAGAGCAAATGTTGCCCCTGAACTTCCAAATGTGTTTCCTGATGGGTTTTTTTTTTTTAAGTGGATTGCATCAGGTAAAACATTACATTTGCAACCTTACATATTCTGAACTTCGCATTTGGCTTTCCATCCAAAATCATTTTTCTTCTTCGGCTGTTTTGTATCTTAGAAACAGGAACAGCTAGGCTGATAACGTCAAGGATGGAGCATCTGGCAAATTGAGTTTGATTCCCTTCCACCCTTCATCCCTTGCAGAAAATTAGGAGGTGCGGTAAGGGGAAGAACCCTCTCCAGAGGGACTAAGGCAGGGAAAAAGGAAACTCTTTGCAAGGAATTAAAGCTGAGCTTTTTTCAGTCCTCTGCACAAAGGACTTCCCCCCCCCCCAATTCAGAACTAAACTCGGCTGGAAAATTTAGCTTAGATTACTTTAAAAGTTAACTTGGATTGCATTTATCCGTAGGTGAAGGAGGTGTAACTTGGAACCTATACCAGGGGTGAAATTCAGCAGGTTCTGACAGGTTCTGGAGAACCGGTAGCGGAAATTTTGAGCAGTCTGGAAAACTGATAGCGGAAATTTTGAGTAGTTCAGAGAACCAGCAAATACCACCTCTGGCTGGCCCCAGAGTGGGGTGGGAATGGAGATTTTGCAATATCCTTCCCCCAGGAGTGGGGAGGGAATGGGGATTTTGCAGCATCTTTCCCCTGGAATGGGGAGAGAATGGGGATTTTGCAGTATCCTTCCCCTGGAGTGGGGTGGGAATGGAGATTTTGCAGTATCCTTCCCGTGCCATGCCCACCAAGCCACACCCACCAAGCCACACCACACCCACCAAGCCACACCCACAGAACCGGTAGTAAAAAAATTTGGATTTCACCACTGACCTATACCACATAATTTAGCAATGAGGACACAGTTCTGAAACCCACCGGATAAGTTATATATAAACATGGAAGAGTTTGATTCAAAAAATTTGTAGCCAAATCAAACATGCCTTTTATCCCTCTGTAATCCTGTATCAAGCCAGTTTTCAAAAGAAAAGACTCAGTGAAAGGCAGAGAGTTCACATAGGAGCTATTTAGATTGTTATGAAATATTCCCAAGAGTTTTAGTTTAACTCAGGGCTAATTGAATGCTGACAGTATATATTACTTCCACCTGTAGCAATTGTCACTTGGAGTTTTTTTTGTGTGTGGGGGAAGCCAATTTCCCATTCTCTTCCCCCATATTTCAGGCTATCATAGACATCTCCTAAAAGCAGAGTATTATTAAATAGCAGTAAATATGGAACAAAGAGCAGGGAGAAAAAGATGAGAGTTTTAGCCATCTGGAAGCATCAAACGATAATGTGCCAGTTCTTCTTGCTGATTAGTCCTTTCTGAATCTGTTAAGTTTAAGAGTTGAAAGTTCTTACTTGACGACCAATAGTAACCCAGAATCCTTTTATATACCCCAACTTTGCAAGATCTCCTGAAATTAAGCAGGTGGTGTATTGAGAAAGAGTCTTTTTTTTTTATCACAGATTCCCATCTGAGGAATACTGCCTTCCCTCCCCAAAAAAAGGTTTATTCTTTGCAACTTTTATGCAATTTCACTGCCACAAGGAAACAGCCAGAATGGAATATGGACTAACGGAATGATTCAAAATTGGGGAAATAGTAAACCATGACTGTATACAGGTAGTCCTTGACTTACAACAGTTCAGTTAGTGACCGTTCAAAGTTACAATGGCACTGAAAAAAAAGTGATTTATGACCATTTTTCACACTTATGATCGGTGGCGGGATTCAAATAATTTAACAACCGGTTCTCTGCCCTAATGACCAGCTGGGTGGGTGTGGCCATGGAAGGTGTGGCCAGGGGTGTGACAGGCAGCACTCGGCCTCCTGCACTCCCCTCCCCCGGGAGCAAAAAAAGGCCACAGGGGGGACGTGTCACCCTCCACCACCACCCACGCCTTGTTTTGGGCCTAGTAGGCCTCCCTGCACCTACCTGGGACCAAAATGGAGTGCGTGGGGACTCCTGGAAGGGCGGGGAGGGGAGGGGAGGGGCCAGCCAGCAATTTAACTACCGGTTCTCCCGAACCTGCCTGAGCCGGCTGAATCCCACCACTGCTTATAACCATTGCAGCATCCCCGTGGTCATGTGTTCAGACACTTGGTAACTGACTCATATTCCTGATGGTTGCATGTGATCACGTTTTGTGACCTTCTGACAAGCAAAGTCAATGGGGAAGCCAGATTCACTTAACCGTGTTAGTAACTTAACAACTTCAGTGATTCACTTAACAACTGTGGCAAGAAAGGTCATAAAATGAGGCAAAACTCACTTAGCAACAGAAATTTTTGACTCACTTGTGGTTGTAAGTCAAGGACTATCTGTACTGTCATCTTGTTTAGCTTACTAGCAAAATATATGAAGAGAAATGCTGGACTAGAAAAACAAACCCCAAAAATGTAAATAAAATTGCCTGGAGAAACATTGACATTGTCAGACCTGTTGACAATAGCATTTGACAGCTGAAAGTGAGGAAGAACTAAGGAATCTCTCCATATTAAATAAACTATTATTGTATCATCAAGCAATACCAACCCAATGCAAGAAAGTGGAGATGGTGTTGAAATGGTAACAGCTTCATGTTCTTAAGCTCAGAAATTTACAGGGATGGTGATTATAGCCATGAAGTAAAGAGACATCTGTTCCTTGGAGGAAAGACCACAAATCTAAACAAAATATTAAAAGGAAAGACATCATACTGACAACAAAAGTACATAATGTGATAGGCTCTGATGTTCCCAGTTGTGACATATGGTCGTAAAAACTGGATCGTCCAAAAGTCTGAACAAAAAAAAAAAAAAAAAGGATGACTCTGAATTATGGTATTGGGAAAAAATATTCAAAATATCTTGGACTAACAAGAAGAACCAATAATTTATTGCTCAATAAAGTAAAATCATACTGATCCACCAGTAATGCTGAAGCTAAATCTGAGGTATTTTGAAGCCCAGAGGCTTCTGAAGGACTCTGAGGCCCAAAGAAGGCCATCTGATACTTGGAAAAATTGAAAACAATTGAAAAACGAGTTGATAGAAGGGAAAATGGTTGGTTTTTTAAAGCTATTTTTAGCTTAAAAATAGCTATATTTTAGAAGCCTGCAAGAATTCAAAGAAGCTGTTATTAAAATACATCTCTAAAATATGAAGAAGAAAAAAATAAGATGCTGATCAAGTCATAAAAAGACAGGCATGGCTAAACAACAATGGTAGGAAATTACCTTGGAAATATTCCTGGCTGATCTCTAATCGTGTTCTGAAATTGTTCAAGCAGCTTTCTTTTTACTGAGTCCAAGCAAAGAGGAAGGAATCAGAATGATTTCAGTGATAATGTAGCTCCCAGGCAGAGACTGTACCAGAAGTTAGCATGCTAACAAATTATGGCACATGTTTAAATCTTTGTAGATCAACATTCTGTTTTGGATAGCTTGCCAGTTTTCTTGTGGTGCCAATGCAAATGTGATCCAGATGTTTACTTGATGGGATGGCACTGCCAGCTACGATTTGCAGTTCATGTCTGCTGCACATGATAGGATACTCCCTACTCTTTACTCTCACACAGTCAATGTTGATTAATAATGAGAGCATCACATTTCAGAAAGAAGGACAAAAATATCCAGGAAAGGAGGAGGGAAGAGAAAACATGGACCAATTTTCAAAGCTGCAAGAAAGGAGGACTTGCAGCATCAACAGCACTATCGGTGATAAAAAAATCTAGTTAGAGACAATTTAGTGTGGTGTTTCTCAATGTTGGCGACCTGAAGGTAGCTGGGGAATTCTGGGAGATGAAATTTACACTTCTTAAGATTGCCAAGATTGCAAAACCCCGATTTAGTGAGTTATGCACTACTGGGTTCCATGGATGCACTAGATTTGAACTAGAAAGGCCCAGAATGCACATCTCCTTCCCCAGAACACACTACATGGCCTGGTGCCTGACACTCTAGCTCAGTCTAAAAATCATCCCAAATTGTGTAGTGTGATTCTTCAACAACCTAATCTATAATGTGCCATTATATATTCATAGCTGCTGCTTGATAAATCCCACCAATCTGCTCATCTTAAAAAACAGTGCCAATGGATACATTTGATCTCCTTTAATTAATTTGGTGGAAGTTATATTGTTTCATGGGATGCCAGTCCACTCACCCATTTACACTGTGAAATCTTCTCTCTCGCCATCTCTGTGCATAATTATAACCTTGCTCTCTTCTGGAAGAAATGAGCTACATGATGTTGGCAGGAGACACCAAGCTGCAGAGGTATATAAAGCAGCTAAAATATGCCTGACTGTAGCCTAAAGGTAATAGTGACCAACTTTTCCTTTCTTAACAAACTCCCTTCACTTGTCATTGATGATAATTAAATGCAACCTCCTTGCTGCCTTCAGTGAACCGTAAGCAAATTAAGTGAAGTTATATTATACTTATGTAGTAAATCCCCAAATATATTTCCATGAACCATCACAAATTGTATTACAGTCCATTCATTATCCCTGAGTGTGGTAGTTATCAAGGCCATGCTGAAAAGGCATTTAGATCCACTGAACTTCTGAATCTGGAGGCTATAGGAAGAGATTAATCAGGATGATTCTAGTGTGCTGCAGAAGGCTATGCTTGCTTCTGAATAGGAAAGCAGTCCAGATGATCCAGCTCATCAACTCTTTTCCTCCAAGCCACAAATTCTTTTTATTTCACCTCCCATTCATTGTTTAAGTCCACATGGAAATTTGCCCTTGTTGGTATGTGCGTTTTCTTATGCAAATTTCTAACAATTCCTATTAAAAAAAATAAAAATTGCAATTCGTTCTAAACTATTTCCATTAACATTCCAATCTCCTTGAAGTATGTTTTGGATGGAGAACATCACAAAATTCAGTGAAGGGAATAACTGAATTAGATTCTGATGTTTCTAGATGAGCAAATTCAGTTAGTTTACAGTAAAATAATAGCTACATTGTTTTCCCCCCCCCCCCCATTTCTAAATATCAGGGTTGGGAAACCTCATCTTACAGGTCTCATTCAACCCAATCAGTGGCCCCTGGGATCTTGGCAAGATTCATTTGCCTTCCCTGGTATTGTTAGCCATAGTTGTTAGAACTTCATAAGAAGCAGCAGGAACCAAGGGTTCAGTCTGGCTAAATTGTAGCCAAGGGATAAGTTGGATCCCACCCACCCCCAAAATATACACACATGCATTATATGTGACAAAGCATCTCCTTGAGCCAACAGTAAACGGTACAGTACTGGCACAATCTCACTGACTGCAAATGGTACTGTTCTTATTTACTGAATCCAGGATAATTACAAACAGAAATTATGGATTCCCTGACTATCTGCTTCACCTCTCACCAAATATCACCAGCCCATGAAAAAAACCATCCACCAATGGTTCTCCTTAACATGGGATAAGCTTCAGGAAGGAGGTGAGTTTTGACAGATGACTCACTCAACATGGTTCGGTTTTCTGTCAAAACTTGCTGAGAGCTCAACTATTCACTGATATAAGTTCATAGTTATGCTTTTTTTTTGTATGTGGGTTAATGCTATTCTAGATGACAGCTAAAAGGTAAAACAGTCCAAACCATGGGTGTCACACTTGATCGTGTCACGGGCCGAATTGTGATGTATCATGATGTTTTTTGCCTTTGCGAAGCCAGGATCAGCATGGCCTGCGCACGACATATTCAGCCCTTGGGCCGCCAGTTTGACTATCCAAACCATAGCTTACTTGGAAGGGGAAAACTGCTAAGTGAAATAGCAGTTAGCTTCTTCAATTAACCCTTCTGCTTCCACTATGGATCAGCTATTGTTCAGGCTAATAGCAATAGCAACAGCACTTTACAGTGCTTTACAGCCCTCTCTAAGTGGTTTACAGAGTCAACATATTCCCCCAACAGTTTGGGTCCTCATTTTACCCACCTCGGAAGGATGGAAGGCTGAGTCAAGCTTAATCCAAGTTTTTGAGGATCAATTTGGGTGATTGGGGATTGTGCGTGTCCAAAAGAATCCATTCTGTCCAAGTGTCCATTACCTAAAGCAGAATAAGACATTATCTTGAGACAAGTGGGAAAGAGACATGCCCATGTGTGCCTAAGATCAGTGGTGAAATCCAAATTTTTTTACTACCAGTTCTATGAACGTGGCTTGGTGGCCGTGGTGTGGCCAGTTGGGCGTGGCAGGGGAAAGATACTGCAAAATCCCGATTCCCTCCCCACTCCTGGGGGAAGGATATTGCAAAATCTCCATTCCCACCCCACTCTGGGGCCAGCCAGAAGTGGTATTTGCCAGTTCTCTGAACTGCTCAAAATTTCCGCTACCGGTTCTCCAGAACCTGCTGGATTTCACCCCTGCCTAAAATGGTCAATAGATGCCATGCTGATCCCACCATCAAAAGAATGACTGTGTTAAGATTGTAATCATGGCAAAATCTGTGTCAGAAGAAGGGGAAACACTACCTTCTTTCCAATATAAGCAAGGATAATTAAAAATTGCCTCAGGTGTGGTCTAAGGCATGTCAACCTTGGCATGCTGGCTGGGGAGTTCTGGGAGCTGAATAGAATAGAATAGAATAGAATAGAATAGAATAGAATAGAATAGAATAGAATAGAATAGAATAGAATAGAATAGAATAGAATAGAATAGAATAGAATACTTGGAAGGGATCTTGGAGGTCTTCAAGTCCAACCCCCTACTCAGGCAGGAAACCCTATACCATTTCAGACAAATGGTTGTCCAGTGTTGGAGAATTCACAACTTCTGGAGGCAAGTTACATCTTAAATACATCTTAAACCTATCAAAGAATTGGAAGAATGCAATGTTATAAAGATACAACAGGAAAAAAGCAGCTATTGGGTCCTATTATGCCACCATTATATACAAATAAGAAAAGGCTCAAAGCCTGGCATATATAAGACCTTTCAAGTCAGTCCTGATTATTTGATCTGAGTTTTTAAAAAAATGTTCAATTTGCATCTGCGTCCTGTTTTTAGGCACTAACCACTCTGGCCACTTCCATCTTTTTGTTCCCCAGATATCCACATCTAATGTAAACTCTCCTGACCTGCTCATGGTATATTGTAACTCGATTTTCCATAGTCTGGGAAGTCATAATCCTACAATTCCCAGCAGTTTGCCTTCAATCATAAAATGATTTTCATTGAAAGAAGGCTGGCCTAACTTTCTCCCTCTTTTTAAACAATTTTAATATTTTAATATTTTTAATCCTCAAAGTTTAAATTTGTTTTAAATTGATTGGGGTTTTAATCTGTCTGGGCCAAACTATTTAATTCAATTTTATTTCTGTTTTTTAAATTTTGTATGTATGTATTTTATTGTTGGCTGTTCACCGCCCTGAGTCCTTCAGGAGTAGGGCGGTATACAAATCAAATAAAAGTAAAGTAAAGTAAAAGGCTACCAATAACCCAAATTCCCTTAATGTATTGCAGCATCTCAAAATATGATTACCTCATTTTTCTCATACCTTTATCAGAAAGTTGCCATGAGCTCCTGGCCCTAAAATAATGGCATTCCTGCTTAGCGGATTTAGGAATTCTATGAATCCATATAAAGAGAGGCTTCAGCTTCTTAGATTACAGTTCAGAAAAGCCCTTTCTTTGTAAACATAAAACACAAAGCAATTTATACGAAAATGGTAAGATGCAAATGTGCCTTCTAACAAAAGAAAATTTGGGCCATCCTTTATGCTCCAAAAACAATATAAAAAGCATTGTCAGTAGCACATAGTTACGTATATGAAAACACTTCAGATGAATAGCTAAATCAAATAAGCATAATTAGGATTAGGATTGAGATTAACATTGGGGAACTCAAGCAATCAGGAATGTCATCTACTAAAATTTGTAGTGGCTTAGGAGTAAACTACAGGCTTAAGTTAAACTCATTTCACTTTATAACTTTAAATAACATTGTTATTTAAGGTTATTTAAGGAAAACAAGAACTGCAGCATAGCTAGAAAGGTTTTTTAACACTTTCATTTATTTTCCATCCTAACAAAAATATCCAGTCATGTAAGTGACCCAATTTGTCACAACTTATGGCCATAATGGGCAGGCAGGTATGGTCATAACTTGAGGGTGACCTGTACCTGCCACAGGAGATTAGGAAAGTCCTTTCAACCTTTGAAACATTGTTGTTATGCTGGTTACAGAAGCATGGTGGTTGAAAGGCATCAACACATCAGAATTGGTTTACATTTTAATGTATCTCTTAATTGTAAACCCCCTCGAACCCTTGTGGAGCTGGGCAGTCTATAAATACTTGGATGGCTAAATAAATGAATGCATAAATACATGAATAAGATGTTCCAAACTGCAGTTTTGGGTCAGACATGCCTTTGCCAAGCTTGCCTCCTGTTTTGAACCGATTCAGTGACAGGCAGCTGAACATGGAAACTGAATCCACTAAGCCGCACTGCGTGCCAGGTGAGACGAGAATGCTATGTGCCTGCGATAAGCCGGCTCCCACATACAAATCATCACTCGGTAGAGCCAGTTGAAAGCCTGAAAGGTCTTGTACTTCAGACTATTTTAGTCTGACAGTTGTCAAGAGGGGAGAAAGGTTGAGTTTTTTTCTTGACAACAAAGGGTGGATTTCCTCCCCCCCACCCCTCCTTACAAGCATTTAGGTTTTCAGTCTGCTGATCGGTACAGAATAAATGCATAAAATTCTGACAATGTGATAGAATGCCACAGTGTTCTTTGAGGAACAGATTTAGCTAATAATGACAGGCTGTGATTGCCCCACATATGTTACATTTTTTCCTAGGCTCCTTCCTTTACTACCCGCCCCCCTCACATAGTCCCCCTTCTCCTTGTCCTCCACACTCATCAGTCATGCTTGTCGTTGCTGGGATGAAGCTGTGTTTTATGAAAACACTCTTTATTGCAGATGTGTTTTGCAACTTCTACTTTGTACGATCAAGAGTATGACAGCATAATCACATTGGTGAAATGTCAGGCGTCTTTGAGATGGGCCAACATTAAAGTCACATTACATACACAAATATAAAGAGGAAAACTAGGAATTTCTCCTCTTCAAAGATATTTAACTTAACTGTCATAGGAACCCAGAAATTAATCCATACTAAGTTGGATGTAGAAGATGATGAGGCTGAGACTGTGGGAGGGGTCAAGTGGGTCATCAGTCTCAAGTCCCTTTATGCCCACAAGAAATCCAACTCCAGCCCATCTTGAATTCCGTTGACTCTTATCTACTGCCAATTTGCTTTGACTGTTAGTAGTTCAGATTCTTGTAGAGAATGTTGGCATGCAATAACCCTATACTCTTTTGAACCGCCTTGACTCCTAATTTCCTACACTTGATATACTGTAGGCTTTAGTATTAATCAGTACTTAGTATTGATCATATTGATCATTGATCATTAGTTCACTATTGTTTGTTTTGATTTGCAGTATTCAAGGTCTTAGTCTTTTCCAGTTTGAACCTGTTCCAACACCAAGTCAAAGTTTGAGAGCATCACAAAATAGATCCTGGGGCTGGAAAGAGAGGAACTGCCTGTTCAGAAAATACCAAGCAACCAGAGATAAAAGGTATACAGAGAGTTCTTGATTTATGACCAATCGCTTAATGACCATTCAAAATTATGACAGATGCCGGAAAAGGGACTTTTGACCTGGTTTTGAAATTCTGACATCCACACACACACATATCTCACACAGTCACATGACTGCATATTGGGTGCTCGGCAATCATTTATGGCCCATGGCTATGTAAACGTAATTTATGACTTTTTGATAGAAACAAGTGTTTACTTACAGTTTCAGCAAAAAATGTCCCATAGCAAACAAACATTCACTTACTGATTATGACATTGCTTAACAACCACTATAAAAAAATATCCTAAAAACAGGTCCGATCACGTGGTGATTCATTTTACGATCATCATGATTTACCATCATAATCCCAGGGCTCCATTACAGTTGTAACTCGAGGACTACCTGTTTGAGGAAGCAAACATCGTGACTGCTCCTCATAATTCCTTTTAGGTTTCCTATAACAACTCAGTATACCTTTTCTGTGATCAGAATGTCCAACCGAAGCACTGAGTTCCAGTTTTCTGCTAAATGTTTATATGACACAAGTAGGCATCCTTAGATAGATTATTCCAGAGGTTAACACTTAGCTTTTTAGCACCCTCCACCATTTTTATTTTTATTTTCCAACTAAACAACGCGTTGGAAAGCAATTCTATAAATGGTCTTGGATTTTTGTCTGTTTGTCCATCAGCAGCAGCAGCAGTCCATTAACAGTGTCAAAAGAGGACATAAAAGGGACCAAACATGGTGGCTTCCAGGAAAGAAGCTGGTAGAAGAAGATTGAGTTTAAAAATGGCCTGGATCTCTCTTTTTTAAAATAATATTTATTGAGAGAGTTTACATAAATAACATGTAAATGTGAAAAAGGAAAAGAAGGGACAAAGAAAAAAGAATAAAAAGAAACTAAAAGAACAGAAAACCTGTGTGTATGTGTGTGTGTGTGTGTGTGTATCTGTCTTCTTTTTATATATATATATATATAAAATAGCTTCCAATCTCCCTCTTTATACATACAATTCTAATGAAATTTCTAATACAATTCTAATTGAAATTCTCTCTCTAAGAGTACACCATAATTCCCTTTTTTCTATAACCTATTCTTTCTAATCATCAAAAGCACAAGTCACAGTTATTTGTTTTTATGCAAAAAAATCCATAAAGTATTTTTAGTCATTGATGAATGTCAATGACCTATCTTTAGTCAAAGAAGTCAATTTGTCCATCTCAGCAAGTTCTGTCAATTTCCCCAATCATTCCTCATAGTGGTAATGCTGAATCTTTCCACCTTTCCGCCTGTAATAATCTTACCTCAGTCTTCACGCGTCAAAATAATATTCCATTACTCTTTTCTAGTTGTATATTCATCAGTCCTAAAAGGACAAGTTCTGGCTTCAACTGAAATTTAATCTTTAAAATCCTCTGTTATCAATGTGTGTATTTGAAACCATTTTTTAAAGCTTTTTTTATAAGTCTTCCAAGCATGATAAAACAATTCTTCATATTGTTTACATTTCCACCATATGTTTGGAATCCCTTTATACATTCTAGATAATTTCTTTGGCATCCTATACCAACAATATGTCATTTTATAAAAATTTTCTTTAAGATCAGAACATATTATACATTCCAACCCTTTTGACCACATGTTCTCCCATTGATCTGTCTAGCTATTATAACCAAAATTCTTAGCCCACTTTATAATACATTCCTGAACCCGTTCTTCCTCCATTTGAATAGAAAATAGTGGGGGGGACCCCATCTCCAATACATCCCTGTAGGAGAGATAATTGGGCAGCAACTCAGAATGTTTCCAATTGCTCCATTCTTAAGACATCCTCTCTCCTCATTATTTGACTTATCGAGATGCTATTATTAAGAGTTTGGGAGGAATTCCAGAAGCCATGCTCTGCATGATTTTTGCATTTCCTTTTAAATTAACATTTTTCAAGAAGTTGTCATTTTGGTATGGAGTCTGGCAGGCACCTGGTAAGATAAATACAGGAAGATTGATGCTCATGGAAATGCACTGGTTGATTCATGCATGCATGCATTTATACAGCTATTACTTATATGGACTGACAGAGGTTTTTTGGGTTTTTTGGGTTGTTGTTGGTTTTTTTTTTGTTTTTTTTTTTGGGAGATTTGCTACTTAAGATCTTCTTCATTAGAGATACCAGGAACTGAGAAGGAAACTTTTCTCATACAAAAAATATACTGTAGCTATGATCTTTTTCCATGTTTGCAAGAGCCAACTGCTCATTGAATCTAACGAAGAGCCATGCCATGTCAAGATCGAAACAGCAAGCCTAAAAGGAGTTAATTTGCACAACAGCAAGGCAAATTCCATCCAGGGTGACCCATAACGTTGCAATCAGTGGGGGCGGATCAGACAACTCCCTAAACCCCAAATATAAATTATTAAACACAGTAGCATGTTATGGATAAAGTACTCATGGCTTATTATTATTATTATTATTATTATTATTATTATTATTATTTATTGAATTTCTATACCGCCCTTCTCCCGAAGGACTCAGGGCAGTGAACAGAATAAGATTTCATATACATATAATTTTTTTTATTTTTTTTTATAAACAGTAAATAATAAATTGAGTCAACTTAGTGTATCTGTTAAGACCTTGGCACAGAATTTAGATGTTTATGTTAGCCCTGCTTGTTGAAACAGAAAGGTCTTCAGGGCACGTCAGAAAGTGCGAAGATCTGGGATTATTCGTATTCCAGGGGGTATTTTGTGCCAAAGAGTAGGTGCCCCCACAGAGAAGGCTCTCTCCCTTGGAACTACTAGACGACATTGTTTTAATGATGGTATTATGAGTAGGCCTACTCTGTGAGAGCATATTGGTTGGTGGGAGGTTATTGGTTGCAGAAGGTGGTCTCGTAAGTACTCAGGTCCTAAGCCATGGAGCACTTTAAAGATAAGAACCAACACCTTGAAGTGCACTCGGAAGGCCACCGGAAGCCAGTGCAGTTTACGTAGAAGAGGTGTTACATGTGAGAGCCATGTTGCTCCCATAATTACTCGTGCGGCCGCATTCTGGACCTATGGGAGCCCCATGTAGAGAGCATTGCAGTAGTCATGTCGGGAAATGACGAGGGCTTGAGTGACTGTGCGTAATGAGTCCCGGTCTAGAAAGGGACACAATTGACGAATCGGGCAAACATGATAGAAAGCTCCTCTGGCCACGGCTGTTATGAATAGTTATGAATCACAACTATCAAACCCCTTTGAGTCTAATCTAGGATTGGATAATCTTGGATAGTGTCCAAATCCAACCAATTTGTTAAGTCTTAAAAAGTACGCTCTTAGGTGAACTGAGAATAAGACCCCTGTATTTTTTGTGTTAGACCCTAAAATGCAGTCCATCGTCTGTTTCCACAGTGATAATGAGATGCTTATGAGGATTAAACTTCCAGCTATGCATGTGTTCAATAATATCTTCCTACCATGGTTTCCCCTACAATTAAGAGTCCTATTTTATTCACACCTGAAGTTTTGTATCAAACTCTTCCAATTACTATCAAGCTGCCTTTTTTAAAATCTTGGTTTTCTGGGGTTTAATGCCAGGAGGATGCTATGGCAGCAAAGGAGAAGGGAAATGGTTGGATTAGTTTGGCATCACCATGAACATACCTACCCCATCCTTTTTTAACAGGAGAAGATGGGCATAGAGTCATGAGAAAAGCTCTTTTTTTATGCAGACATCTTCACTGCAAAGGGCAGAGAAAGGCTTGGTTAAGCCCATCAGATAATCTAGATGACAAGGAAAACTAGTTTGACTGTCAATAGTTCTGGGGCTAAATATCGCTTATTTAGGATTAATCGTATGGATCACTTGACCTACTTTTCCTATCTTTTGCAAGAAGCTAGCCACAATACCTGGTCAAGTATGTCATATGAAGAGGGTCATACAGTTTGCTAACGTCCTTTAATGCTCTGCTCCATTTTCATAAATGGAATGTTACAGCAGGTCTAGTCATGAACTCAAGAAATTTCCTTTTCTTAACTTCAGCAGCATGTAAAGACTAATGCTCATGTATCACATCCCTTATTACTCTATGGAGATTGGTTTAGTCACCATCCACCACAGCATCCTACAGCAAATATTTGCTCCAGAAACAGAAGTACCGTAAAGTTTGTTCTGATCCTTAGAGATTCCACTTGGCTTTTTGATTAAAGCATCTTTTCTCTATGTAGGAAGGTTTTAAACCCTTGATCCAAAAGATTGGCAGTGTTCTCTACAAGCATCCTGTTCAGGGAGCCATGTGGATACTAAATTATACCTTTTCTTCTTCTTCTGAGCTTATAAAATTTTGGTACAAAGCAACATAGGAGGAATTGAATCTCTACCCCTAGGAAAGGGGTATGTGCAGCTCTTGCTTGTTTACTATGGATGTGTCTCCACTGGTATACGCTTTACTTTTATTTTTACTTTATGAGTCAATTATTAATGACAGTTGATTTACAGTTCTGGAGAGTCCTTGGTGCCCTCTGAACTTGGTTGTTTGCTTGCGGACATTTCATTATGACCAGATAGTATCATCGGTGCTAGTGAGTGTAGGGTTTGCTCCCTATTTATATACAGTAGCTTGTCCTGACAGTTTTGATAGTGGTGTGGTTTTCTTCTTGGTATGTTTCCTTTATTAGGGTATTGCTTTCTGCTTGTTTGCTTGGTATTAATCCTTGCTTATCTGAGTGTAGGTGGCTGTAGAGCATATATTCTGGCCTTTTTTGTTTTGTTAGCTTTTTTTAATGTCTCTTTTGAATGTTGTGTAAATGTAGTTTAAGTTTATGTGTCTATTGGTGGCTGATTTGTCTGAATGCCAAGTTTCCAGGAATTCCCTAGTGTTTTTGGATTTAGCTTGGTCTAGGATGCTCAATAGTTTTCCAGTTGAAACTATGGTTGAATGTGTCCATGTGTTGCAAGATTAAGGAGTTTTCATCATGACTTCTGATTGCTAGTTGTTATTCATGGGTATCCTTTGCTAGTCTTCAGCTTGGCTGCTCTACTTAGTAGCTGTTACAGTTCTTACATTGTATGTTGTGGATGATTCCTATTTTTTCTTCTTGTGTTACTGGATCTTTCCATTTCTTAAGATGTTTTAGAGAACTTGGATTATGTGCTGCAGTGATGCCGTGTGGTTATAATAGTATGTTGGTTGTTTCTGAGATGTTTTGATGTATGGCAGTATCATCCTTCTCATAGGTTATCTTAGTTGTGTTGTAATGGGTTGAGTAGCCAGGCACTTTTTAATAAAGTATTCATTTTCCTGGAAGATGTTGTATAGTCGGACAGTTTTCTTTTTCTGGTGCCCTGTGTTGCTGTAGTGTGCTTGTGTTTGTTTGAGTAATGTTATTACACAATTCCTCTTGTGGGAGGATGGGTCATTACCTTGATAATGGAGCACTTGGTTAGCGTGGGTTGTTTTTCAATAGACTTGCCTTACTAATTTGTCATCATTTCTACTGATGATGAGGATATACAGGAAAGGTAGCATGTTGGTTTCTTCTTCACTTGCGAATTGTATTCCTTTGAAGATGTTATTAATTTTTTTCATATGTTTTCTTTAGTCCTTTCTTTTTATTATTATTATTATGGTGAGAGTGTAGTCTACATACCAGATTCATGCTTTTGGTTGTTCATGTAGGAGTGCTATAGTTTCTAGACCCTGCCTTACAGTTTCTGCCATGAGACCTAAGATTGGTGATCCTGTGTGGGTGTTCCTCTGATTTGTTGGTATGTTTCTCCATCAAACTGAAAGTAAGTTTACAGTTCAAAATAAATATAATAAAAAGCAGCAATCTGAGCTAATGAACTAGTACTACCACTGCTGCAATGCTAATTAACAATATTATTCATGACATTGGATATTTAATCCTTATGTTTTCTGAAGCCTTTTGGAATAACCAGGTTGTCACAAACTTCCTAAAAGCCACAAGGAAATAAGTAATAGTTACTCTGGAATTAGGCTGTTTGTTAACTATTTTAGCAAACTAGGATGGGGGAGATCCAAGTTCAGATCCATCCTTTCATGAAAATCTCACTTTGAACCATTCTCTCTACTCAGCTCAGTCTACCTTATGTGACTGTTTTAAAAAAAATGTTGGGGAAGTGCATGTTGTTTACTGCTGCTTTTTGCTCTTGACAAAAGGCAGGATATAAATCAAAGAAACACTAAAAGCAGAGAAGACACACAGCTGTAAAAGGCTGGGTGAAAACCTGTGATAAGCCTCCTGCTAAGTATTAATAAAGAGTGCTGCTTCGATTTCAAAAGCAATTTGTTCCATAATATAAACCGTACAGTACTATAAAAAAAACAGAACTTTTGATGTACAAATAGAATTGTAGATGGTGGGATCTGCAAGAATTGTCCTCTCTAAGAGCATGAGATAAACTACAAAGAAGCAATTTGGGATTCAGTTGTGTAAACCTTTGTCCTCCATCCCGTAGCGAGCATCTTGAGTTGGGTTCAGTGGTGGGTTGCCCCCCGGTTTGGACCTGTTTGCAAGAACGGGTAGTAAAACCAGTGGGAGGCCCTGCTCACCACCCTGGATGTCATCATCGGCGATCTGCACATGCGCGCACAATCCCGTTGCGAACCGGTAATAAAGGTAAGTAGAACCCACCCCCGGTTGGGTTCTGAAAACCACTAGCAGCCTCCCAGATTTGGACCTTCTGGGGCACATTTGCCAGTTTCAATACCACTTTTATATGCTTATTTCAGACTTCCCCAATGCTGGACTGCAACTCCCAGAATCCCTTGCATGGCAGACTGGTTTGAGCACATCTTGGGCACTGCCTATATAGGGGATGTCATGTCTCCCACCCATAGGATTTTTACGAAAAATCAGACTATTCTTTTAAAATTCCTTCTTTTGAACTCAGCTGAGAGATTTCTTTGAATCAAGGCAGTGTTAAAATCGGAAGAGGTTTCTGAGGAAATATGCTGCCAGAAGTTACATCGATTTCTTATTTTGCTTAAGTCAAGGGAATGTTTCAGATCTCTATATTTTAATCTGAAGCAAACAGATAGACGACATGAATACTAATGTGCTTTTGATAGTATCACATAAATAGAACTTACTTTGAGAAACATGAAGCACATATTTATTTACTTAGAAGATTTCTATTCTGCCCTTCAGGCTATTCCAGGGGTGGATAACAAAATAAAAATAAATAAATTTTAAAAAATCAATAAGAGAATAAAATCACAAATGTCCTCAAAATCAAATTTAGCCAAGATATTCAAAAGTCTTTATTCTAGGCTCCAGAACAGTGGTGATTTTGGGGACTTTGGACCCTCCCCCAAAGGCTCCAATACAGGATTATGTTGGAAGGAAAATCCATCTGTTTCAGTTCCAAGCTGGGAGAAAGATGCTGGAAATAAAAATGAGGCTGGAGGCTGGTTGGAAAGGTCCACTTATTAATGAACAGAACCACCAGGTTCTGTTTAGCTGACCCAGAACCACAACCCTGGTGGTTCTGTTCACCAATAAATGGATCTTCTTTCCAATCAGCCTCCAGCCTCCGTTTATTTCCAACAACTTTTCCCAGCTTGGAACTGAACCAGAGGGATTTTTTTCTTCCAACAGTTACAATACAGTATTGCCATTTTCTATTATGCCCAGTTTCCAGTAGACTTAATACAGCTATTTTTATCAAACACTATTTGATCATCCTAAAAAAAAATAATCATCATCATCTGGTTGTATTTGTAGAAGGTGACTGAGGATTAAGTCAAGGGCAGATGAAGCCTTTGGGAGATGGATCCTTGAATTATCAATGGGCCTACCCAGTGTCCCGAAAAGTGTGTCACAACTAAATTTAGCTGTCCTCATGATTCCCTATCGTCAAAAGGAGGATACATCAGAGGCCTTGTGAGAAATTAAATGCATTGCTTAAGTCTAAACAAGGATCCAACAATTAAAGAAGGGCGAAGTGGACATTAGTGGTGCATCTGGCAACTATTTAAGCATATATTTCTTGCAATTGCTCACATGCTCAACCTTTGGGAAGGAATGGATTCAGAACAAAAACTCTGCAAGTATTTTTGGGGAACCGCTTATCTAGCTTTTAAGATTGTTTCTTTAACTACTGAAACTTCTTGCTCAGCCCCTTTGCACCTTTACAAAATAACCCTCAATCTAAGCTGCTACTAGACACCCTTATCTGACCTGCTGCAGATGTTGTTGCTGTCTTACGAGTCTACAGTAAGGCTGGGTTCACACAAAATCTTCACCAATTGTTTACTTAATTAAGTAGGTCTGCATGATATACTAATCGTAAAGCAGCAGTGTGCCATGTGCACTTATCTTAGGACAAGAGTGCAGCTGAAGGGAAAGATGATAGCAGAGAGAACTGTGTTTAAGAAAACAAAGGAGATTGTTTTGGATTAAGTTGCAAAAAGATGGCCAAACCTGTAGGAGATTCTCTCCCCTCCCTTTTGCCAAAAGACACTCTTGTCAGAAACTGGATTCTTTCTACAGATTCTTCTAAGCACACGCTATGTCTCTGGATGTTCCCTATATTTAAATTTCAAATAAGCCTTAGACAATTCTGCAATTAATTCCATACAGCACTTGGCCTATGAAGAAATATCCCTTACTTCAAAACTTGAGTCAAATGCAATTAAACCTGCAGAGATAGTTCTTTTTCACTATTAAGGTTTATTGTAAATCTCTTTTACCTTCCTACTATTATTATATGTTCATTAGGAAACTGGAATAGATTCCAAAAATTACATAGAAATGTTGAGGCAGCTGGTTAAGAAGAATTCTACACATTTAATTCCCAAAGGGGGGGGGAGAAAGGGTGGGAAGGAGGACACCTTTCATATGACCTATTTTATTCCACATTTGAATATCTCTTTTGGAATTTGAATTCACAGCTGGAACAGACATTGCAATGCTGCTCCCAGGGAAGCAGCTGCTAGAAGCCATTCTATCACAGTCTGATTCACGCTGCCAAGTGCAGATGCCAAAGTTACTACAACTTTTCTTCCAGTTTTAGCTCTTTCAGATAGTCATACCCGGCGACAGCTCCTTGTTAACCTTAACTGAGCTCAATAAATACATAAATATCTACATAACCAGGTTCAGGCTTCAATGACACTTAGATAGACCACTAGAAAATTCACAGTTAGTTACATTGAGAAAACATTCCTGGCAAGAAAGTATTTCAGACATATCCCCATGGTACAGGTAGTTCTTCACTTACAACAGTTCATTTAGTGACCGTTCAAAGTTATACAGACACTGAAGAAAAGTGACTTATGACTGTTTTTCACACTTATGACCATTGGAGCATCCTCATATCTTGTCTTTTTATGTACACTGAGAGCATATGCACCAAAGACAAATTCCTTGTGTGTCCAATCACACTTGGCCAATAAAGAATTCTATTCTATTCTATTCTCATGGCCACATGATCAACATTCAAATGCTTGGCCACTGACTCATATTTATGACAGTTGCAGTGTCCCTGGGTTATGTGATTACCCTTTGAGACCTTCTGACAAGCAAAGCCAATGGGGAAGTCAGATACACTTAACAACCATGTTACTAACTTAACAACTGCAATGGTTCACTTAACAACTGTGGCAAGAAATGTCATAAAATGGGGTAAAACTCACTTAACAAATGTCTCATTTAGCAATAGAAATGTTGGGCTCAGTTGTGGTCATAAGTCAAGGACTACCTATATCAGCTTAAGTCAAAGGAGATTTTGCCTTATTTTTCAGAGAAAACAAAACCTGGTTTTAAAAGAATTACTCTAACTGCCCATTTTTACTCTCCCGAGGAAAAGGAAACTGGGTTTTGGAAAGAGCATTTTATAGCTGTTCCCTAGAGTAAACTTCTAGGAATGTTCTCTCACTGGAACTAATATTTTCAAGACGATGGCTTCCTGAAATGTCTTAAGATGCATACCTCAGTACTGCTCTCAGAGCTGTAAATCTCTCTGTCCTTAATGCCAAAGCTTGTATCACTGTGTGCTATTTCCTTGCATATTCCTACTTTATACCACAAATTGACAGCTGCAATTTGTATAATTGGAGCCTCTTTTGACATAAGAAAATATGCAGCTCTTTAATCAAAAAACCACATCTCGCTCTTCTAGTTTTTTGCTTATTCATCTTTGATATTGAAGACCTGAGAATTTGTACAAAGTGTCTTGCTGTAAGGAGCCTCAAATATTACATAGTTACCTTACTCTTATCTTGCAAGGAGAAAGAATAGGAAAATTTTATTTCTGTATTCCTAATGGGAAAAGATTTCATTAGAGAAAGTCAGTTGTTGCACTGAGCTAATGAACATTTTTTCTTGCAGTTACATTTTATTTGTATTTTACCTGATTTCAGAATTAAGATGACCAAATGGCTGTCCTTCTTTTCTTTTCTTTTCTTTTTTTAAAAAAAGACGACTTAATACTGTGATTTCACATTATCCCCCAATTACATTGGTTAGAAAATACATTCACTTTGTAATTAAAATGTGTTGGGAACAGGTTTGGCTTATTTCTTGAAATGAACGATATAATTCCAGCATATGTAGTCAAACAAACAAACAAAAATTATCACAATTGTAGCTTTAATTAAAATGTGTAAAAGGAATCATACTCTAAAAAAATAGAATTTGAGATTAAGTTCTGAAGTGTTTTACCTTTACTTTTCTGAGAAAGTGCAGAAGCATATTTGTTCCCTTGGAAACATTGGCAATGTTTTAGCTGTATCAAATCTACCAAAAATAAATAAATAAATAAAATCCAGAAGTGAACCCTTCTGTCTCAAACAACATTATAACTTTTTCTCTCATTTATAACTCTTTTTCTCTCATTTTAGCAAATGAGACGAAAATGATACTTTTCCCCCTTTTGTAAGCCCTTCTCATTTTGTTTAAAAAACAGTTTATTAAAAAGAGAAGAGAAACAAAAAAAATTATTGAAGTCTTATTTCAGAAGTTCCGTTAGAATCAGCTTCAGTGATTACTTCTTCTAGTTCTTCAAGCAAATTACTCAGTGGTGGAAGAAATCTGGAGTCCATCAGTATTATAGGGTTTTATTCCAACACAAATCATACTTCTTTTGTTCATTTTTCTCTTTTTCCTTTTCTCTCGTTCCTTCTTTTTTGGGGGGGGGGAGTTAAACAAATCACAGCTTTTAGAATTAGTTGGTATAGTTGCAAAAGTCCTTACATCACTTTATTCCAGCATTTCTTAAGAGTATTTGAAATAATAATAATAATAATAATAATAATAATTTTATTTCTATACCGCCCTTCTCCCGAAGGACTCAGGGCGGTGTACAGCCTGTTTAAAAACACAAACAAAACAACAATATAAAATTTAAAATAATTAAATAAAGTGGCTCAGATTTAAAACCCCAATAAATTTAAATATCCCAATTTAAATATTATATATTTAATATTATATATTTTATATATTTTATATTTAATATACAAAATATTACATTTATTTATACAGGCTTCACATCTTCCTCAGCATTAGTCAGAATTATGTAGTGTATGAGATTTTCAGTTTTCTACCTTGATGTTCTCAAATCCTAGGCCAGTCTATACTTTGAGTATTCTGGTTGCTAAGCAACAGCCAGGCCCCCTGCATTACCTATAGCAGTCTTCCCCAATGAGTTATTCTGATAGGATGCTGCTCTTAAAATTCCCAGCAACATGGCTGATGGCCCCCCATGCCATTGTAATGGCATGTGGGAATGACCTTGAGAGACAGGGGGAAGATCCTGGAGGGACAAGAGGCAGCTGAGCTGACAGAAGGAATGTGGATCTGGCAATGGGGGAGAAATGTACTTTCAGACTTGCAGGATTCTGTTAATGTAACCTTACAATAAAGTTGAATTATTTCATTTGGGTATACTCCTTGTCTAGACTATGCCACAAGGCTGACAGGCATGAAGACAAGGGTAATTTTAAAACCTTGAGCCACCTGTTTTGCGTTGCACACGGTACATCTATTTTCTTTCCGCTGAATGTTGGATTCATGTAATTTTTTTTCCTCCTTTGCTCTTGTCCGCTGCACTCAATGGCCCAGTTAAGAAAGTGGGGCAAAACAAAGACATGGAAAATTGCCAATAATGAAAATGATCCATCTATTTAATTATTTTAAGATCTGGGTAGGAAACCACTGGGGATTCCCAGCCTAGGCAAGGGAAGTCAAAAAAATCATTGCAGAAGGACAAGGAAAATGGCTTCCATTTTGTTACCAAGTAAACTACTTGGTCTATGTAGTCAGTAGGTATTATGAGGAAATCTTTTTCTTTTAATTTTGGATAGGATAATCCTATATGTTGAGCTGAAAAGCTATGGTTGCCCTCCCTAAAATGGGCTATGCAAGAATTCATCAAAACATTGCCCTAGCCAAAAGAGCACTAGTCAATAATGGTGACTGGGTTCCTACAACATAGACTAAGGTTAAAAGGAGTTGGACCATTTGTAGTTCAGTGTGTTGTGAGAATCATGTTATTGCCTTAATAATATATTATGTGAATGACCCTGTTGTTAAACCATAATATGGTTTATTTGTTTAGCATAGCATATTTCATGAACACAAGAGTAGTGTTAACTCAAGCTTACATGAATCCAACCATCTCTACTCACTGCTGTAGTAATCTCTGAATTTGCTCACGAGAAAGAACCACAAAGCTATCTGTTACAGAGTGCTGAAGTGTTGTCTAATTTTCTTCATAGCTGAGCATTATTAGAACCACAAAACACAGTACTAAGAATTAGTACCTGAATTATTTTTTTCCTTCATCCCTTTGTACATTTGCCTTTAGGACTGATTCTGGAGTAACTGCTGCCTTGAACTTTATTCTGTCTCCTATGTTTTTTAACACTGATATGAAGCTCCTAGGAGCAATTATCTGGAAGAGAGCAATTGGCATACAGTTCTGTCTTATCCTTTTATCAAATTCAGGTTGGGTGGAAAAATATCCTAAAGCAATGCCCAAACTTGATAATGGTCTGGATGAGTGCCAGTTAAACTAAACTTCAGTCTGAATAAAACTGAAGTTCTCCTAGGAGGTGATTCATATGGCAAATTAAACTTATTATTATTTGAATTCATATGCTGCCCAACTTCCCAGGGATTCCAGGCAGTTTACAAATTATAGTTTACAAATTAAAATAGTATGTAGCTGCTCCAAACAGGATCACCTTCCCTCTCAAAGAGCAGTCTCCAAACTTGATAATCATCCAGTCTCCTCTTGAGGATCACAGCTAGTTCCATTGTTTCAGACATAGTTATATCTGGATGGAGGTACTTGTTTGCATTCACACAGGCTTACTGAAATATATTGTATTTAGACTACTTTGGAAGAGAGCCAATAAAGACTCCCATCTTGACCCTGCTTACATGCCAGCTTCAGAAACTTGGATGAGACATTGGTTTGGGAATCCCAAGACTGTAAGATAGCCTAGGAAATCAATATATTTCCCAGGAGATGGCAACAGTACCCGTTTCCATATAGTTGCCAAGAAAAGTACATTGATGTGACAAAGAAGTCTCCAATGGTTGACTTTGACTCAAGGGAGCCCTTATTTTTTTAAAAAAAAAAACCTTTGAAGGCAAAGTGTGGCAGTCTCCACAGGGTACGGTCCAAAAAGTCTCTATAGGCATCCCCAATGATGCAATCAAACCTTTGTCTTTTTTATGTGTGTCTCACACATAATACTGTAATAATACTATAAGCCAATGTTAACCTTGGCAACTGGAAGATGTGTAAACTTCAATTGTTGGCTGGGGAAATCTGTTATTTATCTGGGAACCATGATGTAACCAAACTGTCTATGGAAATTCTCCATCATCCAGATCATGGTTGTCCCAAAGGTGCTTTTTTTTCCAAGAGGCAACTGGACTTTCTGTTTTGTTTTGTTTTTTTCTCTGAAGACGTTTCACTTCTCATCCAAGAAGCTTCCTGGAGCTGAAGAAGCTTCTTGGATGAGAAGCGAAACCTCTTCACAGAAAAACCACAAAGTCCAGTTGCCTCTTTTTTTTTTTTTTAAAGCACCTTTGTGACTCAAGCAAACTGATCACCTTACAGTTCAGTTCTGAGAATCAGGGCAGTAAAAACCAGCATTATTTCACAAAGGGAAGTCAACTCTTTTCATTCTTGAATTGGGAAATCCGAGTGTCATGCAAAGTCCAATTGTCCATGCTAGTTGACTTTTGCTATCAGCAGCTCTCCGGGGGCTTCAGAGACCCAGCTTCCTCCTATTTCCAAAGAAAGAGACTTGGAAAGACCTCGCTTCAAACCTTCTCCCCGATCAAGTTCTGCCTCTACTTTTCTCCGCCGCGCCCTTAATCCGAATCTACAGAACGGGCGGCGGGCGCTGCCCCCCCCCCCTCCCTCCCGAGGCTAAAAAAACCCCTGCACATTTCGGCTGAACAAAACGGTTCGGGCAAAGTCTGACAAGCGGAAGAGCAAATGAGCGGGGGTTCGTTTTTTGTTTTGTTTTGTTCAGGCTAAATCCAGCAAAAGTCAATTCGAACCGATTTGAGCCTTATGCGGCAGCTGGGATCGGCTGCTCTTGATTTGGGGAACTCTTTCCCCCCTTTTTTTTTCCCTCCCTTTTTCCAGCAGACACAAAGCGTTGAACGCTGAGGCGCTCCAGCTCGCGGCTTCGAGAAGACGAACCGGGGCGGGGGGGGGGGAGAGAGGAGAGGAGAGGAGAAACTGTTTATTCCTTTGTGAAAGCGTTAGGTCAATTTGAGGTTAACAGACAACTCCCCCCTCCCCTCCCCACCTTTCCCTCCCTCCCTCCCTCTCTCTCTCTCTCTCTCTCTTTTTAACAGCGCTGATTGCCCGGGTAATGAATTGTGTCTGCCTTTCCAGACAGCCCCTCCCTCCTCCGCCAGCCACGTGGCTTCAAAAAGCCGCCGCGTACAGACAGGCCGAGTCCCTTCTTTACCCCGGGCGCTGATGAACTCCGCTCCCAACCAATGGGAAGCTTCCACCTGCGAGGGCTGAACTTCGGATTGGCCAAAGGGAAAAGCGGGCGGGAGGGAGGGGGGGGAGAGCCAAAGAGGCGGATACGTTTGGAGTATTTCAGACAGGGAAAATCCTAGTCTGCGCTATCTAAACCACGTCCGGAATCCACGCCGGGGCGGGGTTGCCTCCGGAGACGTCTTAAAGGGACAGGCCTTTGGCGGGCTCCGCCGATATGGGAAACGTCCGGATTACACGGTGCACAAAAAAATAAATAAATAAAAAATAAAGCAAACGGCCTCGCCTTTTTTTTTTTAACCTGCCTCCAGGTGTTTGGAGGAGACCCTTCAGGGAGCTGCTCCTTAAGTACCGTCTGGAAACGCTGCTTGGCTTGAGGGTTTTAGGGCTGGGCAGCTTTAACTCTCTGAATGCCCGAATGCCCTCCAGGGTAAAAAAATAGGTGGTGAATGATAAACCTCAATTCTCACCATTTTATAAACAGAACCTCAAGATTTCTCTTGTCTTCTCTTAAATCGGAGATTGACAAGAGTTCTGACCTGCTTCAGGCCCGGTGCAGGTTTTGCTGATCCATCCGTACTATACATAGTCCTCAGTTTGTGTAGCAACCGTTCAACGTTACAACGCCACTGGAAAAAGGTGACTTAGGAACGTGTTTCACACTTACGACCTTTGTAGCAACCCCACGGTCACGGGATCAACGTTCAGATGCTTGGCAACGGGTTCATATGTACGACCCGCTGCTTGTGTCCAAAGGTCATGTGATCATTTTTTACAACCTTTTTGATACAGCAAAATCAGTAGGGAAAGCCAGATTCATTTAACAACCGTGGTACTAACTTGTCAACTAGTTGCACTTAACAACTGTGGCAAGAAATGTCGTAAAATGGGGCAAAACTCACATTACAAATTTCAAACATAGACATTTGGGGTCAATTTTGGTCGTAAATTGAGGACTATCTGTATAAGGCACAGTGGGGGGTCTTCACTTACCATGCTAAGCCAAAAATTAACAAGCTACCCTGGGTGGGGTCAAGATCTCATTTTAAATCCTCATTGCTTAGCGGCGAGAGCCTCATGGTCTTCCACAAACCAGACGACCTCCAGATGTTTTAGACCTAAATGCCCACCATCCCTGACCAACATGACTTCTAAAGATTTTCTGTGGCAATTAGGTAATTTTAGACTTATGGCCACCTCACACATGACAATACAGATAGTCCTCAACTTACTGCCATTTGTTTAGTGACCATTCAAAAATATAAGGCACTGAAAAAAGTGATTTGTGACCATTTTTCACACGGATGACAGTTGCAGCATCTCCATGGCCACGTGATCAAAATTAAGAGGTTTGGCCACTGACTTGTATTTATGACAATTGCAGTAAATAACCACATTACTAACTTAACAACTGCAGTGATTCACTTAACAATTGCGGCAAGAAAGGTCATTAAATGGGAACAAAACTCACTTAACAAATGTCTCACTTTGCAACACAAATTTTGGGCTCAATTGTCGCAAGTCGAGAACTACCTGTAATTTGGGGGGGGCAGAAGAAATGAGCTTTTCAGTTCCACAGGTAATCCTTGATTATCGATCATCTGTTTACCAACAAGTTATGACAGCACTGAAAACGAGGACTTATGACTGGGCCGTGCATTTACAATCGCAGCAGCATCCTTACAATTGCGAGTCAGGCACCTGGCAACCGTCATGCATCAATAAATGTTACAGCCATCTAGTGTGGTTGTATGATCACCATTTGCGGATTTTTTTTCCAGCCAATTTCCAACAATGGTGAAGCCAGCCAAAGGTTACAAATTGTGGTCACACCTGATGTCTTGCTTAATGACCACAGGTGATTTATACAACAACCACAACTAAGACTGCTAGAATTGCTGTTTCTAAGCAGAGCAGTCACACAATATTTTGCTTAATGACCACTTTCCTTAGCAACGGAGTCACCAGTCTCAATTAGGGTTGTTAAACGGGGACTATCCTCTATTTTTCTGCATTCTTATGTGTGTATCTAATAATCTTGCCAAGAAAACTGTAGGGGCTTGTCCAGGCAGTCACCAGCAGTCAGCACAAAATCCAATATTAAACTAAAATCTGGATGGCCGGTTTGTGGTTCAGTGCATACACGACGAATATGTATTTCATTCCTTAATTGAAAAGGTGGCTGAGTCAAAGCTGTTACATTTGGGGCTGCTCTTGTTTGTTCCTGCTTCATAGGAAGCCACATGGCCCTATTAAGCTGGTAGGAATGGTCGACATATTTTTATTTTGCCTTTTTTAAAATACATCATGTTAAGCTATGGCCTGTTCAATTTGGATTTATTGAATAACTCATAATGAGCTGGATTTGGCATTGCTAAACCATCATCTAAGTAGCATGCTTGCTGGTTGGGGAATTCTGGGAGTTGAAGCCCACATATCTTAAAGTTGCCAAGATTGAGAAACACTGCTCTAAAGCAGGGGTCCCCAACCCCCGGGCAGTGGACCGGTATCAGAGTGGCATGCCAGCAACCAGGCCACGTAAACAAGCAAAGCCCCATCCTTCAGATGCAGGCAACCTGCAAAACCACGTACCCTCCGGTCCACAGAAAAACCCCTCTCCGTGGAACCATTACAGTTCCACGGAGTTCTAAAATTTTTTTTACTGCCGGTTCTATGGGTGTGGCTTATTTTGTGGGCATGGCTTGAGGGTCATGTGACAATTCTTTAGGATTTAGCAGAGGTACTGGTCTACCAGGCATTTAACTGCTTGCAGAGCTGTACCTGTCTACTCATTTGTTTTTGGAGGCACTGGTCTACCCATTTATTTTTGCAGGCACCGGTCTACTCATTTGTTTTTGGAGGCACTGGTCTACCACCAAACTGCCTTTTAACACTGATCAGCTGTAGGGCGGCCCTTTGAAGCCCCACGGCAAGAGTTTAAACAGTTTTTTTTCCTTCTAGCCGATCAGCTGGGACTCAGGAGGCAGCAATAGATTGGGGGTGGGGCCAAATAAAAGGTAAGAATAACGGGGGGACTGGGGGGAAGAACCGGTTCAGTGATGTCATATTGTCACCACTACCGGTTCGGAGGAACCGGGAGGAACCCACCACTGAACCATTCTCTGGTGCCCGAAAGTTTGGGGATCACTGTTCTAAAGTATAGAAGTCAACGTGTTGTCTGCACTAAGCTCTAAATATCTAGTGTGAGATAAGAGTACAGAGAGGAATCCAGATTTGGAGTCTGTGTGTGTGTGAGAGAGAGTGAGTTGTAAAGTATGGGAGGTAAATTAAGCAGAAGGGAAAGTGAGAACAAATACCTGTTGCCAATTTGGGAACTTTTTTCTCTCTCTCACTCACTGCACTTTTTACAAGAATTTCACAGCTGAATGGGGGGGAACAGCAGTCTTTACCTACAGTGTTAATGGAGCCCTGTTGAAAATAGCTATTGCAATGCGCATTTTAATATGTTACTAAATGGGAGTGAGTCAGAAATGCCGCTTTTTAAAATGCTGTGGGACAAGATTTTCTATAGATAGATACACCTCCATACTACCCTGCCGCGGCCCGATTTAATATAATGCAGGGTTTTTTTTAAAAAAAATGTGCTTAATAATTAGCAAGACGAAATTCTGATCTTTTTAAAGCAGTCCAGAATTGCCTTCATTTTATGAATAATTGCTTTCTAGGGTGCTTTCCCCGCCCCCCTGATCTGATATCCTCTATATATGTGGGGCTATAGTTCCCGTCTTAGCCTTCCCCCATCACTTGCTACAAGTAGTACTCGAGTTACAACAGTTCATTTAGTGACCGTTTGAAATTACAACAGCACTGAAGAAAGTGACTTATGACTGTTATTCACACTTATGACTGTTGCAGCATCCCCATGGTCTTGTGATCAAAATCCAGGTGCTTGAAGTTGGAATGCGAAAGAATCAGATTAGGTGGACATGGAAAGAGATACTATATAGGTATTAGAATGTAGGTATTAGGATGATAGATAAGTTGACATTCTAGAATATGATAGCCAGAAATAACTGTACAACACTAGCACTCTTTAAAATAGTACATATGTTATTTTAGGGACACAGTGACTCAGTGGCTAAGATGCTGAGCTTGTTGATTGAAAGGTCGGCAGTTCAGTAGTTCAAATCCCTAGTGCCGCGTAACGGGGTGAGCTCCTGTTACTTGTCCCAGCTTCTGCCAACCTAGCAGTTCGAAAGCACATAAAAAATGCAAGTAGAAAAATAGGGACCACCTTTGGTGGGAAGGTAACAGCGTTCGGTGTGCCTTTGGCATTTAGTCATGCTGGCCACATGACCATGGAGACGTCTTCAGACAGCGCTGGCTCATCGGCTTTGAAACGGAGATGAGCACCGCTCCCTAGAGTCGGGAACGACTAGAACATATGTGTGAGGGCAACCTTTACCTTTATGTTATTTTGTTTTTACCTTTGTTTCATGGGAAGTGGAATGCCAGGACAATTACACTGCATTCAATATATTTATATGTAAACAATAAAAATATATTTTTAAAAAGATCCAGATGCTTGGCAACTGATTCATATTTATGATGGTTGCAGGGTCCCAAGGGAGTCATGTGATTCTCCTTTTGCGACTTCTGACAAGCAATTGTGGGGGGAATAAGCTGACTTTGTATAAAAAAGAACACCGCTTGGGGGGGGCGAAAGCCCTACTAAGCAGGTATATACAAAAGTATGAAGGCTATTGCTTAACGCATTGTAAGCCGCCCTGAGTCTCCGGAGAAGGGCGGCATATAAATCGAACCAATAAAATAAATAAAATAAAATAAATTGGAAGCCAGATTCATTTAACAGTCATGTTACTACTGCTAGGGTTCCAAGTAACACCCTCAAGAAGACTCCGAGGTTAGAAATTCCTCAAAGTTCCATTTTATTAGAGATGTCATATTGACACATCTGGAAAATCCGAATCTGAAAGCTTCCAGGTTTTCCCCACCCAAAGGAAAGTCCAGATCCCTGCCCAGCATCCTATCTGGAGATGCCTCACAGTCACACCCCTCCAGGTGCAGGGCAAGATGTCCTTGACTCTCAGAGAAAGGAATGTTGTTATGACTATATATCTCTCCTGCTGCATACAATCCCCCCCTCCCAGTTTCCCATAGTACTAAATGTGGCAGGCCTGAAGATCCAATGCAAAAGATGGCTTCCAGGCCTGACAGGATCTTCCAGGCCTGACAACTACCTTTACTACTGTAGTGATTCACTTAACAAGAAAAGTCGTAAAATGTGACAAAACTCAGTTAGCTAACATTTAACTAACTTCACTTAGCCACAGAAATTTTGGGCTTAATTGTCGTCATAGGTCAAGGACTACCTGTATTAAATGGCTAAGAATTGAACGTATAAGATTCAAGAAATTCTGCATTTCCAACATCTGAGAAAACTAAGCTACAGCTCACAATAGGTTATACTTTTTAATAATGGTTGTTGGTCAGAAAAGGCGTTGACTTCTGATTTTTAAGATTCCAAATGGAAGATGCTATCTCTTCACCTAGCACTTTCATCCCCTTCCTTTGATATGCAAATTTTAGACTGTAAGCCCTCTTCTCAATGTGGGAATTTGCACCAATCTGAGATCAGCACTATGTGTCCTTCCAACATCCCCGGGGTCATCGAGGGAATCCTCGCATCCTTCTGAAGATGTCAGGTTTAACTAAATTCTGAATTGAAATTACAGGTAGCCCTCAACTTAGGACCAGAATTAGTACCAGAATTTCCATTGTTAAGCAAGGCAATTGTTAAGTCATGTCCAATTTTAGCAACTGTTTGGCTGTGGTTGTTAAGTGAATCCCTGCCATTGTTAAATGAACCATGCAGTGGTTCAGCAAAACTGGCTTCCCGCATGAACTATGCTTGTTGGAAGCCGGCTGGGAAGGTCACAAAAAGCAATAGCACTTAGACTTATATACCACTTCACAGTATTTTCTAAGCGGTTTACAGAGTCAGCAAAATTGCACCCAACAATCTGGATACTAATTTTACCGACCTCGGAAAGATGGAAGGCTGAGTCAACCTTGACCCTGGTGAGACTCAAATTGCCAATTTGCAGGCAGCCGGCTGTCAGCAGAAGTAGCCTGCAGTATTGCATTCTAACCACTGCGCCACCGTGGCTCCATGGCGATCACATGATCTTGGGATGCTGCGACCATTATAAATATATGCTGATTGCCAAGCATTTGAATTTTAATCAATCTTAATCACGTGACCATTAAGTGGCTTGTGTGATGTGTTGGGTGGGGTGGGGAGCTATTATATTATTTTATTATTTTATTATTTTCTTTTATTGCTTTTATTTTTTTTATATACGATGTTTTTATATTCCTGGGTCGCCATGTGCGAATAGGCAGCAATATAAATTTTCTAAATAAAATAAATAAATAAATAAAACGTTGCAGCAGGTGTACAGGCAAGGACTGGTTGTGGGTCACTTTACGTGCCGCTGTAACTTCAACGGTCGCTAAATGAAACGGTTGTAAGAAGAGGACTATCTAATTTGGCTGGCATGTGTTGATTTTTGAGCCGATGGTTTTACGTTAGCAGAAACTTTCCCCTTTCTCTGCCCTACGCCCACCCACCCCCACAACCTCCCTGCTGAAGTCATGGAGCCTGGCACCATTTTACTGGGCTTCTGTTAAACTAATAAAAGTTAAGCATTATGGTAATCTGTCCCCAGTTCACCAGGCTTAAAGATAAGCAGTTTGTTTGTTTTTCTCTCACCCTGGAAACTGTCAAGGCAAAGCAAGCACGAGAATCAGGGGGCTGGAGGGAATGCCCCCCCTCTCCCTTTAATCAGCTGGAGGGCATGCTAGTTGGCTCAGGGTGAGCTCTGTGCGAAGGAAGGGTGGCATCAGTGAGGACACTCCTAGGACGGTGCAAAGATGTTCTTTTCATGTGGAGTGTGAAACAGGTGTGTGTAGGGAAGTGCTCAAACGCAGAATTTAGCACCCTGAAATTCTCCACTTAAAATAGACTCTGCGTGTGCGTGTGTGAGCACTTTTAAGGGTTGATAGAATATACTAAGACGGCATGTGCTCAGAGCTCAAAACTAGGAACGGGTCAGGCAGGGCGTCTTCTGCCCCGATACTTTTACTGCTCTTGTGGCCAATTTCTGTCCTCCTGAAATAATTGCACGCAGGTTTCTATTATGGGGAAAACGAGCCTTTTGAAGGAAGGGACCGGGAGGATAGGAGCAAAGCATAACAACACAGCCTGCAGTGACAAGGCAACGGGGGCAGCCAGATTAAGCCAAGAGAGCCGAAGGCTTGACCGGGTATGCTGTGCTGTTCACTGTTTTCACAGAGCTACAGTCGGTTGGGGAAAAAAAGGGTGGCTTTAACTATGAGATACCATTAGCTGTAATAATCAGTCAATCGGTTAATTAAATTTATATGCTGCCTGACTCCCAGTGACTTTGGATGTTTACACAAATGAGAAAATGCACAAAACATAAAACAAGGGTGAAGATGACAGAGAGAACAAACCTGGTTGGCAACAACGAAAAAGGGCTTCCTTCCCTCGCGCTTTGCCAAAGGCCTTGGGCCGAGAACCAGGTCTTCAGGGCCCTTTGAAAGGTCAGGACGCTGATGGCCTATTCAAATCTCAAGGGGAACCTCGTTCCAGAGGGCAGAGGTCGCTCGGTGTTAAAAAGAAAAAGAAAAAAAAAGCGATAAAGCAACTTTTCCCCAGAGTACTGCACTACAGAGGTGCTAGACTGCAAAGCCTGTTATTGATTCAATCATTTACCATATTTATATGGCTGCTACCAAGCTCATGAAAAACGACATAAGGGGAGGTGTGCTGTAAAAGCTATAAAACGATTTAAGAAATCTAAAGAACTTAAAATTGTGATGAAAAGAGAGAGGGAAGCAGAGACTAATGGCAATGGAGCCACCTCTGCAACTCATGCCCTTTGGAGACCCCCGCGCAGTGGTGAAATCCAATTTTTTTTTACTATCGGTTCTGTGGGCGTGGCTTAGTGGGCATGGTGTGGCTTGGTGGGCGTGGCAGGGGAAGGATACTGCAAAATCCCCATTCCCACCCTACTCTGGGGCCAGCCAGAGGTTATTTGCTGGTTCTTTGAACTACTCAAAATTTCTGCTACCGGTTCTCCGAACTACTCAAAATATCCGCTACCCGTTCGCCAGAACCTGCTGGATTTCACCCCTGCCTCTGCCCTAAGAGCATAACCAAGTTCTGAGGGCTTCTGGAAAACAAACAGGGATGAAGCCAGATTTCACTTTGGAGGGGGGGATAGTGTTGCATAAGCCGGGCACCATGGCAGAAAAGATATGCCTCCTGCTGGTAACTGTGTCATAAAGTGACTATTAATGTTCCGCTGATATTAAGACTACCCTAACAGGCTGTACATGAACTTGTTCCAGGGAATGTGTTTTGAACGTTACTGCAACATCCAGCAGTTACACCATGGTTTGTATGTTCCATAACACTGGCTCTCAGTTATGCAGCTGTTTCTATTTTCTATTTGTATTCCATCTTTCTGTCTCCAAAGGTGCTTTTTCAAGAGGCAAGTGGACTTTCTCATTTTTCTTTGAAGAGATTTTGCTTCTCATCCAAGAAGCTTCTTCAGCCCTAACTGGATAATGGGGAATGGAAGGATTGGGAGGATCTTCAGTCAACACAACATATGTGCACACTTTAAACCCAAGAATACACTAAGGCAGAAGCTTGTTCACCCCAAGGATAAAACACTCAGACACAAAATGAGCAACGTGGTATATGCATTACAATGCAGTGAGACGTGCAGATCTGTACATTGGGGAAACAAAACAATCACTTCATAAACACATGGCACAGCATAGGAGAACAAATCCTTCAGGACAAGATTCAGCAGTCCATCTGCATTTACAAAGGCCATTCTTTTCCCAGTAAAGTCCACATTTTGGATCGAGGACAGAGAGGTTTGAAAGAGGGGTCAAAGAGGCCATCTATGACAAAATTGAGCAGCCCTCTCTCAACAGAGCAGGAGGGATACGACATCATCTATCTTCAGTCTACAAGTCCTTTCATCAATTCCAAGAAGGCTCCATACTCATTTGCACTACTCAGGTGATCCTGAGGAGACAAATAAAACTCCAAGTGGCCTCAAAAACTCTCTAAAAGAATGCAAATGACCAGCTGTCTTCAAGGAATATAAATCCTTCCATTCCCCACCACCCAGTCAGAGCTGAAGAAGCTTCTTGGATGAGAAGCAAAATGTCTTCAAAGGAAAACAAGAAAGTCTAGTTACCTCTTGAAAAAGCACCTTTGGGACAACCATGACCTGGATGACTGAGAATCTCCATGGACATCTTTCTATCTCAGTTATTTTTTAAAATATACTTCTAATAGAAATCATTCACCTTTATTTCTCATTATTTACCCAAATGTTCTGAATTTTCTGGTCTAGAAAACCAAATCCAGTTGTTTTCTATGAACATTTACAAAACAATGGTGTTCATATGATTTAATTTTATTTTCTACTGGTGAACTATTTTTTTTTTCTGCTTTGATTAAATGCAGCGCATCTGTTTTTCAGCTATGCCATATCTTTGTAAAAGAGCCCAATGTTTCTGTGGTGTTCACCAGAGTATACCTGGGTGCAAAAGTATACACACCTGTGAACACAAAATACAATCATGGCAGAACTCCTCAGCTTTGAGAGAGAAAAAATAAATTTTCAATAAGAAAAATTCTTGGGAGAAATTGGAGCTCACTTTGAATAGGCTGTATTCAGAACTGCTTTTTTTTCCTGAATTATTGTAATTGAACTTCTCAACTGCACCAGGCTCCAAACAAACATTTATTGTTGCAATCATTATAAAAGACAACTTTTTAAAAAAGTGCTTTGCCAGAGAGGGGAAGAAAGGAAAAACATTCACAATCACAAACAAATACACATTACTAAAGGTAAAGGTTCCCCTCGCACATATGTGCTAGTCGTTCCCAACTCTAGGGGGCGGTGCTCATCTCCGTTTCAAAGCCAATGAGCCAGCGCTGTCCAAAGACGTCTCCATGGTCATGTGGCCAGCATGACAAAATGCCAAAGGCACACGGAACACTGTTACCTTCCCACCAAAGGTGGTCCCTATTTTTCTACTTGCATTACTTATGTGCTTTCAAACTGCTAGGTTGGCAGAAGCTAGGGATTTGAACCGCTGAACTGCTGACCTTTTGATCGGCAAGCTCAGCATCTTAGCCAGTGAGCCACCATGTCCCTCTCCACATCACTACATGTACCTTATACTTTCTACCTTGACCAGGACAACAGCAGGATGGGGGAGACAGAAAGAAAGAAACACCACGCTATGGTGTCCCTCAAGGTTTTAATTACAATCTCTTTGTCCAACAAGATAACTGCAGTTCTGCTTTGAGAAGGCAGGAAATGAGAAATATAACAAAGATTGTTATAAATCATTCAAGATCTTTTTGATGACCTTTATGGGTTCAGATGAGGCATCTAGACTGACTTTAAATATTCATACTTAATTTGTAGTACAGATGCCTCGGTGGGCCAGACGGTAAACCTCTCATCTCCAACTAAAATTGAGATAGCATTACATGTATTTTGAAATTGAAGAGGGGCAGGGAGAAATACCAATATCCCTCAAATGTCTATATTGTAAATTCATGAGACATTGATGGGACTGATAAATTGGAGGTGTTAGTACCTAGAATATTAATCTTCTTTGTTTACCCTATTTGTGTCCTCAATTTCTTTTAGGATGCTCATAACAACCCTGCAAAATAAGTTAAGCAGCAATAATAACCACTGTCCCAAGGGTATTTACTATGTTCATGACTGAGACTGAGTACATAGTTTAACCCTGATCTCATTAAATCTTGAAAATAATTAAGCCATGACATTCAGTGAAGTTAATTTCATACATTACAGCTCTCTTCTGCTGGCTGAGAATTGTAGCCTACATCTATGGAAAAGGGCCAGATCAGTGGTGAAATCCAAATTTTTTTACTACCGGTTCTGTAAGCCTGGGTTGGTGGGCATGATGTGACTTGGTGGGCGTGGCTTGGTGAGCATGGCAGGGGAAGGATACTGTAAAATCTCCATTCCCGCCCCACTCCTGGGGAAGGATACTGTAAAATCTCCATTCGCATCCCACTCTGGGGCCAGCCAGAGGTGGTATTTGCGGGTTCTCCGAACTACTCAAAATTTCCCCTACCGGTTCTCCAAATGGTTCAAAATTTCCCCTACTGGTTCTCCAAACTGTTCAAAATTTTCCCTACTGGTTCTCCAGAACCTGCTGGATTTCACCCCTGGCCCAGACTAAGCAAAGTTGAGTTATACTTTTTAGGTTATAAATCATTTCAGGGACAAGAAACATATTCCTAGAAACTGTGTTCTGCAAACAGAAATGTATTTGTTTATAAAATGTGAAGTTGCTCACTCACTGTGTTGCTCTTCTGGTGTCAATTCTTAGCCACCAGGAATGGTTAATGTAAACTGAGCTAGGGCTGACATGTAATTATAGAAATCCTAGTCATACATCAAATTAGTTTTAACCAGTTAATAAAATGGCACTTCTGTTTACATTCAGCTCAAAATACGTCCAACTGAACACAGTAGAACCTACATCTTAGTAGACAAAGGATTATGATATAAATCTGCATAAACGGTAGCTTTATTATTTTTAATATGATGTACATAACATGCTCTAATAGACTTTGCTTTTATAGTTTCTTCTGTAATAACCTGAAGAGAAAATACTGCTTTTATGATGACACTACCTAGTAGCTTTTTTTAAAAAAAAAAGATTTGCATTTATCTTTTATAAATCAGTGATGTTTTCTGCTTTCAGTGGGAATACTCTAGATATAGTTTGTTTGTGTGTTTGTGTCTTAAAACAAGGCACAAACAGCCTTCTGAAATCCTCTGCCAAATTGGGTGAGGAATTTCTCTAGAGGAAGGAGAAGCCTTCCAACAATTTCTCAAGGACAGATGGTCACAACAGAGCCTCTTCTGAAAAAACCCTCTGGTCATTATGACTTCACCTGGGAATTAAGGGAATATAGGAAGCTACAGAGGCTTCCGGCTATTACCGGTATATAGATTGCATAATGAAAGATGAGGCATCTATATCTTTTAGTCATCTCATAATATTTTTTTTAAATGCAAGAAAATTACACTCCACGGTTGAGGACTTCTTCAAAACTCTTGTTTCTTTTACATTCTAAATTCTTTTAATTTCTTTTAAATCTCCTCTGAAGATGTTACCTTGCGTGGCAATGAAACGTTCAGAAACCAATCCACAAAACTCAGAACAAACCTTCACTCTCATCCTACACCTGAGTTACAGATATTCGCCGCTATTGCAATGATGCAACTATGTTGTTGAGCAAAACGGATCACAGTAGGAGAGTACTGTAGGAGAATACTTATACAAATTCTGGTAAATTATCATTTTTAGCCCAACTTATAATTGGCTATGCTAGCTTGGATTGCAGGAAATAGAAGTTCAGTCACCTGTTCTGCATCCTAATTATAAGGAGCAAACTATACCATTGTTATAGGTATAATTGGCTATAAGTCCATTTCTGAGCACAATTCAAAGTGCTGCTTATAAGCTATTAATTCCTACATAATTGGAGATACAATTATTTGAAAGACCACATGACCTTCTATGAGAATTCTGACATCTTAAAAACCATGGAAAAGAATTTGGTCTCTGTCCTGCTAACATTAGTGGCATACTTCATAGTAATTGATGCTCCCAAATTCTGCAAACCTCTTCGCCGGAAAATAATGAATTTCATCTTGATAGTCATTTCACTGGCAAGCTTTTGGCTTGTAACCTGACATAGTGGCTGAAGTTGTTTTTCATAGCTGATGCTATTTATTTTACATTGATAATATATACATTCCATTACTGTTAAGTGTTTTGTTTTTCAAAACTGGCCCAAAGTTTTAAATAAACAATTGACAAATTCATATTTTACCCTTATTTTCATCTGGTCTCTTGTTTTAGTGGAGAAATGAAACTCAACAAATAAAGGTGTAGGTAGCATCTAACCAGCGTTACTTAAAATGTTCATGTGTTCAGATAAGATGTTTCATAACTTTATTAATCCATGGTTATTAAATATTTATTAATAAATGGTTTATTAAAAGTCAAAATAATTCAAAAAATGACATTTCTTTTCCACTTTTTCCCACATAGCCTTTCTTGACTGTGAAAATGTAATTATTTATATTTTTAAATATAAATTGCTAATCTAACAATTCTATTTTTAAGGTACCTTTGCTTAAATAACTTGTATGAGATTTCTACTTGTCAGGTACCCAAACAATAATTTTCTTTATAAGAAAAAAAAAGGTTAAGATGTAAATTGTCCTGATTTGTCAAAATAAACACCCTTTGATTAAGACAATCCAAGACCAACAACAGGAGACTCCGTAAGCAAGTATTTGGGGATAGGGTGATTAAAAGAGCCTTGGTGGCGCAGCAGACTAAAGTGCTGTTAATAATAAGTAACACCAGCTTCGAGGTAGGTAAAATGAGGACCCGGTTTGTGGGGGCAATAAACTGACTTTGTATAAAAAAGAACATCGCTTGGGGGGTGGGGGGGCCGAAAGCCCTACTAAGCAGGTATATACAAAAGTATGAAGGCTATTACTTAACGCATTGTAAGCCCTGAATCTCCAGAGAAGGGTGGCATATAAATCGAACCAATAAATAAATAAATAAATAAAATGCTATTTTTCAGGCTGTCTTACCTAGACCATCTTTTTTTTACACAGAAATAGATGAAGAGAAAGTAGTAGTAAGTCTGATGTTTATCTGCAGTTACAATCAGAACAATGTCCCTTGTATTTCAAGAGCTACTAATGCCCACGCAAAAGACCTAGAGTACCCGAGTGTTAACTGTAAGATTAGTATAAGTAGGTCATCTTTCCAGATGAAACATGAACAAATGTGCCTTGATAAACACAGTGATTTATTCATGATTCAGTCTCTGTATTATAAGTGTATGGATATGTGCTAACTATACGTGCTGTCATATAGTTTGGATTTTGTTCCAGAGTTTGTCTTCCAAAGATCTGGCTTCAGGTTCTCTAGGACCCAAGGGACCTAAATTAGATATGAATCTAGTTTAGAGATCATATTGCAGAAGCCAAAGTTATAGAAAGAGGAGGAGGAGAACCAGATCCTGAAGGAAGAATCTGAGAGAAAAGCGTGCAATAATGGCTGTGATTTGCACACAGGAATTACATGTTTAAATGTCTATACAGATTCTCACTCATCCAGGTCATGATTGTCCCAAAGGTGCTTTTTGAAGAGGCAACTGGACTTCCTTGTTTTTTTTTTCTTTGAAGATATTTCACTTCTCATCCAAGAAGCTTCCCTTCCCTTCCCTTCCCTCCCCTCCCCTTCCCAGAAGGAGCAAGGGATTGCAAGATTGTTTGGGAAACTGTCATGGAACATTGAAAATGACAGTCATATGATCGCAGTTGACCATGATGGCATGGAGCAGTGAAGCAGCCACAACTTTGCCCAATTTCAATTCCATGGAAATCATGAGTCCCAGATTTTGGATGCTTTCTGTTAAATTAACACATTTGCGGTTTGCAACATTTCGCCCAATTAAAGGTTGCAAACAATCACACTAGAGTTTTAGTAGTAGTGTACAGATAAGCAAGTGTAGTGCCTTGCAGAATAAATCACGCATCTCTACAAAGATTTACTGACAATCTCTTTGTGTCCTTTTCAATTTCCCCTAACCTCCCACTTTTGCCTATTTAGATCATGTATGCCCACGGGAAGGGATTTATAATAAGTATTAGGAATATTTTTTTTAAAATCGTCCAGAAAATATATCAAATTGGTATATGGAACTGGCTGGTTATGGAGAGAATTTTTTTCAAATGCAGACATGAACATTGGGCGTTATCTAACAAAATGAAATTCAGTGAAAAAAGTAAGGTTCTACATTTAGGCAAGAAAAACAAAATGCACAGGTACAGTATATGTGGTACCTCGCTCAATAGTAGTAACTGTGAGAGGGATCTTGGAGTCCTAGTGGACAATCGCTTACATATGAGCAGTGTGCAGCAGCCAAAAAAGCCAACACAGTTCTAGGCTGCATAAACAGAGGGATAGAATCAAGATCACTTGAAGTGTTAATACCACTTTATAAGGCCGTGGTAAGGCCACACTTGGAGTATTGCATCCATTTTCGGTCGCCACAATGTAAAAAAGATGTGGAGACTCTAGAAAGAGTGCAGAAAAGAGCAACAAAGAAGATTAGGGGATTGGGGGCTAAAACATATGAAGAACGGTTGCTGGAATTGGGTATGTCTCGTTTAATGAAAAGAAGGACTAGGGGAGACATGATAGCAGTGTTCCAATATCTCAGGGGCTGCCACAAAGAAGAGGGTGTCAAGCTATTCTCCAAAGCAAGGACAAGAAGCAATGGATGGAAACTAATCAAGGAGAGAAGCAACTTAGAACTAAGGAGAAATTTCTTGACAGTTAGAATAATTTATCAGTGGAACAACTTGCCTCCAGAAGTTACGAATGCTCCAATACTGGAAGTTTTTAAGAAGATGTTGGATAACCATTTGTCTGAAGTGCTGAAGCCTAAGCAGGGGGTTGGACTAGAAGACCTCCAAGGTCCCTTCCAACTCCCCTATTCTGTTCTGTTCTGTTCTGTTCTATTCTAATATAGCTCTAATGTCTGCAAAATGTATAGATATGTTTTCTGTGTGTATGAGAGAGAGGGAGAGGGAGGGAGGGAGGGAGAGAGAGAGAGAAAGTATTTTAAATGTATAAAATGGCTCAGAGATTTGAAGATTTAAAACTATCCCTTTTTCCCTAACCATTTTACATCTGAAGTTTATTTCAGGTGATTTTCTTGGGAACTTTATTGTTAAAAACTGAGAATGAAAAAGCATTGGCACAATGTGGCTCGGGTTTTTTGGCATTAACAACAAAGAATTTTTTATTCCCTCTGCACAGAGACATGACAAGTGGGAGAGAAACACTGCCAGAGAACTGGTTACTGTGACCTAGTGTGTTTTCCCTCTTCAATCTCCAATTCTACGCCTAACATTTTCAGCTGCTTACCCTTCTAAATGTTACTTCTCCTCTCAGATACAAGACTTTTCTTCTTTTTAGTGCCTGAATTTAAAAAAAAAAAAAAGCATTGTTGAAGTCAGGCACAGATTGTCAGGTGGCAAAAGTGCGAAGATTAAACAATCTTCTGGAAGTCTGTTCATATATATTTATATTTTAAAAAAATCAATTCTTTTCATCAGCCACAGTTTCCAAACAGACTGTAGAGACTGCAAAGGCTTATTTAATACTATTTTTAAATCTCATTTTCTGCGGTAGGTAATAAAAGTTCCCATTTGCCGGTAAGAAAAAACAGGACTTGTGCTTTGTGATTTTTTCTAAGCGTGCAAGGTCTTCTTACTTTTGCATGTTATTTCATTATGCCAACCCTCCTTGCTTCTATTAGCACATTTGGCATTGTTCCTTCACTAGGGAGCAAAGGAGCAAGATAAAGACTCTTTAACAAACTCCAAGTACTAAATCATACCTATCAAGAATTATGGGGAAAACATTCCCTTTTTTTACAAGATAGCCTAGCACTGTCTTTATCTCTGAGTAGCAGGATTCTCAAAAGTATTTTAGCAGTTTGTTCACACCGCTCTGGCTCAGCTTACATCAGCATTTTTAAAATATAAATTCCTTCTTGCACACAGGTTTATTTCTCTGCTGGTGGAAGGAGTGGGGGGAAATCTAATTTTGGATTAAATCTTGGGGCAAAGATGGATGTAATTCCTGGTCTTATTTTGTTCCCTGGCACTTATCTATGAAAAAGCAAATTGAACTATTGACAGAATGAATATCCTTCCTTCCTTCCTTCCTTCCTTCCTTCCTTCCTTCCTTCCTTCCTTTTTTCCTTCCTTCCTTCCTTCCTTTTTTCCTTCCTTCCTTCCTTCCTTCCTATATAACAGGGTTCAAGCCATTGCAGAGGAAAAGAATATTGCAGAACTAACCTATACAGGGAATGTGATGAACACATTCTGTAATGGAAAATTTATACTGTGGGGGAAGAAGAACAATTTGTATTACTGAATTCATATAATATGCTAAGCTGTGGCTGGCTGAACAAGCCTCAGTGACTGGAATCAAGCATTACACCAGATCAAAGATGGATAACTTGCATTTTATAAAGTAAATGTGGACTCCCAGAATAGCAATAGCAACAGCACTTAGACTTATATACTGCTTTACAGTGCTTTTACAGCCCTCTCTATGTGGTTTACAGAGTCTGCCTATTGCCCCCAGCAATCTGGGTCCTCATTTTACCCACCTCGGAAGGATGGAAGGCTGAGTCAACCTTGAGCCAGTGAGATTTGAACTGCCAAACTGCAGCTAGCAGTCAGATGAACTAGTCTGCAGTACTGCACTCTAACCATTGCGGTACCTCGGTTCTTCAATTTATCAATTTATGATCCACCTGATCATCTGCTGAGCCTCCAGTGCGTTATATAATTAAGGAGCAAAATCATTACCGTGTAAGCATTTTACCCCCTAACACTTCGTTTTCTTCAATCAGTTTATTCTGGGGACGGGGGTGTTATTTTATTGGTTTGATTTATTGGTTTGATTTATATTTATTTGCAAAACGGTTGCCTAAAACCAAGGCTTAATATATTTATTTCATCTCTTAAAGTCCTCCAAGCCTTAAAATAAGAGTTTGAACATTTTGGGCCCATCTATTAGTTGTATCCTTGAGATGTCCAAAATGCAACTGTGTTCATTAATCGTGTTTTACAAAGTACAATGGCTGGATTGCCACAACATCAAACAAACTTAAAAGTAAAAATGTACCTACAAACAGTAGTTGCTGCCCTACCAGCAGGATGATTTGCTGAATGTAGAGGTAGACGTTGCATTAACATTATGTCCTGTTGCTATCAATAGAGGAACATACTTCATAGAACTGTGCAGCCCTTTAGAACCAAGAGGAAAAAGGTGTGTCAGAGTGCATGTAGGTGCACAGGTAGCACCTGTTGGCAACTCCTTAAACAAAACATGCCTTTTCCCAGGATTATGCTGCAGCCCCATTATCCTGAGAAAAGGTGTGCCTGCTTTCAGGCGTTGCCAACAGGTGTTATATTCATGCCTGCGCATGCTCTAGAGAAGCGTTTCTCAACTTTGGCAACGTTAAGATGGGTGGACTTCAACTGGCTTGGGGAATCCATGATCAGTGAGGAAGTCTGAGAGTTAAAGTCAACATATTTTAGTTGCCAAGTTAGACCCAAAGGTGCTTTTTCCAGAGGCAACTGGACTTTCTTGATTTTTTTGGAAGACGTTTCGCTTCTCATCCAAGAAGCTTCTTCAGCTCTGACAGGATAGTGGGGAATGGAAGGATTTATATTGCTTGCGGACAGGAATATGTGTTGTGGCCCATCAGCGGCCTGTGCAGATTGTAGGTGATTCTGACAGCGAGGAGGCTGGTGTGGTGTTGCGACAGCAGCCTGTGCAGCTGGCACCCAAGTCTGACAATGAGGAGGCTGGAGAAAATGTGGTGCCAGAGGCAGGATTCAGCCAGGGCCTTCAGAACCTCCAGAAGCTCCTTTAAGTGAAGAGGACAAAGAGGAGGAGCCTCTTCTCAATGCATGGGCACGCAGAGCAGCCAAAAGGCAGGAATGGCTCCTCAGGAGGAGGTCTCCTCGAGTGTAAGGCTTGGGGCTAATTGGCCACTCCCTTAGCCTATTTAAGGAGGAATGCCAACTGGAGCAAATTGTAGGGAACAACTTTAGTTCGCTCTACTTCGCGTCTGGATTCTCTGCAAATTGCTTCTGGGCTTTTTGCCAACCTTAAGGTTATCTTTGGTTTCCTGTAGGCTATTAAGAAAGTTTATTAACAGCCTTTGTTTTGAAAAAGACTGAGTTATTTTAGTAAATTTAGTTTTGTATAAACTTTGTGTGTGCTGTGTTCTTTGAGATCCGTAGCTGGGGCAGAACAATATGGAAGGAATATAATCCTTCCATTCCCCACTATCCAGTCAGAGCTGAAGAAGCTTCTTGGATGAGAAGCAAAACGTCTTCAAAAGAAAAAACAAGAGAGTCCAGCTGAGAGTCCAGAAAAAGCACCTTTGGGACAACCATGACCTGAATCACTGAGAATCTCTACAGACCTTTTTGCCAAGTTTGAGAAATATTGAACTAAACCAAGGAATAGAAGCGTCTAATCCCAAAAGTTTGTGACTGTTTCATTGACTTGTTGAATTGTTGTGGAGGCCAACAATTGGGGAGCTAATAGAACTGACTGAAATCTTTAAAATAAAGGAGGTCCTTTTGCATAAGAGGTCTCTAGTTATAGGTAGTCCTCGACTTACGACCACAATTGAGCCCCAAATTTCTGTTGTTAAGTGAGACATTTGTTAAGTGAGTTTTGCCCCGTTTTACAGTTTGCCACAATTGTTAAGTGAATCGCTACAGTTGATAAGTTAGTAACCTGGTTGTTAAATGAAACTGGTTTCCCCATTGACTTTGCTTGTCAGAAAGTTGCAAAAGGTGATCACATAACCCGGGACTCTGCAACGGTCATAAGTATGAAGCAATTGCCAATCATATGAATTTTGATCATGTGATCATGGGGATGCTGCAAACTGTGAACTGTAACTGTAACTGTGAAAAACGGTCCTAAGCCACTTTTTTCAGTGTCATTGTAACTTTAAACTGTCACTAAATGAACTGTTGTAAATCGAGGACTACCTGTTCTATAATTATTGTCTAGTGAATTGTATTATCTTGTCAGTTGAACCATTCCTAGAAAAGCCCAAATCTTCAGACCTTTTTCAACCCAACTTACCACCACATATCTTATCACCTACCTTATCACCACATATCTACCTTATCACCACATAACCATTTGTCTGAAGTGGTGTAGGGTTTCCTGCCTGGGCAGGGGGCTGGACTAGAAGACCTCCAAGGTCCCTTCCAACTCTTGTTATTCTATTTCTATATTCCTGTTGTTGTAACCTAATATAGTTCCTACAGCAAACACCAAGGCTGAGCATACTTGATTGTTTCTGAAATATTTTCTACACATTTTTATATTTGAAAGCGAAGGCTTAAGGTTTTGTGAACATAGGATTGTATTACCCACATTTTATAGACAGAAGCCACAATAATGCATCTTTCCTTTCTTTATCTATGGACAATTTGTTCATCTTGTGGCATGCAAACACATCTGAGAAAAATGTCTGCTCTATAAAAGAATGTTAAACTCATTGATGGTAAGCACCATCCAGATTTTCAAAAGCAGATGCTGAGATTGTTGTTTTGAATGAACAGGCAATGGGGGAATCAGAACTGAACACCTGGGATCCCAGCAAACATGGAAGCAATGATAGAAGAAGAGATTGTGTGCATTCAAAGGCAGTCAACAAAGTCCCCGGGTTTTGTTTTTTTTTTCAAGTCTCTTGCAATAACTAAGAAATAAGTTATATGAAATTTCCTTCCTAACCCCGGAAAGAAAGGAAAATTATACAAAATGAGATATGAATGGCTCAAAAACAACCCCCACAAAAAGGAAAAATGGGAAACATCTACATTGGCCAGGAAAAATCGGTGAAGAGGTATAAAATACTGTAGAGGAAAAAAAAAAAACATTTACAGGACATAGAAGGAGGAAAACATAACCAAGCCTACAAGATAATATAGAGGAACTGTGTCAAGTCTACAATCTAAAATTCAGAATGGGGTGAAGCTTGAGAGATATACTAAAAGAGCACCAAAGTTATGTGGCTGAGTTAGAAATTTTAAAAAAGCCGAAGGATGTAGGAGCTATTGGAAAAAGAAAATAGGGAAGCGGTAACAAATGAATAAGATGCAGCTTCTTAACTCTTATGTATTTATCTTCCCTCTGAAGTACAATGAAACCCTAGTGGGCACTGTTTTGTCTCAGGGGAAATAAGGAAACTGAAATTTAGGATGGAAAAAGATAATTTCTGCAAGTTGACTTCATTTCTTCAAAAGTCATCTAACAATTGTACCAAAATTACAGTAACGTGGGCAGACTTGATCTCATCTTGGATGATGCTATGAAGATGCTGCTAGCCACTGCTGCAAAATTAACCAGGACAGAGCAAAATTAACCAGAACAGAGTAAAAGAACACTGCTAATTTAAATGAATTTAAGAGTGCAGGGATAGATGGAGTATATTTGAAGATTCTGAAGAAACCAATGTAAGTCATCTCAGAATCATTCTCAGTAACCTTTGAGAACTCCTGGAAGTCTGGAGCTTCAAAATGTGGAAGGAGGACCAGGAAAATAACAGACCTTGACCTCTATACTGGTCAAGACCTTCCAACAGATTATCAAGCAGCATATTGTGAGCATTTAGGTAGGTGTGCTACACTTGAGTCAACATGATTTTATCACAATGGGTCATGCCAGTTTATCCTGGCTACTGAGTTCTGTATCGGGATAAAAGTTAGGAGAAGAGTCTTCAAATATAAAATAATATGAGGACCCAGATTGTTGAAAGCAATATGCTGACTCTGTAAACCACTTAGAGAGGTCTGTAAAGCACTGTGAAGTGGTATATAAGTGCTGCTATTACTATCTGAAGGGCTGTAGCAAAAGAAAGAGAGAGGAAGGAAGGAAGGAAGGAAGGAAGGAAGGAAGGAAGGAAGGAAGGAGGGAGGGAGGGAGGGAGGGAAGGAAGGAAGGAAGGAGGGAGGGAGGGAGGGAGGGAAGGAGGGAGGGAGGGAAGGAAGGAAGGAAGGAAGGAAGGAAGGAAGGAAGGAAGGAAGGAAGGAAGGAAGGGTCAGGACCCCAGTGGGATGAAACTACAAAGAAGAAAGTTCAAGCTGGGCATCAGGAGGAACTTCCAATGGGACAAACAGCCACACAAAATGGTGAGTTCTCTTTTACCAGTCAAAAAGAGACTGGACAACCATCTTTCAGAAATAGTCTGGTCTGGTAGGTCTTACGGAGCAGGGGAGTTGCGTTAGATTACCTTTAAAGTCACTTCTAACTATGACTCTATGATTTTAAAAAGCTTGGATGGTGCAATGGTTAGAATGCAGTATTGCAGGCTAACTCTGCCTACAGTCTGGAGTTCAATCCTGATGGGCTCAAGGTTGACTCATCCTTCCATCCTTCTGAGGTCAGTAAAATGAGGATCCAGATTCTTGAACGCAATATGCTGACATTGTAAACCACCCAGAGAGTTCTGTAAAGCACTATGGGGCAGTATATAAGTCTAAGTGCTATTGCTATTAACTAACATTTCTAACCTTGCAAATTATCTTTGCTGCTAATGACAATACACTGCTTTATACATTGCCTTTTGTTCCTTAAATGCCTTATTCTTCCATTCAGAAAGCCTCATTGGCTCCATCCAACCACTTCCTTGGTCTTCCTCCTCCTCTCAAAGAGATCACTCTTATTTTCATAGTTTTGTTTTAGAATTTAATCCTAATTTATTTTCTCTTTCTGACTAAACTAATACTGGCTGCAAATCATTTGGGTTCTCAGCTAACAGCCACTGCATCATTTGCATACAAAAATACCAATCTCTTCAACTTTCCAACCAACATATCTCTACTGTATCTCTATTCTCACAATAAACATTCCTCATACATTTATCCATAAATATATGAAGCAACCCTCCCTTTCTTACTCATTACTCAATGTTGAATTATTACAGTTATTCTTACTCCTTGCTCAATGTTGAACCATTGTAGTTATTCTCATGCTTTACTTCCGTCATGTACGGCTTGTATTACATTTAGCAAGCCAACTTCAGCTGCATATTCATGCATTGGACTCATTGCAGAATCCACTGGAAGCGGGTGACTAATACATTGCAAGAAATAAATAAAAACGCAAACCATTCATAAATGAGCCGAGGTGGCGCAATGGTTAGAGTGCAGTACTGCAGCTACTTCAGCTGACTGCTAGTTCAGCAGATCAGCGGATCAAATCTCACTGGCTCAAGGTTGACTCAGCCTTCCATCCTTCCGAGGTGGGTAAAATGAGGACCCAGATTGTTGGGGGCAATATGCTATTTCGTATACTGTCTTTGGTGTAAACCACCCAGAGTCCTCGGAGAGTGGGTGGCATAGAAATATGACTAATAAAATAAAAATAAAAATAAAATAAAATAAATCAGGCTTATTCATTTTGTTGTGAGCTTTTTCTAAATGAACAAATGTAAACAAATTTTATTCCCTACATTCAGACATTTCTTAATAACCTACTGAAGAAAACAAATAGATGAATTAACAGAGGGATAAAATCAAGTTCATGTGAAGTGTTAATACCACTTTGTAATGCCTTGGTAAGACCACACTTAAAATACTAGATCCAGGTTTGATTGCCATGATGTAAAAAAGGTGTGGAGATTGTAGAAAGAGTGCAGAGAAGAGCAACAAAGATGATTAGGGGACTGGAGGCTAAAACATAGGAAGAACGGTTGCTGGAACTGGGTATGTCTAGTTTAATGAAAAGAAGGACTAGGGGAGACATGATAGCAGGGTTCCAATATCTCAGGGGCTGCCACAAAGAAGAGGAGTCAAGCTATTTTCCAAAGCACCTGAGGGTAGGACAAGAAGCAATGGATGGAAACTAATCAAGGAAAGAAGCATCCTAGAACTAAGGAGAAATTTCCTGACAGTTAGAACCAGGGGTGAAATCCAGCAGGTTCTGACAGGTTCTGGAGAACCAGTACCGGAAATTTTGAGTAGTTCAGAGAACCAGCAAATACCACATCTGCCTGGCCCCAGAGTGTGATGGGAATGGAGATTTTGCAATATCCTTCCCCCAGGAGTGGGGTGGGATAGGAGATTTTGCAGTATCCTTCCCCTGCCATGCCCACCAAGCCACGCCCACCAAGCCACACCATGCCCACCAAGCCATGCCCATAGAACCAGTAGTAAAAAAAAAATGGATTTCATTACTGGTTAGAGCAATTAACCAGTGGAACAACTTGCCTCCAGGAGTTGTGAATGCTCCAACACTGGAAGTTTTTAAGAAGAGATTTGTCTAAAATGGTATAAGGTTTCCTGCCTAAGCAGGGGTTGGACTAGAAGACCTCTAAGGTCCCTTCCAAGTCTGTTATTCTGATCTACATATATGCCCAGCACAGCAGAGATGCCCATTGTATTTCTCAAATGTTCACTGTCACGTCTGCTACTTTTTCCATCAGAATTCTGACAAATGCTTTCTCAGACACATTTAACAAATTAATCCCCCTCTAGGTTCGACATTCACTCTTGCTATCTTTCCCTTTGAAGAGGGGAACAATAACAGCAGGCACAGATGCAGCCGCCGTTCATATTAACCAAGCTTAGTACGTTGCACAAATCTGCCAGGTTTTTTTTTTCTTTTTACCTTCCCCATGTTTTGTAAACCTAAATATTCAAGATTGTAGAACAGTGGGGTTCAATATCCTTCATAGAAGCCTTTCTTAGGCACATACTACACACACACACACATACACACACCCAAACACACACACACATATTTTCTTCTTGGCAGGCATCCCAGCGAATGTCCTAACAGAAACTTTGAACAGTGACAACTGGCTATGAATTATAAACCCAGCAGTCTCCATTCGGAGAGAGTTGAGTCATTTTTCCATTTCATTTTCCACAACTCTTGCCAGAGGGGGAAACCAAAATTCACTGCAAGAAGGTTATTGGATTGGACATTCATTGTGTGCGTGGATGTCCTGTCCAATATTTTACAATGTCTTGGATGCAGATTTCAGAAAGTTATTCGGGTAACTGGTTCTCAGTGCCCATCCACCTTTCAGAAGTATGGTGGCTGCAAGGCCGCAGACATGCTTTGCATGTAGATGACCTGAGGCTCCGTAATACACTTAAAATTCATAGTTAACTGGCAGAGCTAAGGCAAGATTATATAAATTGATTGAATAAATAAATAAACAAGCTGATCCTGGCAGGCCACAGACTAATGAAACAGACTAAACAGTCTAGCTGTTTGACTTTGTATCAGCCAGGTTACATGCATATTCTTCAGACTTCTTCCCCGATGACCTACATTCTTAAATGCGGGAATGGATTAATAACAGGAGAGAATTCTGTTAAATGGAATAAATAAACCTTGACATCCCCTTAACATGCTACTGCCTAACTGGGATGTGCTATGACTACAGCTCCCACAATCCTGGTCTTTGATTGTGCTACCAAGCGTTAAGGAATTCGCAGAGTAACCCTTGAATAGCAAGCGTGTGTACATGAAAGTGTTTGAGAGTAGGTACGAATAAACAGAGTCAACACACAGATACACTGAGTTGCGTTTACTTTCAGGAAATAGTAAGGCACAGTCCAATAAACAGTCCAGGCCATACACATATAAAGCAGGAGATAGCAAATTGACAGTCCAGGGATAATCCAATAACAAAGTCTTCTTACCAGTCGTCGTAGTCATTCACAATAAACAGTTCTTCTGGATTTGCAAACAGTAGCATACAGAGATATCCAAGAGCAAGAACAGCAAAGAGAAACAATCCATGTTTCTAGCTCCCTCTTAAAGAGATTGGCTACAGAGCTCACCAATCAGGACACAGTATGATGAAATACAGCAGTCTTAAAGCTATATTGATGGTTTATATATTGCCAATCCAACAAGGTAGGTAATACTCATTTCCTAACACCAAGGAATCTAAGGAATGGAATTGGAACACATGCTCCCCAAATACCAGGTTGAGCAAGGCGGATGTAAAAGATACTCCTGAATGGACAGAGCACAGTAAATGATAATATGCCAGAGACACCCTTGTTGATCTTGGAAAGATCAAAGGGATGAACCTGGCTAATTAGTACTTGGGCAGGAAACCACTAGGAAATCCCAGGTCTGTAATGCTAGACTGAGAAGTCAAATAAAACCACCTGGATGGAGATGATCAGAACTCAATTCCCTTTTGTCACGATGTAGAACTCCAAGGGCAAGTTTGCAGCAAAGTTTTCAGGAGCCGACAACTCAGCTCAGAGGGTCAAACCTTTGTGGAACTCTAGAGTTTAAAGGGACGTGGTGGCTCAGTGGCTAATATGCTGAGCTTGTTGATCAAAAGGTCGGCAGTTCAGCGGTTCAAATCCCTAGTACCGCATAACGAGGTGAGCTCCTGTTACTTGTCCCAGCTTCTGTCAACCTAACAGTTCAAAAACACATAAAAAATGCAAGTAGAAAAATAGGGACCACCTTTGGTGGGAAGGTAACAGCGTTCCGTGCACCTTTGGTGTTTAGTCATGCCGGCCACATGACCACGGAGACGTCTTCAGACAGCACTGGCTCTTTGGCTTTGAAACGGAGATGAGCACCGCCCCCTAGAGTTGGGAACGACTAGCACATATCTGCGAGGGGAACCTTTACCTTTACCTTTACACTTTAAAGGTCAGACGGTCAGAACTGCTATCTTGTTTCTGCATGCCTGACACTTGCAGGAATACAGCAATAGTACTTAGACTTATCCCAAATGTGCTTTTTCAGGAGGCAACTGGACTTTCTTGTTTTTTCTTTGAAGATGTTTCGCTTCTCATCCAAGAAGCTTCTTCAGCTCTGACAGGATAGTGGGGAATGGAAAGACTTAAGGATTTATCCTGCAAGGAATATAAATCTTTCCATTCCCCACTATCCTTTCAGAGCTGAAGAAGCTTCTTGGATGAGAAGCGAAACGTCTTCAAAGAAAAACAAGGAAGTCCAGTTGCCTCCTGAAAAAGCTCCTTTGGGACAACCATGAATTGGATGATAGAGAATCTCTACAGACACTTAGACTTATATATCACTTCATAGTGCTTTACAGTGTTCTTCAAGTGGTTTACAGCAGGGGTCTCCAACCTTGGCAACTTCAACTCCCAGAATTCCCCAGCCAGCAAAGCTGAAGTCCTCCAGGCTTAAAGCAGGGGTGAAATCCAGCAGGGTCTGACAGGTTCTGGAGAACTGGTAGCGGTAATTTTGAGCAGTTTGGAGAACCAGCAAATACTACCTTTGGCTGGCCCCAGAGTGGGGTGGGAATGCAGATTTTGCAATATCCTTCCCCAGTGGTGGGATTCAATATTTTTAACAACTGGTTCTGTGGGCGTGGCTTAGTTGGGGGTGTGGCTTGGTGGTCATGTGACCGGGTGGGCATGGCTATGTGCATAGGGACTATTCAGAGGCTGAAAAAAGTCTTTTCTGACTGGTCCTCACATTTTTGACCAGTCCTCGCACTTATGACCTTCCTCACATTTATGCCCATTGCGGCATTCTTAACAACTGTGTCAGTCATTTCACCACTACTTATCTTCACCACAGTGACAAGATAGGGCACAAAACATAAAATGTGAGTACAGTCGTAAGTGCGAGGACTGGTCAAAAGTGCGAGGACCGGTCAAAAATAACTTTTTCAGCCCTCTGAGTAATCCATATGCACAAAAGGATACAGCAATAGAGAGGGATGAAGGAAGGAGAAGAGAGATGGAAGAAAGAAGGACAGGGAAGGAAGAGAAGGGAGGAAGGGAAGGGAAATTAGAGTAAGAGTGAGGGTAAGAGAGGGAGGAAGAGAGGAGGAGAAGAAGAGGTGGGGGGAAGAGAAAGTAAGAAGGAAAGAAAGGAGAGAGGTGGTAGGTTTGAGGAGAAAGATTGCTGTACAGTAAAAAAGATGAAATGGAAGAAAGGCAACCCCAAACAAATATAAAGATATTAAGATAAAGAATGAATTGTTAAACTTTAAAGAATAAAAGAGAATAAATATGAATAAATAGCAGTAATTAGAAACACACATACAAACATACTATTTTCAAACTATGTATTTTCTTTGAACAGAGTATTTGGCCAGTTCACAAATTTAAACAGTGTTTAGTCATTTCAATTAAATTTACAATTTCCATATTTCCATATTTCCTTTTTGCCATATTTATTCCTTATCTATTTTTTTTAAAAAACAATATTACCCTTCATCCTCATCTCTAATCTTAATCAAATTCAATTTTTCCCTTCTATTCTATATTATACCCCTTCTCATTGTCATCTATTTTTATATCCATCCTCACATTGGTTAATTATGTAATATTACAGTTGTTTAATATAAATTCAATATTTTAATATAAATCAATTAGTTATATAACTATCTTTTTTGTATATTAATCAATATGAACATGAATATTCCAATTATTTCCATGCAATCCAATTTCTTACAAATCAATTAATTATATTTACCAATAATAATAAACCAAATAATTTCCCCCATATATTCCTCCAAACCACAATTTAACCATTTCTGCTTTCAACACAATATACAATTAATAGTATCTCAATTATTACAATTCCCTATTTAAATAGAGCTTTTTTTCTTTTGTGTTTTAAAATCTTGAACTCTCCTCTTTTTCCCTAAAAAGGAACTACCTCTTTAGGGAAAACTACCTTTCCACTAAAGGTAGTTTGCACCTACCTTTTTTGGTGAGGAAAAAGAAAAGAAATCTGCCTGCCTAATTTTCCAATGATGCAGCAAAAGTAAAGCAGGCTTTTACTTTCAGTTTCGTTTTTCAGCATAGATAGGGGGGAAAAAATCTGCACTCTTTGCAAGCAAGCAGCAGAACCCTGAGCAAAACAGCTGAGAGCAAATCAGCTGAGAATCGGGAGGCCGATAGAATCAAGGGGCTAATTAGCCTATGCTGAAGCTCCGCGGGCCAATAAAATTACAAAAAAACACCGAACCGTTTGTTAAATTGCTGGCTCGCCCGCCCTTCGCCCACCACTATTTATTGGCAATAAATGTTGGTGCGGAGGGGTGGGGCAAGGGGCGGGGTGAGCCAGCAATTTAACAAAGGGTTCGGCCGAACCGCCTAGAACCGGCAGAATCCCACCACTGTCCTTCCCCCAGGAGTGGGGAGGCAATGGGGATTTTGCAGCATCCTTCCCCTGGAGTGGGGTAGGAATGGAGATTTTACAGTATCCTTCCTCTGCCACGCCCACCAAGCCACACCACACCCACCAAGCCATGCCCACAGAACCGGTAGTAAAAAAAATTGGATTTCACCACTGGCTTAAAGTTGCCAAGGTTGGAGACCCCTGGTTTACAGAATCAGCATATTGCCCCCAATGATCCGGGTCCTCATTTTACTGACCTCAGAAGGATGGGAGGCTGAGTCATCCTTGAGCCAGTCTGGATCAAACCCCTAGCAGAGGGCAGAGTCAGCCTCTCCTACTACAGTCTAACCACTGTGCCACCATGAGTCTTATCTCCTTCAACAACATTCAACGCAGACTTTAAACCAGTTTTCTAAGATAATACAAGCTACATGATTGTTTGCCCCCTCAACTGGGAAAATACTTGATGTCACATTTTTTTTACTTGGAGAAAAGCTTCTGAATTTTTTGCTTGAGATAGAAAAAAAAATGGGATTTGCTGATTAGACAAGTTTGTTGTTATAGCAATGGCTAATACATCTTAAGTATGCAAAAGTCAAAAGTTGAAGCTGTAATGTTATTTTATTTATTCTACTGTGCTGAAAAGAATTGGAAGCTCGTGGTTTTCTCTCACCCCCACTTTATCCTACTCTTCTTTCCCCCACCCTCTTTTTCCCATTACCTTCATTTTCATTTCTTTTTTATATTTTGATAAGTTTAATAAAAATTAAATTTAAAACTAGATTTGATATCACAATTAATGCTTGATTGCTGGGTCGAGAGCAGTGCTTTTAATCTCTCTCCAGTCCCTGTGCACATACCTTTCCAGTGTGATTATCTACACAAAATTTGAATTATAAATAATTATGCAATAAGGGAAACATTAATTACTACAAATGCATTACTATTTAATAAATACAGGAAACTAAGGATCAATGTTCAAAACACAGCTATGATCAAAGTCTGTTTTCAAGTCTTAAGGCTATTGAAAAATTCTAAGGCAGCCTACTGGATTTCTTTAACCGCATATCACTGATTTGAAAGACAATATTCACTAATTCATATAACACTAAAGTCTTTGGTTTCGCTTTGCCTTAGCACAGGGGTCAGCAACCTGTGGCTCTGGAGCCGCATGTGGCTCTTTCATCCCTCTGCTGCGGCTCCCTGTTGCTGGTCGGCTCCACAATTGATAGGGCTTTTGGTTAGGACAGGTAGAGAAAAAAGGATGCCGCGCTAGAAGGAGACTCTATGGAGCGGGAACCGACTTCCAGTCGGCAGAGGAAAAAGGACGCCGCACTAGGAGGAGACTATGATGGGGGAACCGGACTTCCGGTTGGCTCCAGAATTGAATGGGGGCTTTCGGTTAGGACCTTTGTGGCTCTTTGAGTGTTTAAGGTTGCTGACCCCTGCCTTAGCATATACAAGTAGTCCTTGACTTACAACAGTTCATTTAGTGACTGTTCAAAGTTACAAAGGCACTGAAAAAAGTGACTAATGACCGTTTTTCTCCCTTATGACTGTTGCAGCATCCCCATGGTCACGTGATCCAAATTCAGATGCTTGGCAAGTGGTTCATATTTATGATGGTTGCATAATGTGATCCTGTTTTGCAACCTTCTGACCAGCGAAGTCCATGGGGAAGACAGATTCACCTAACAACCATGTTACTAACTTAACAACTTCAGTGATTCACTTAACACCTGTGGCAAAAAATAATGTTGTAAAATGGGGCAAAACTCACTTAACAACTGTCTCCCTTAACAACAGAAACTTGGGGCTCAATTGTGGTCGTAAGTCGAGGACTACCTGTAGTGTGTAAAACTATGATACAAGTAGTCTTCTACTTACAACTATTTATTTAGTGAACGTTCAAAGTTAAAACAGCAGTGGAAAAAGGGACTTACGACTGTTTTTCACATGTACGTCGCAGCATCCTTATGGTCACATGATCAAAATTTGGATACTTGGCAACTGGCATGTATTTATGACAGTTGCACTGTTCCCGGGTCATGTGATCACCATTTGTAACCTTCCCACCTGGCTTCTGACAAACAAAGTCATTGGGGGATGCTGGATTCGCTTAACGACCATGTTACTAGCTTAACAAATGCAACGATTCGCTTATCAATTCTGGCAAGAAAAGTCGGAAAAAAGGGGGCACACTCACTAAACAAATTTCAAGTTTCACTTAGCAACATAATTTTGGGGCTCAATTGTGGTCGTAACTCGAGGACTACCTGTAATGGGATCTAAGCAAGCTCTGCTAATCGAGTTTGTAATGAGTGTGATCACAAAACTAGCTATTGTTGAGTATAAATCATAGATCTGTTTAAGTGTGATTTGTGAGCCCAGGCATTAAAAAGTGGTCCAGCTACTATTATGATAATGAGAATAAGAGAAGGAAGGAAGTCTCTGTTGCCAATTGTTCTTTTAAAGAATAACCCTTTTAGAAGAACCAAATCTGAACTTGGTAAGCCTCCAAATTATAGATTTCCACAACACCTTTAATCAGCGTGAAAAGATCGCTGGGCCGTTGCTGAGCCAACATAAATCAGATTCACTCTTTCAAGTAACCCCGTTGTAAGTTTTGCATGCAGATAGGGAGGGATCAGTATCAGTAAAAATCAGGATCAAGGTCAGTAAAAATAATTCACCCTTTTCCAGCACATAGTTAAAATAGGGAAGGTGCTACCATCATAGAAATCAAAGAATAACCGAGTTAGAAGGGACCTTGGAGGTCTTCTAGTCCAACCTCGTTTGAGCAGGAAACTGTTATACCATTTCAGACAAAGGGCTGTCGAGTCTTTTCTTGAAAGCCTCTAGTGAAAGAGCATCCACAACTTCTGAAGGCAAGCTGCTCCACCGATTAATTGTTCTCACTGTTAAGGAAAATTCTCTTTAGTTCTAGGTTGCTTCTCTCCTTCAGTTGTTTCCATCCATTCGTTCTTGTCTTGCCTTCTGGTGAAAAATAGGTTGACACCCCACCTTTGAAAAATAGGTTGATACCCCATCCCCCTTCTTTATAGCAGCCCCTTAGACCACTGGTTCTCAACCTGTGGGTCGGGACCCCTTTGGGGGTCGAACGACCCTTTCACAGGGGTCGCCTAAGACCATCGGAAAACACATATTTTCAATGGTTTTAGGAATAATTTTATTGTTGGGGGTCACCACAACATGAGGAATTATATTAAAAGGTCGCAGCATTAGAAAGGTTGAGAAACACTGCCTTAGACATTGGAAACTGCTATCATGTAACCCCTAGTCTGGGGTGGGTTCTACTTACCTTTACTATTGGTTTGCAATGGGGCCGTGCGCGTGCACTTCGCTGAAAAATATTTCAGGTTTTGCCACTCTCCTTTCATATGCAATTCTGTGCATAAATGCTTAGAAGTAAATATCCCCGAGTTCAGCAGAGTGAGCGTAGCATTGCAACCTTCAAAAGAAAAGAAGAGCCTTCCTTTCTCTTTGATGCACCAATATATTAAATGTGTATGTGTGTAGCTTTGAAAGTATGGCTACCTCTGGCCTTCATAAATGATTACAATCCAGAATTCTAACACTACAGCTCTACAGTCTCCTTTTAAACAACCTAAAAACTTTGATGGATCCATCCAAGCGTCTGTCGCCTACAGCAGTCAGTGTCTCTCCAGGTGAGTCCAGGGAAGAAAGTTTATAAATGGGAAATGAGGACAAGAGTTTTCTTTCACTATTATACTTAAGCACCTACTACTAAGGGCAAGTAATCAGGGGTGGGATTCAGCCGGTTCAAACCGGTTCGAGTGAACCGGTAGCTCCAACGATCAGCTGAGAGCGAACCGATTCACTCCGCTGATCAGCTGGGCCCACCTACCCGCCCCTGTGGAATACCAACCTATATTTCCTTTGTTTGAAGCCCAGCTGATAGAGCGGATTGCTGCACCTCAGCTGTTTTACTCACCGGGGCTGCAGTAGAAGGTAAGTTATAGAGCTGTTTTCAAACGCACTGTGCGTGCATGGAGCGCATGTTTGCAGGAGTGTGAAGCACACACTCAACGAACAGGTTGTTTACATCAGTTGAATCCCACCATTGCAAGTAATCATTGGTTCTGCAATTAATTTACGGCTACTGAGCCTAGCAGCCATGGGTTGCTCCATGAATTTCTCAGGTTTCTTTTTAAAACCATATCAATTAGCAACCATAGGGACGTCTGATAGCAGCAAATTGTTTTCGTTATTGATAGCGGAGAATACTGTAGCTCAGGTTTGAAATGAGAGGGGGGGTCCCTGGTGCTGTCTGAGCTTGGCTGTTTTCCTGCAGATGTTTCATTACCCAAAACTAGGTAGTATCATCAGTGTGATGGCATCCCTGATGATGCTACCTAGTTGGATAATGAAACATCTGCAAGAAAACGATCAAGCTCAGGGACCCCTCAAATTGTTTATGTGTCATGTAAAAAATATGCTTCCTTTTTTAAGTCCCGAATTTTTTCTGTCTTGCGTTTTGGTGGATGGTTTTATGTTCTACTATATAGGGATGTGGTGGCTCAGTGGCTAAGATGCTGAGCTTGTCGATCGAAAGGTCAGCAGTTCAGCGGTTCGAATTCCTAGTGCCGCGTAACGGGGTGAGCTCCCGTTACTTGTCCCAGCTTCTGCCAACCTAGCAGTTCGAAAGCACGTAAAAAATGCAAGTAGAAAAAATAGGGACCACTTTTGGTGGGAAGGTAACAGTGTTTCATGCGCCTTTGCCGTTTAGTCATGCTGGCCACATGACCACGGAGACAGCTTCGGACAGCACTGGCTCTTCAGCTTTGAAACGGAGATGAGCACCGCCCCCTAGAGTCAGGAACGACTAGCACATATGTGCGAGGGGAACCTTTACCTTTACCTTATACAGGAGGAAAAGAAATCCTCCTTTCTTACTGATCAGTTGTTCTGTTCCTGCCTTTATATACCTCTGCTATATTAACTGTCTTTGATCCAAATTTAAAAAGTCATTCTTTATTTGTAAAAGAGTTGCTCTATTCCTCCACAAACACACACACCCTCAATAATTTGGGTTGCACTTGGGGTTCTGCAATATACTTTTTCCAGTATGCTGACTAGTAGGACTCCAGAATGGATGTGCTTAAGGTAGGATCCGGGGTGCAAAAATCCAGATGACATGATGCAGCAAAATGTTTTTCCTGCCTCCTAATAGTCATTTTCCCACACAGTTCTAGTAGCTATACACAAAGACACAATACTTTGCCAGTTTTATTTTCACTTCCTTAAAAGATAATTCATTTACCTTAATGCCATACACAATGTTGGCCTTTTTCCTTAGAAAAAAATGATTCAATTAAAAAAATCCAAAGTAATACTAATATACTCCGGCAATATTGGCCAACTATCGTCCTGTCTCCAACCTTCGCTTTATGGCGAAGGTTGTTGAGAGTGTGGTCGCACGACAGTTTCCGCAATTCCTGGAGGAAACATCTTATCTAGATCCGTTCCAGTCGGGTTTCAGGTCTGGGCACAGCACAGAAACGGCATTGGTCGCGTTGGTTGATGATCTCTGGAGGGCTCGGGACAGGGGTTGTTCCTCTGTTCTGGTCCTGTTAGACCTCTCAGCGGCTTTTGATACCATCGACCATGGTATCATGCTGCACCGGCTGGAAGAGTTGGGGGTGGGAGGCACCGTGTTGCGGTGGTTCTCCTCCTTTCTCTCCGACCGGTCGCAGTTTGTGTTGGCAGGGGGGCAGAGGTCGACCTCGAGGCCTCTCATTTGTGGAGTGCCGCAGGGATCGGTCCTCTCGCCCCTTCTGTTCAACATTTATGTGAAGCCGCTGGGTGAGATCATCCGTGGCTTTGGGGTGAGATACCACCAGTACGCTGATGACACCCAGCTGTACATCTCCACCCCAGGCCACCCCAACGATGCCCTTGAAGTGATGTCCCAGTGCCTGGAGGCTGTACGGGTCTGGATGGGGAGGAACAGGCTCAAGCTCAACCCTTCCAAGACTGAGTGGCTGTGGCTCCCGGCATCCCGATATAGTCAGTTGACTCCATCACTGACTATTGGGGGCGAGTCATTGGCCCCCACAGAGAGGGCTCGCAATCTGGGAGTCCTCCTGGATATGCAGCTGTCCTTGGAGGAACATCTGACGGCTGTAACCAGGGGGACCTTTTGTCAGGTTCGCCTGATTCGCCAGTTGCGGCCCTTTCTTGATCGGGATTCCCTGTGCACAGTCACTCACGCCCTCGTCACCTCTCGCCTTGACTATTGCAACGCTCTCTACATGGAGCTCCCCTTGAGGAGCACCCGGAGGCTCCAGCTGGTCCAGAACGCAGCAGCGCGGGTAGTGACGGGAGCAGCATGGCGCTCCCATGTAACACCGCTCCTGCGCGAGCTGCACTGGCTCCCAGTTGTCTTCCGGGTGCGCTTCAAGGTGTTGGTTATCACCTTTAAAGCGCTCCATGGCATAGGGCCTAGCTATCTTCGAGACCGCCTGCTGCTACCAACGACCTCCCATCGACCCGTGCGCTCCCACAGAGAGGGCCTCCTCGGGGTGCCATCAGCCAGACAATGTAGGCTGGTGACCCCCAGGGGGAGAGCCTTCTCTGTGGGGGCACCTACCCTCTGGAATCAGCTCCCCCCAGAGATAAGGAGAATCCAAGACCTCAGTGCCTTCCGTCGCGCCCTTAAAACCCATTTATTTAAACAAGCCGGGCTGGCTTAAGATGAAATTTTTAACTGTTTTTAAATGTTTTAAACGTTTTTAATTGGTAAATGAGTTTTAATTGGGCCAAATTTATATATCTTTTAATTGTTTTTAATATTTGTTCTGCATGTTTTTTTTAATCTGGCTGTACACCGCCCTGAGTCCTTAGGGAGAAGGGCGGTATAGAAATCCAATATAAAATAAAATAAATAAAATAAATAATGCTCTATAATATTGTTTTCATCAAGAAAGAGCTACACAAATAGTTATTAGCCCTTTTACTAAGAAGCACCTTTTGGTGTGTTAAGAATCATATGAGCTGATGTTATCCATATTAATTGGTAACCCCAATTCATTAAACTATTAATAGTTTAAATTTTCAGCTAGCTCTGCCTGTTCAGTTGGCACATCACCGACTAAACTGTATTTGCATTTTGGCAGTAAGACACTGTGCAATAAAATAAGCACACACTTACAACATCCTAATACACGATGCGATCCAAAGTATAAAGAAATATTTACGTAAGTAATTTTTGAATTAAAAGTTTTATGAGAAGATAGGGCATTTCACAAAGTATCTGGTTTATTTATTTGGATAGCATTCACTAACCATACTACAACTCTTGCAAACAATAATTATGTTATATGTCACCGCCCAAAAATATTGTCATGTAGCACCTCGTAACTGGGTATGTTTTGGCCTAATTTTTTCAACCTTTTGTTCATTTTCAAATTATAGATTTTAAAGTCCAGTCTGACAGCCTGTTGCTACGAAGGTAGACTGAGTTTGCACGTCACACTAAACCAAACCATGATTTATTTAGACACATTTTTTTTTGAATTAACCACAATTGGCTGGATTTCCAAAGCACCCTGAATCAAAATCAGTGAAATCTCATGTAAGTTTAATGCACTACAACCAATATATCTTCAAAATTGTAAAAGTCATTGATAGAGATGGGTGGCTATAGAAATTAGCTAGATTAGCTAGCTAGCTAGATGATAGATAGATAGATAGATAGATAGATAGATAGATAGATAGATAGATAAGACAGACAGACAGACAGACATCTCTAAATGACAGCAAAGAATTACTCCTTTCTCTATCTCTTTGCTGCTATCTGTCGGATGTCTGAGTGGTTGGAGCTGAGATCTGGCAAATCAAAGTGTGGAATCTTCATCTGATATCCTCCCACTCCGTTTCCCCAAATCCTAGATTATGGTGAAACTTAATCTTAGATTAAGGTGAATTCTTCACCTTCTAACTGGGCAGTCCATAGGAGTTGGGTGGCCAATAAATTCAAATAAACAAAAATTAGGATAGAACAGAAGGATTCTCTTTGCATATCTGGAGGGGAGGATATAAAGACTTCCCATTAGGTGAAAAGGCCCCCTTTCATTGTAGGGGGGAGGAGAGGGATAAACGAGGCTTTACCAATGAGAAGGATCGGACCAGTAATAAGATCTCCCCAACCCTGATGACTTCTAGGTGTTCGGGGGCTTCAATTTTCATAATCTCCCCAGTCAAGATCCTTTTAACCGATAGTCGTCTGATTTGGTACAGCGGACTA